>NC_091185.1:6872772-7055245 GCF_040958095.1 Procambarus clarkii
CCAGCTTTTGGTTATACATACTTTATAATGCTCAAATGGCTGAATTCCCAACATGCCCCCACACTAACTAGAGTACTAACACATCACACTGGCCCTGACTTGTTCCTCATCTCACTCCAATCACCTCTTATTGTATCCCTTCTCAGCACTGTGCTGTAATTCAAAGCTTGCTACCGTGTCAATCAATACCACAGCGTAAGTGTGTGTATCTACAAGTGAACTGGTAGCATGACACAAATTTGTCTGCATGGTATAGTCCTTCAAGCAATACCATACAATGAAGGGCATTGTCTATCTATCTGTCTGTCTATCTGTATCACATTACTCTCTCTCATTCTTACTATTTTTCTGTGTCTTTCTCTCAAACTCGGTTTTCTCTGTTTCTTCTTTTTCCCTCCCTACCATTGCCCTGGAGTTATTCTTCATTGAGTCATTGTAGCATGTGTATTGGTGGCTTAGCTAATGCTTTAGTCTTATTATCTTTTATATTGCTTCACTTTCTTCTCACAGCTCTTTTTGTTGGTTTCAACTGACTTTAAAAACAAACTTGAAGGTAATAAAACAGAGCTTTGTATTAATGAGTCTTTTGCTATGTCAATATGAACAGTGGATTGCTTATGACTCACAAAACAATATAAATTTATCTTTTATATACGTTCGCTAGATTACTGTGGATGACATGACCACACACTCTCAATAATATCTATTGCATGCAGAGAACATTACTAAATCTTCACTTCAGAATAGTTTTCAGCATAGCAAGTGGCTTCAATTTACTTGCCACATCTTCATTTAGTGGAACCATATGTTGATTCAAATACATTGTGGCACTAAACTACTTCAGTAGTGAGTTCTGAGTGACAATCATTAGAGCTACATGTAGATCAGTAGGTTTTTCTTTGGAATAAATTTGCAGACCACTTATTTTTAATTTCAAGTGTGGTTGTAATGATAGTTTTACAGTATCTTTAATTATTTAAATTCAAATTATTAAGAAAATAGTTATAGATTTATCTTTATTTGACCATGATTTAAAGAAAACCCCAGTTAAGCTTATTAACATGAGATAATGTTGAAACCTACCGAGGTACCATGTAATAACAGTAGCAGAAAGGTCCTTCAGTGTGCCCAGGCATTAAATATCCATTTAAACAGGCACTAAAGTATCTTTGGTCAACTCTAGGATGAGAAGAAACGATCAGCGTCCACCTTGGAGGGTGCCGATGATGAACGCCGTCTCGCAAAAGGAAATGAAGATAGAGTCAAAGAAAATCAGCTGCGGCAGAAGTTACTTGATGATGATCCAAAATGCAATATTGAGAAAGGTAAGAATGAGATCAATATTAGTTTTTGGGCATTGGAGTGCCAGTATGTATTGGAATGAGTGATGTTCCAGACACACTCCTCTTCCCCAAAAAATTCTCTAATTGCCTACAGTTGGCAGGAAAATGTGTTGTTATAATGATTTGCTTGGCTCTAGCTCTACACACACATTTCAGGAAAACTCCATGTTGGGTTCCCTGTTGATATAACCACCTTGATAGCTCCACACACAAAGTTACACCAGACCCTTACGAATCATGAAAAGCCAACTGGGAACTAGAGGCCAAAACCTGGTCCCGCCTCACTTAGGTACAGAGAGTAGAGGATGATAAATCACTAAATGAGAAAATACCCACCAGGAAAGTAGAGCAAGACAAAATAGACAACATCACGGTAAAAGTAAATATGACAGAAAATGAGACACACACACAGTAGTAGTTAGATAGTTCAACTGCTAGTGTGTTTATGACATACAGTACTGTAATTGTCTTTGCTGATCTTTGTCTAGTTATTATATTATTATATAATACATATACTCCTGGCGGAAGGCGGATTGGGCGATGTTATTTGGTGGAAGCCAAACAAAGTTTGGCTTCCGCTCCCAAAAGAGTACCAACGATGCAGTTATTAGTCTCCTTGATATAATCTACTCAGCCCTTGACAAAAATGAGTTTCTGATTGGACTCTTCATTGACCTGAGAAAGGCCTTTGATACTGTTAATCACAACTACCTCTTACTTATACTCCATCATTATGGAATCTGAGACCTTGCCCCGGACTATATCCAATCCTATCTTAGTGATACATATCTTAGTGATATGTAGCCTTCATTAATATAACCTCTCCCACTCTTACAATAACTGTTGGAGTGCCACAGGGCAGCATCTTGGGACCCCTCCTATTTCTTATATACATCAATGATCTGCCTAATGTCTCTACCATTCTTAAACCTATATTGTTTACTGATGATACTTCCCTCAGCTACTCAGACCCCAACCCACATACACTAAATAATGTTGTTAATAATGAACTAAAAAAAGTCCATTTATGGATGTCAACCAACAAACTAACACTTAACATAGAAAAGACCTACTACATTTTATTTGGAAGCAAATCAACAAATGCAATTCATCTTTAAATAGACAGTGTTAAAATTAGTAATAAAATTGATGGAAAATTTCTTGGCATATTCCTAGACAATAGACTCAACTTCAGCACCCACATTCAACACATAACTAAGAAAGTCTTTAAAACAGTTGGTATACTCTCCAAAATCAGATATTATGTACCTAACTCTACTCTCCTCTCACTATATTATGCACTAATCTATCCCTATCTTAATTATGGTATCTGTGCATGGGGTTCAACCACTGCAAACCACCCCAAGTCCATCATCACCCAGCAAAAATCTGCTATTAGAATAATAACAAACTCTGCTTTCAGACAACACTCAGCCCCCTTGTTTAAATTCCTTAACATGCTAAACAAACTCACTCCACACATTCTCTTGTGTCAATTACATTTACAAAACCTTGTTCTTAAATGCAAACCCTGCTCTGAAACTCCCTGGACAGATGTAATAGGACCCATTATTACCACACCAGAAATAAATATCTCCTTTGATATCCCTAGAGTTAAACTTAATCTGTGTAAACACTCTATACAAATAAAGGTACCTAGTCTATGGAACTCACTCCCTAATGAATTGAAAAGCTGTCCAGCTTTTGCCTCATTCAAAAACAAAAACAAAAAGTACCTAATTTCATCTTCACAGTGTCCTACTCTGTGCTTTAAAATTGCACTGTATCTAGTGCTACCCAATCCCCCAATCTTTATGTACCAAACTCAAACAACTTTACCATTGTATTCATTGCTGTCTTATATGTGCTATCAATATGCTGTATTGTGCCTATTAATCTTTGTTAAATTACCAATCAAGCTGTCAATGCAATCAATCAGAGCTACCGATGCTTTAATATACCTACTAATCTCTCTCATCTCATTTTTTTTCTTGCAATTTACCTGTTATCACTTTATAAATTTTGCTAGAATTTACCTACTTAACACTTTGATGCTCTGGGCGCGCATGCACCGCACTACTCTGGGTGGGTTTGGGCATTCCGCTGGAGCGTGTGGTAATTCTGAAGTGTATAATCTTTTAAACTTTTTACCTCAATTCTCGTCCTAGGTTTTTCAATTTGGTATCATTGTGTTCGCAATAGATTTCTCTACAGGACTAAAGGCATATTAAGTCCAAATGCCCAACATACCATCCGCAACAAACAGAGAAAGTAAGAGCCTGTTACCCAGGAGCGCGCAAGACTGATAAAATGTGTACACTCTTTTCACCTTGGTTACCTCAATTCTCTTCCTAGGTCTTTCATTTTGGCATCACTGTGTTCCCAGTAGAATTCCCAACAGGAGTACATGCATATAATGTCAAAAACAGCGGGACGCTCCACCCGCCGACAAGATGAAAGTTACCAGAAAGAGAGCACTGCGCCACCCCAAGGCGCCTCTCATTACAAGAGAGAAAGCGTTCATAACAAAATGTGTATACTCTTTTCAACTTTGTCATCTCAATTCTCATCCTAGGTTTTTCAATTTGGTATCAATGTGTTCGCAATAGAATTCTCTACAGGACTAAATGCATATAAAGCCCAAAAGCCGGGCGAGACAGGGAGAAAGTGAGAACGTGTTTCCCGGGAGAACGCAAGAGCAATAAAATGTATACACTCTCTTCACTTTGGACATCTAAATTCTCATCCTAGGTCTTTCATTTTGGTGTCATTGTGTTCACAATAGAATTCCCTACAGGAGTATATGCAAATATAAAGTCCAAAAACCCGGCGTCCCACCCACAGCAAACAGAGAACGTGACGGTGCATTACCGCAGTGAGCGCTAATAAAGAACAATAAAATGGGTATACTCTTTTTCAACTTTGTTACCTCAATTCTGGTCCTAGATCTTTCATTTTGGTATCAATGTATTCGCAATGAAATTCCCTACAGGTGTATATGCATATACTGTCCAAAACCGCGGTGCTCCCCTCCCGAAGCCGCCGCCAATTTGCCGCCGGAAACGACGCAATGGTGCGCCGTTATCAGACTACCCCCAAGTAAAAGAACGACGCAATGCTATGTCGTTACCGAGTCGAAGCGTTAAAATTATATGTTAGATTAAGGACCTGCCCGAAATGCTGCGTGTACTAGTGGCTTTACGAGAATGTTAACACCATGCTATGTATCCTCACAAACCCAATGTACCTTCTTGTATGTATGTGTATGTATGTGTATGTATATATGTATATATATATATATATATATATATATATATATATATATATATATATATATATATATATATATATATATATATATATATATATATTATTATATATATATATATATATATATTATTAAATATGACCGAAAAAGTAAGATTAATAATTCTAACACGAATTTTCTCAATCTTTCGTACATTACGCTTCACTGTTGGAGGTAAATCAAAAATCAATTCTCCAAAATTCATTTTTATTTCTAGTCTGACGCGACACGGGCGCGTTTCGTAAAACTTATTACATTTTCAAAGACTTTAGTTCACAAATACACAACTGATTAGAACTTACGTATCTCCGATTTTATATCTACATTTGAGTGAGGTGGGAGGGGTGATGTGGCATTAACACAAGACAGAACAAGAGGGGATATTAATAGGGTATTAAAAGTATCAACACAAGACAGAACACAAACAATGGGTATTGAACAGAAGTGTTTGTAGAAAGCCTATTGGTCCATATTTCTTGATGCTTCCATATTGGAGCGGAGTCTTGAGGTGGGTAGAATATAGTTGTGCAATAATTGGCTGTTGATTGCTGGTGTTGACTTCTTGATGTGTAGTGCCTCGCAAACATCAAGCCTCCTGCTATCGCTGTATCTATCGATGATTTCTGTGTTGTTTACTAGGATTTCTCTGGCGATGGTTTGGTTGTGGGAAGAGATTATATGTTCCTTAATGGAGCCCTGTTGCTTATGCAACAGGGTTGTTGCATAAGCAACAGGGCTCCATTAAGGAACATATAATCTCTTAATGTGGTTTACACAACACCCCCAATAAAATTATATTACAAATCAACCATGCACAGTGAACATATAAAAGAGGAAAGAATAATGAAAGAAATAATCCGTAAAGGAGTAAAAAGCACTACTCCTAACCAAAACATAAACCTGATAATATTCTACAAAACCAAGAAGACTTCCGAACTCCTTATCAAAAACAGCCCGAAGCCGACGGAGAACCCTCTACAGCAGTCAAGCGTTGTATACATGTACACTTGCCCCCACGAAGGATGTAACCTTCAATGTAAGTACATAGGTATGACGTCGACCAAGCTGACGAGGCGTTTGACATGCCATCTTCAATCTGGTGCCCCTAGGAATCACATGAGACAAGCCCATGACATTACTCTAACAAGAGAAATGTTGAACAAGAATACTTGCATAATAGACAAAACCCAAGATTCAAGAAGATTACAAATTCTTGAGGCAATTCACATAAGAATAGAGCGACCTACCATGAACACCCAAATCACGGAACTATTTACTCTACCCACCATGAGAGTAAGGACAAGACAAGAACATATCGATGCCAACACAGAAGACAATGTCCAACATAACAGGCCAATTACACTGGATTAATCTTTGTGTTTAGATAGGAGATGCTTCGTATGGGCCAATAAGCCTTCTGCAGCCCCTATGTTTATCCCTTATGTATCCCCCCATGTTTTCACCTTCATTGTATTATCACCTGACCTAATGCGGGTATAAAATCAACTAGTATTGTAAGATCTGTTCACTTGAGAATGAACCATGGAGGTTCGAAACGTCGTGCAAATTATACATATAAGTGTAATACACTCTATAGTAAATCACTTCTTTTCTTCACCTTAAAAGTACGAAAATGAGTTTTGGAGAACTCCTATTTCAATTAAGCCCTGATGCTAAGAAAATAGTTAGAGGGATAGAAGCCCTAAACCAGAAAATAATAAATACAGAATATGTGGTCATATTCAATGAAACATGTTTGAAAGAAAACCTGCTGCCAGTATACACCAATATATATATATATATATATTATTATATTCATACATACATTGTACACACAGAAATCACAATAGCGTGATGTATCAAATGAACAAATCCACAAGGGCCGTGACGAGGATTCAAACCTACGCCAGAGAGCATCCCAGATGCTGAGCTATTGACTGAGCTACGACATGGTATAAGAATTGCAACCATAAATTCTACTGAATTTAATTGGATCCTGCAGCCTCTCCAAGATACAAACCAGGATTTTACACAATTTTTTATTGTACGATTTTGTACAATGTATTTATACATACAATGTACTTGTTTAGCATGGTTGTGTCAACATGGTGAAAAAAATATATTTTTGGTCCACCTCACTGTAAGGGAAGGTAGGGTGACTGCTGATGTGAATGAAAAATATTCTAACTGACAGAAAGGTGTCAAAATAAGTGCAAATAAAAAGACTTTATTATTTGCACTTATTTTACTTTTCATTGCTTAGTGATACATTTGTACTCCTGTCTAGTCCTTCACTAATTTGCCTGTGTAAGTATACTGCAATAATTAGAAATGTGTGGATTCAAATTGCACTGCCTCCTCAGAGAGCAAGTTACTGCACATGCCACAGTCAACGAGTCGCGAGATCCCACCCACGCCTGCAGGATTCACACCTATTATGTCTACACCCACTGCCCACTTAGGATACCCACCAATCATCACACACACTGCTGCTACTCCTCAAGGATCACCCCATGCCACTCTGGAGCCAAGTGGGCGTGGGGAACTCAACAACAGGCTCAGCCCTGCCATGGCTCTTTATTGCTCAAACCAAGATCAGCATGACCGTCCACAGGTACACAAAACTCTCAAGCTAAGTATCAGGGCTGTCTTAACAGCATTGTAGGCCTTGGGCAAAACAATGGTCTGGGGTTCCTAAACAGATGATGGGTCCCTTCCTTTCTGCTAATGTGTAGGATTACCATCAGATTGGTTTACACAAATTATTTATATTATAAATATAATTTACAAAGGGATTTGGATCCCATGCCTTTCCTTTTGAGATGTCGAGTAATTATCCTCTCTGACAGGAGATCTTTCATGAGCAATATGGTAATATGAAGCCCCTAGAAAATTGAGGCCCCTGGATGCCCATGCGTTAAGACAACACTGCCACATATCCTTAACCCTTCACTCTTCAATGTGACTGTTGCCAATTTACTTGAAAGTATAATTTTATAAATGTTCAGCCATGTTAATTAAGGATAAATGTACAGCAATGTCAATCATGTTAATTTAGGATACTATATAGTTTTACATTATTTGATTTGTCTTTCAATTACCATTTGATGTCTCTAGTCATTCAGTCACTGTAAAATAGACCTAGTGTTGGTGTGGAGCCAACAGCTTCTTCCTTATATGGCTACATTCCCAATTGGGAGGCTCTTGAGGTGGATGCCTTTAGGTTGGCTTGGTCAATGTTGTGGCCCCTCTTTTCCTCCCTCCCTTTCCCCTCCAGTTCATGTATTGTTCTGGGTGCTGTCCAGGCTGGAGATGTACTTTGGCAAAATGATCCTTCTGTCTCCTTGGTGGCCAGCTCAGTCTTGGTGTTTGGCTCTTCAGGCCCGGTGTGTGGACCCGGGTGTTTTTCCATAGTTCCAACTCTTTCAGCAGATTGACCCGGTGATAAACATTGAGACATTGCTGCCATTCACTTCCAGTCTTCATGTCTGGACTTTCTGATGCAATTCTATAACCATTTGTATGGTACCATTCGGTTCCTCCAGAAAACCGGCACTGAAGATAATGAAATGTCTCTAGCTAGTAGGGCCTGTGGCTTCCTGATTCCCTTTCCCTATCATGTGCATTGGTTCATGGTCTTTTCATCTCTGGACTGAGGCATATATGACACAAGAGGTTGGGAGATCCTGGTGGTGCTGCCACTTATTGGTGGCCAGTCATAACTAACGGGAGGTTTGAGCTAGTTTAAGAGTGAATCATTTGTAGAGTCATTTGGCTGTTTCAGTGCTTCATTTTCTTTGAACCTTGGAGTTTGAACCTTGTAGTGAACCTTATACAGAACCCTGTATTGCTTTGCTTACTTTCTGGATATTGTCTCAGTGAAGGTAATGGTATTAATCCCCAGCTCCCTCTGCTTTTGTGAGGGGGGGGGCCAGGTTCTGGTCACCTGTAGGCCATACAGGACTTCTTTGCCAGATGTGTGACTTGGTAAGGGGGAGAGCCATCTAAGCAAGATAGTTTTAGGGAGGTTATCTTGAGGTTATCTTGAGATGATTTCGGGGCTTTTTAGTGTCCCCGCGGCCCGGTCCTCGACCAGGCCTCCACCCCCAGGAAGCAGCCCGTGACAGCTGACTAACACCCAGGTACCTATTTTACTGCTAGGTAACAGGGGCATAGGATGAAAGAAACTCTGCCCATTGTTTCTCGCCGGCGCCTGGGATCGAACCCAGGACCACAGGATCACAAGTCCAGCGTGCTGTCCGGCTCCCACCCGTGCTGTCCCGGTCCGACCGACCGGGAGCCATTAAGGCCTTACCAGAAAGAGGCATTTCATTACATTCAGCTCTGGTTTTTTTGGTTTGGGAGTGATAATATGTATGTCCATATTCTTGCTGATTTTAAACTTCAAATTCTTTTGTTTTGTCATAATAGGAACAGGGTAACTCAGTTCATATTGACTATGAACAGTGTCACCCTGAATAAAATTGTAACTAGAGTAACCAATAAGTGTTCTAATGATATAGGATTTCATTCTCGTGAGTTTTAATAGTTTAAATTGCCCAAGAATAGGTACATTTTGTATATGTTTGTTACATATATTGTTCCTGTGGTATAGCTAGTCAGTACTGATATAGGCATAAGTAGGTGGTGGTGAGGAGGAAGCATATGCATATTATTTATTTAGACTTGTATCAAGAGGCATCATACCATGTATCTAGTTCTGATATGCTTTATTCATCTGCATCTCCAATAGGGTGTCTTAAGGTCAGCCTCCATCAAGAGCAACAATACATCATTATCATCCAGATCATCACGTTCATCAAGTCGCTTAGGACCTCGAGGAGTTCTCCGTCGAGAGTCACTTTCTCCTAATGATCTTCCAGGTCGTCGTGAGTCTATCAGCCCATCTCCAGGGTTAGTCCAGTATGGTGCCATTAATACTTTATCAAGTGTTCACAAGTCATTCCTTGTTTTCTTTATGCTTAACCCTAGTAAATTATAACTTGCCAATGGTTAGTTCTCTTTCATTCTGACTAGATAACTTCTTTATCTGGGAAGGCTCACCTTAGGGGCCCCTCAAGTTACCTACCTGGCTATCTCCACTCCTTAGGTACCCTACCAGGCTCTTATGAATGATGAGAGCCTACTGGAGACCAGGACCAGAATCAGGCCCCCTCAATAGAGGCAAGGTGAGTCTGGGGATACAAGATCACACACAACCAAACAAAAACCACCAAAAATGTTCAGCACACCAAAACAAGCAACTGCATGGGGCAGGATTTGTAACCCTGATGTGAACATTGTATGCACTTGTTATCTAGGCCCAACTGCTAGGTAGCAATATTTGCTTGCTACCAGATGGTGGCATTGGTGACCTAAGGGTCCCAGATGGCTACCTCAGTCAGTCATGTCCTGGTGCTGTCCCTGCCAGTATCTCACTGCTCTTCATGCTTTAATTCTTAGCTAAGTGTTGCCTTTTATTTTGGACTTGCAGGAGCCTGTGCCTGTGTTGCTTCTTTTGAAAGCTTCATGTGCATGTTTTTCAATCATCCTGTTGTGTAAAACTTGAATTTTTCTTCACCACAGCTGCATATTGCTAGAGTTACCATCCCTGGTCATTGCTGGATTCTCTTTTGTGAGTAGGTTCAGGTGTCTGCCCCTTTTGGGCTCTTGTTTAGTGGCCTTGACCCAGGTAATGCTTACTCTTCAGTATTTACTTTAAGGTGACTATGGGAGATAGAGATCTATTATCCACCTTGTATCCATTTATTCCTGGCATGCTATTTACCTCTCAAAATATTATAATTTCCATCAGATTTTTTAAGATGATGTATTTGGGTGCAGCAACCTCTTCCTTTAATACATTTTATTCGTTGAATACAACTACAGGGTATGAGAATTTCCTTACATCTCTGTGACTGGATTGCATGTCCAACTTCCTCCAATGTCCTCTTGTCCTTCATTTTCATTGAAATAAGTTTCCTTTGTCCAAAATGTTAATCCTCTCAGGATGTTGTATGTAGAAATCGTAGCTAATTGCTCTCAATTCTGGTACTAATTTTGTTGCAAATCTCTGAAGTTTCTCAAGTTTAATTTTTTTCTGCAGGGAGCCCCTTGTGGTTTCCCGAAGCTGCTATACTTATATTGTGCCATCAGTCACGGAGTTCTTATTTGGCCTACCCAGAACCATGAGCCAGAACCTGGCTTCCCTCAAAGAGGTGCAAGGAGCAAGTGGCAGGTATAAACGATTTTATATGTAAATTGATTCAGGTCTGCCACCACCAAGGGAAGGCATTCAAAGTCAGTGAAACAGAACAGACCACTGCTTGGTTAAAAGCAACACCACAGTCTCAAAACAGCCAAATGAATTCTTTCAATAATGTAAACAAATGGTCGAAAACTTATGAAACTAGTATGAGCTAGTTCACCCCACCACCTTCCCCCTCGTTTGGGAAAAGGAGGAAGGCAGACCAGGTCAGCTGGCTGCTCTTCAGTTCTTATGCTGATGTGTACTGAGCCTGATCACCCTCTCAGTTCACTCTGGCTTTGGTCTCCTGTCTTAGGTTAAAGGGGGTGTTTTTGGCTGGTAAGGGTACTTACCTAAGTGTAGTTAGTACATCTTGATATTTTGATAAGGTGTTCATATTTCTTCCCCTCACCTTTATTCTTCGTTGCCCCTTCAGTCCAGGAGACCTTAAGGTGCTGTTTTTGTTGACCCTCATCTCTGGTTGATTTGTTTGGGAACTTCATGCCCTCCTTCAGTGGGGTGGATTCTGTTCTTTTGGTCCTGGTGGACAGTTTCTTCATTTGCGGCCTTCTTCTTTTCTGCCAAAGAATGAGACAATTGGCTTCTTGAGGGAAGGCCCTTGGTGATTGATGCTTGGTTTGCCTGGCCAGCAGTGCATCATTTGTTAATTCCAGTTGAGGCAGTTCATCCCTACCATTCTCAACACTCATTCAGCTATGATGGATGTCCTTTGTTGATCTGAATTCCTTAGTTTCCTGTTATCCCAGGTTGTCCACAGTGCCCAGATTCAGGCCCAGGATGTTTGTAAGTTCACAGCTTTGGCCACTATTTGCTGACATGTCGTGGACTGATATTCAGGCTTGGTAGTTTCGGAGGTCTGACAGAATCCTGGCAGCTCATTATCTGGTCAGTGTTTCATTGCTGGAGAAGGAGCCTGGAGCTTCCAGGGTGCCTCTTGTTGGCAACCATTTGCATTAGTGGGTTTAAGATAGTTTCAAAAGAATCATTTGGGTTTGAACAAATAGTTTGTGGAGGATTTTGACCGTCTTGGTGCTTCCTTTTCTGTGAACCTTGCAATTGTCTGCGTTGCTTTACTCACTTTCTAGATGTTTTTTCGGTGAGGGTGATCATAACAATCCCCCTGCTCCCTCTGTCTACATGAGAAGGCTGGTTCTAGCACTGGTCTTTGGTAGCCCATGCAAGACTTCTATGGCTGATGTGACTCAATAGTGAGAAACCATCTCAGCTTCAGGAAACCATCGAGGCTCTACCAGAAAATAGTTTCATTTATTAATGCTTTTTTCTTTATCATGAATCTTAATGCTTAACCAATGAGTACTATCATGTCTGTATTGTTCAAAGACCTACTTTTGAGAAATTTATAAGAATTTCTGATAACCTGTGCATTATGTATGTTTCATTGTGCTAATTACTTTGTGACGTATTTCATTAACCCTTAGACAGCGGCTGTGGAGAAATGGTTATGCCTGACTATGCGTAAAAAATAAATACAAAGGTTTCATTATAGAATTATAAATGTGTATGCAGAATGTAAAAAAAATACAAAAGTGAATATTTATCATTTCACTGGGGAAAGGCACGCTTGAAGGATGTGGTGGGTGTGTCTGGTACCTGTCAACACCTGATGCCTGACAGCTGATGCTTCTTGTGTTATCATTGGATGTGTCTCTGATTGTTTATCATTTGTTTCTCTTCATTTACAAGAGTTTGCATGTTGAATAACTTGATAAATCACATAATTCACATAACACAATTGTTTAAATAACATGTGTTTCAAGTGATGATTGGGTTTACCTGGTATACTCCATTACAACCTGTTAGGGACACTATGGGTCACAACCGGGTTCTTTACTGGAGGAACCAAAGTACTAGTATCCGACCCCAAGTCGGTAGTGGCTTTCAAGGAGCGAGTTTGGTAATGCAAGTAAAACACAAGGGGGGGAGTTGAAAGGAATATGACACTTCATCAATTATCAATATATTCACATATTATCACTTTCCCATCACTTTAAATAGAATCAAACGACGTATTACTACACTGATATATACACGTGTCACTCTCATAGGACACTAAGCGCTCCTCGATGCTCATGCAATGCAGCCTTGTCAACTTCCGTGTTTCCTCAACACACAGTACCGTCCTCAACCAGTACTGCTTAACACTGACGAGTCTACCCTAGCCACGGGCCAGCCTATACATAGTCTCACTAGGTGCTCCTTGTGAACGCCCACAATCACTCTCCAGCCTGGTGCTGGCAGAGAACATCAGCTTCGTGCTGCTGGGCCTCTACACAAACAAATACAAGGGTAGCGAACCCCTGGCAGGAGCTTCTTGCAACTAGCTAGTTACACTCCTCCGTAGCACCTCGCTGTCGGTCGTCTCTTCCTCTAGCCAGTCCTGGGATACGCCGAATTCTGTCACTGCCACTTCACAGGCAGACAGCAGATACTACTCAGTTCCTCTTCGGCGGCGGCTCACTGCTCACGTAAAGCAGAATGGAGTAGAGAGATAATAGGCGGTTTGGGTAGACTGCCTGTCTTCGTACCACTGCAGCCCTACGTCGCCTCTGTGGGTACAGACACATCATCAGTAAACTGGCCAGTACTTGGGACACTAGGAAATACCACTTACGGACTCTGACATTGACATACACCTCCTCCCACAATAGATGGCGCTGATTTTCTAGGCGCCACCTCACCAGACGTCAGCAACAGTGACTCTTCGGGCTTACCCAGGCAGGAATCTAGTCTCTAGCAGGTATCATACCACCACCACCAGATGGCGTCGTCCATTTTGTGGGGGTTTAGGGAGCAGACTCACAGATGGCGTTGACGTCGCTGCTCCATGCTCCGATGATGAAGTCTGGTTCGTAACACAACCATAGAGAGTAGTGAGAGGGATATGAACATACTGTAATATACAATAGTGTTGAACTCTGGGCAATGACATATAGCCTATTGGCACCATATAGGCAAGAACATAGATTGAAAGAAAGGTGTAAGCCACCAATTTGGCACATGGCTATATCTCAAAAAGCACATCAATAAACTATAAAAGGTGCAAAGGCCTGCAGCAAAATGTCTTCCGTAACTTCTTCCGGAGCAGCAGTCTCCGTGGTGTAGTGGTAAGACACTCGCCTGGCGTTCCGCGAGCGCTATGTCATGGGTTTGTATCCTGGCCGGGGAGGATTTACTGGGCGCAATTCCTTAACTGTAGCCTCTGTTTAACGCAACAGTAAAATGTATACTTGGATGAAAAAACGATTCTTCGTGGCGGGGATCGTATTCCAGGGACCTGCCCGAAACGCTACGCGTACTAGTGGCTGTACAAGAATGTAACAACTCTTGTATATATCTCAAAAAAGAAAGAAAAAAAAAAAAAAACTGAAAAACGTGAGCTACGAGGAAAGACTAGAGGCGTTGAATATGCCAAAGCTAGAAAATAGAAGAAAAAGAGGTGATATGAGCACCACTTACAAAATAATAACAGGAATCAACCAAATTTGACAAAGAGGAACTCTTGAAACCAGCTACTTCCATAACAAGAGGATACAGATTCAAGGTAAGGAAACAAAGGTGTCGAAAAAACATTTGAAAGTTTTCTTTTGCAAACAGAGTGGTAGATGGTTAGAACAAGCTAAGTGAGAAGGTGGTGAAGGCCAAAACCATCAGTAGTTTCAAAGCGTTATTTGACAGAGAACTAGAAAGATGGAACACCACGAGTGTAGCTCTTATCCAGTAACTACAATTAAGTTCTACAATTGTCACAAACATGACTGCAAGCTCCTCCTAGTACACATAATCATGAAATGGATACAGGATTTTTTATGGGTTAAGGAACAGACAGGGCATGAGGCATAATACGCATCCCTCCAGGACGTGTATTGGAATATCCTGCTTCATCCAGGGTTCAGGGACTGGTTAGGTCCCAAGCTCAGGATAGCTCAGGCGGACCATCCTGAGGACCATACTCAGGATGTTCCTGAGCCATCCTGGTCCTTGAACCAGGTACTATTTTCTTTCTTCTCCATGGTCTGTGGTGGCCCCTTCGGTTCATGCATGCTTTCAGAAGGCTTTGTTTCTATTGGCATTGGCCTCTGGGGGTCGGGTCGGTGTGCTTCCTAATCTCCTCTGGTGCAGTAGTTTCTGCTCTGTTGGTCCTGGTGGACGTTTTGTTTGGTTGCAGCCATCTCCTCCTATTCTGGCAACAAACGTGACGCCTGGCTTCTGGAGGGGCTCTTGGGTTATTGATGCTTGGTCGGTCGGGCCCGCGGTGCATCATGTGTTGTCAGTTTGCGGCTCAGTGCCGTTACCTGACAACACTTCTTTTCTGGTGAAGAATGAGACGCTGGGCTTCCGGAGGGGCCCCTTGGGTTATTGATGCTTGGTTGGTCAAGCCAGAGGGTGCATCATGCGTTGTTAGGTTGCGGCTTGGTGCCGTTACCTGCGTGCCTCGGCTTCTGTTGCCATAGACGCGTTTTGGGTTGTTCTGATTCCTCGTTCCCTGTTCCAGGGCTCAGATCTCTCAGGTCATCTGCAGTGTACTTCAGTCTAGCCAGCCTGCGGTCTACCCTCGTGCCCATGATGTTCATTAGTTTGCTGTGTTTGGGAACATATCTTGGGCTGACATTTGGCCACAGGGGTTTTAGAGGGGTCCTGGCCGTCCATTGTTTGGTGCATGTTCCTGGTCTCGGTTGTTTATGTGTTGCCTTGGGTCGCAAGTTGCAGCCGATGGTCTTGTCTTTGAATTGAGGCATGCAGTGCAGCCGCCTCCTGAGTATGTCCGCTTTCATATTTATCTTTGGTTATGTATCACCATGGAGCCGAAGGGGCTCCCCATAGAAAACCAGCATTGAATGAAATGGCACCCTCCCTACCTCCAATCAGCGGTTTCATTTTGTTTTTGATGCTCAGCCTCCGAACTGAGGTGTTAGTAGCCGGCCCGAGGGTCTGGGGTCTCCCCCCTTCCCCTCCTGGGAAGGGGAGGGCTGCCCGGACAAGTGGCACAGTGGCGGTGAATGACGTTTGTTTGTCTGCTTGCTCCTTAGGTTTTGGGGGAGTTCTGCTTCTTTGTTCAGTTTTTGGTTGCAATTTCATACCAAGTGGGGTTTGTTTTGTTATGCCTACCTTTCTGATTGCCTAATCCCGGTCGATGGAAGACATGAAATGCTCCCAAACACATGGGGGTTTCCATAGGCCATTTGCTCGCTGTGCCTCTTTGAGGGGGCCAGGTTCAGGCTTGTGGTCCCCAGTAAGCAGAACTCCATTGACTGAAGCAACAGACTTATATAGCGTATATCAGTATGATAGCTCCAGGGAGCCTCTGGGGATCACCCAGAAAATGGTGTTTCATTACATTCAATGCTGGATTTTTCATAGGTAAAGATAAAATCCATTATATCCACAGAGAGCTATTATATCATATTTGCATCATACATGTAAAACCCAGTCAATAATTGTTTAAATCGTTGTATGACGATAATCACAGTACCTCATGAATCAACGAATGACAACCTGTTTAAGGGTTAAGATAAATTATGTAATTTAGCAAGATGGACTTAGACTGTGTATAAACAAACCATGTCAATGGATCATTATCCAACCCGTCCTCTTAAAAATAACGTCACTTTTGGCTCGTATGCGCACTATGGCCAGATTTGGACATAATTTTAAATGAAATTGACTCACAAAAGTGACGTACTGTCCCGTTTTCAATTTGAGTCGTCCGGCCTACTCGGTAAGTTTAGAAGAGAACTTTCAATTAACGTTTTTCATAACGTTTTGAAACTTTATGAGAATTTCCTGCCCACCTAACCTACCAGAGGACCCTTAACTTACTGTTGTTCAACAAAAAAAATCCAAAATATATTTTCATTTTTTTTTATTTTCATATTACGTCCACTTTCGGCCATACTGGTAAACGGCCAAAAGCGACGTTATTCTTAAAGAGGACAGGTTGCATTATCAGTAGTACAGTACAAGAAACTTAGGGTGGTGGTAGTGAGTGTGCACACTGCTAGTGTAATATATAGGGTCTATTTTTCTCAGGTGTTTCAGCCTTAGCCTGAGTAGCAGTAGCAGTATCAGTGAACACAGCATAAGTCCTCTATTGTGTCACCATCTTGGGTCCACTCACCATTTCTGGTGTCCTGATGACTTATGGTATGCCCTAAAATGAGGGAGAACTAAATTTATATATACTCATTTGGGATGTGTTTAATTTTTATGTTTATCACCTGTTGTATGATCACTATGGCCAGTTTATTACCACCGTTGAGTGTGCATTCACCATCTTGTATTTAGTAACTCCAAAATATTACACACCGCTTGCTGAATAATTAATGCAAAATATATGATAAGCATTTATTATATTCTTACCATAAAATTTACTGTAAAATTGATTGCCAAGTACACTTGTATGATCACCATATTTCACTCACATGCTATGTGCTTTTGACACTTTGCTTGTCTGTTTTTCAGATATAACTTCAGCAAATTCACTTAAGCAAGGATTGATTAGTAGTTTTTTTTGCATTGAATGTTTATGAACTACAAATTCATTACTTAGTTGTTTGTGACACTGTTAGTGTATTCAAAGTCATCGTGTTAGCTAGTATCATTGTTTGCAGTCAGCTTTGATATCAATGCATTTTCATTTATTTATGTCATCAAATTTTGTTAAAATTTTAGCTGCTGTTTTATAAACGAGGGAATGAATTTAAAATCATTTTCGTCCCTCATATGTTTTAATAGCTTCTCTTTTTAATTCTTTATAGCACTGTAGACTTTTTGTTACACATGCAATTTTTTTGGGCCATCTCCTTAGTTTTCCTTAGATATCACACTCTGGCCATTAATGGTCTGACTAGATAATTGCCAGCTTCCCATAAAGTCTCTTACTACATACAAGGAACAATGAACAGAATCCTGCCCCTCTATGAAATAGGGAGCACTGGAAATTGGAAAGTAAATGTATCTATTTTATTTGTTTATATAGAGTATAACCTTGGTTTAACTAATAATAATAATAATAATAATTATAATAATAATAATAATAATAATAATAATTTTTATTTAGGCAAAGGTACATACATAAAGAGATTTTACAAAGTTTGTTGGCTTTATAGATAAGAGCTAGTACATACAATGCCTAAAGCCACTATTACGCAAAGCGTTTCGGGCAGGAAAAAACACTACTGACTAAAGCTTAAAACTAATGGGTAAAAAGAAAAAAATGCGTTGAGTACAAATAAAAATAGAGGTAAAAGAGGGGGAAACATTGTTGAAAAAAACAGCACAAATACAATTACAAATTATTACAGAAAATTACATTAAAACAGCGTTGATTTGAAAAACAAAAAAAAAACAAAAAACATACATGGGTTGACAATAGAGGGGAAAGGTAGGTTACAGGGAATTTATTAGGTATAGCTTCATTTTTAACTTAAACTGGTTGAGAGAGGTACTGTCTTTAACATGGTTGGGAAGGTCATTCCACATTCTAGGCCCCTTGATTTGTAGAGCATTTTTGGTTTGATTAAGTCGTACTCTAGGAATATCAAAACTGTATTTATTTCTGGTGTGGTGCTCATGGGTTCTGTTACAACCTTCTATGAAGCTTTTGAGATCAGGATTGGCATTACAGTTTAGCGTTTTATATATGTATAGTACACATGAGAGAATGTGCAGTGACTTAATGTCTAACATATTCAGGGATTTGAGTAGGGGTACCGAGTGATGTCTGGGGCCAGAATTGGATATTGTCCTAATAGCAGCTTTGTGTTGAGTAATTAGAGGACGTAACTTCAGTTCAGCAAACCTCAAGTTACCTCTCACACATTTTGGTCCAGATTTACACAGTGGGGTTCACTGAACTATTGAATTGCAAAATGAGGTATGCATAAATTTATTAATGATGGCAAGGGCTACAGCCCACTGACATATTATCTTGAAAGCTTCAAACAGAAGCACATTTTTAGCCTCATTACATATGCTTTTTCCGGTGGAAACCTCTAAGACTGCTCACCTGTCAAAGGAGAGACCCCTCCTGTGCTTTCCAGTTGAATATACCATTCATAAATGCATCCTATACAAAGAATCCTATATATATAGGCCTATATCATAATATTGTACTTTATAATATAACAATTGGAAAATGTTTTTAAGTATATATAGCAAATACTGCACTGTGCTAAAATATTAATATATATACCAAAAAATATGAACTATTTAAAGATGTTGCTGAAGAATTTTACCAGCTATGTGACATTAGAATTATGACATTAAAAAGCTAATTTACCCTTGCAGTAGTCGACAACGTCGTAATAGTGGTTGTGGTTCGCCATTATCTTGGCGACGTAATGGATCCCAGCGTCGACGACGTGGGTGCAGCAGCACTGGGTCATCATTTCGCAGGTCTCAGGTAGACAGAGAGAACCTTGTAAGACACGACTCAGGATCTGATGCTGATGGTGAGGAGGAAACAGCACTCAACAACAATATTACATTTACAAATAACAACCTGAATAATCATCATTCTATGTGAGTAGCAGTACTTGTGACTCACTTTTTCATGTATGATATCACTAATCACGGGTTAGTATCACAAACCTTATCTTTCTAAGGCAATGCTCCTACTAATAATTTTATTAGACAAAGGGCAGGAGCTGCTGTCTAGGGTGTTGAAGAAAACACCATGCATGACAAACAAGCCCCTTTTAGAAGAGCTCACTTTTCACAAATCAAAGTTTTGTCCTTCATAAACTCTTCTTCCTGACTGATGTTTCCATCAATATTGTTCTGAACAATAACTTGTCTCTGTGAATTACTTGTTTCAGGCATTACTTAAAAACTCACCAAGGAAAGTTACATTGGTTATATCTTGCACCATTTCACTGAAGGGTCATGCCTGCAGCTCGTACTCTCTTTTTCATAATAACTTCAGTAACCTATTAATGCCTCAAAATTGACACCTCTAAGACATAACTTTCACTAATAGCAACATCTGCAGCCAGCAACCTGTGTGAGTCTCATGCCTGTCTCTCAGCCTCTTGACATATCTTTACTTATCACCCAATAACCTAAAAGAAATTCCTATGACTTTCATATCATGTTCAGTGATTGTTTTCTATTTAGTACCAAGTGGCATGAATGCAAAGCAATATGCAGTGTTTTGAACATATAGATTGCTACCTAACTGTGAGGGTCTGCTTCATTCATGGGCTCAATATAATGACATGATCAGCTTATAAACAAGCAACCATGCCATTTCCTGACACCAGTTTTCATGATAATCAAGATTTCTATTTATGATTTGTCCAGATAAAGTTGTCCATGCTAGTTGTGAGCTCTGAAAAGTATCTGAATAAACTGCCCAATAAACAAATTACATTCCAAATCTTCCTGGTCATGCTCAATGAGGCACCAGTACTTGTATTGATATTGGTGGTTTCATTGTACAGGAATCCTCATTTTACAAATGTCCTCTCTACGGAATACATGATGGTTTCCTGAGGTTTCTACTGACACCGAACCAGGATTTTCAAACAATCCCCCCATGCACTCTGGCTCTGTCATCTAGGAATGTTCTACCTCTGACATTTTTCTTTTCAATACACAGAGAGGAATCACTAATGTGACTGCATCAATGAGAAAATCCATAGGAGCCGTGATGAGGGTTCGAACCTGTGCGGTTGGTGCTCCCACACACAAGCTCTAGTTACTATCTTGAGATTCTTGAGGTTATCTTGAGATGATTTTGGGGTTTAGCGTTCCCGCGGCCCGGTCCTCGACCAGGCCTTCTTTTTGTTTCACACCCCTCGGGAAGCAGCCTGTAGTAGCTGTCTAACTCCCAGGTACCTATTTACTGATAGGTAACAGGGGCATCAGGATGAAAGAAACATTTTGCCCATTTGCCTCCGAATCCACCAGGAATCGAACCTGGGACCTCAGGACTACGAATCCGAAGCGCTGTCCACCCAGCTGTCAGGCGCTAGATCTCGACATGGTATAAGGATTGCAACCTGGAGTTCTACTAAGCACACAAGGGTTTCCTGAGGCTTCTACTGAAGCCAGACCAGGATTTTCACACAATCCCCCCATGCACTCTCGCTCTGTCATCTAGGAATGTTCTACCTCTGATGCTCCTCTTTCAATAAACAGAGAGGCCCACATCAAAAGGATATCATCAGCGGCATATGCTAGACTGGCCAATAAAAGAACTGCCTGTAGAAACTTGTGTAAGGAATCGTTCAGGACCCTGTATACCACTTATGTAAGACCAATCCTGGAGTATGCAGCTCCAGCCTGGAGTCCATACCTAGTTAAACACAAGACGAAGATAGAGAAGATTCAGAGGTATGCCACCAGACTGGTCCCGGAACTGAGAGGAATGAGTTACGAGGAAAGGCTAAGGGAGCTTAACCTCACAACCCTGGAAAATAGAAGAGTAAGGGTAGACATGATAACCACCTACAAAATTCTCAGGGGAATTGACAGGGTGGACAAAGACAAACTCTTTAGCACGGGTGGAACACGAACAAGGGGACACAGGTGGAAACTTAGCACCCAGATGAGCCACAGAGATGTTAGAAAGAATTTTTTCAGTGTCAGGGTAGTTAACAAATGGAATGCATTAAGTAGTGTTGTGGTGGAGGTTGACTCCATACACAGTTTCAAATATAGATATGATAGAGCCCAATAGGCTCAGGAATCTGTACACCAGTTGATTGACAGTTGAGAGGCGGGACCAAAGAGCCAGAGCTCAACCCCCGCAAACACTTCTAGGTGAGTACAACTAGGTGAGTAGAGAGTAATGGCATCGTTCGAATGATAAGCTGTTCGAACACTCATCACGGCTCCTTCGGATTGTCTCATTGATGCAGTAGTGTGACTTTTGCTTTGGTGACTATGATTTTTTCTCATGTTCACACTCAATTTGAAGTGGGACACGAATGTCCCACCTCAAATTGACACAGCAGGTGTCTCACTGTCATGGTTCCTGTGTGTCCGGATAGGGAATGTTTGCCTGTACAGTATATCGTAGCAAACAATATAATGTCAGGATTGCCTGCTCGTGACTGTAAACTCAGCATCTTATGCATAGTGCTACCCTCTGCATCTATCAACAGATTACAATGTATTAGAAAATAAATATTTGTTTTATTTTATTTTGATGTTTACAGTTGTCTTTAAACATAGCTCTAACATATGTATGTACGAATTTGAATGCCATCAATGATGACATGAACATGAGTATGGCATCTTCTAATAAATACTGCATGTAAATTTAAACATAGCATAGCATGATTACCATATATGCCAAAGTATATAGTGTCCCCATTTTTAAAATGCATAGTAATTTTGCCATTTCATAGAAAATCGATTCAATTTAATTTCTATTGTACACCCTAAATGTAAACCATCACTTGAAGCCACTTCAATGAAGTTGCATTCAAATTAAACTCAATACAAGCTACTATTCCTTAATATTTGTTATTAAGTATAAAAATGCACGGTTACATTGAAAAGTGTTAAGTGTAGGTGGCAAAATATGTAGTATTTACAAAGCCTTGATGGTAGTGGCAAGGACCACACTGATCACAGTGGAAGTGTCACTTGCATTACATTGATAGACAAAAACACATGAGAATTTCAAGTGTTTTCATAGTGGTTTGATAACTTATTATTTCAAGTTTCTAAAGAATTAACAAGATTTCCTCATACATAATTTCTACAGTGTCTGTCTGTGTGTGTGTTCATCTATCTGTCTCTGTCTGGAGTGAGTCCAAAGGCTTGATCATTGCCATGTTACATCATGAGGGAGTGTTTGAAGGACCCCCATTTTCCTGAGAAATAGAAATGCTATACCATAGTTTTGTTTCCCAAAATCACTGACAGGATGCCTATTAATTTTATTGAAGTCCACCCCAGGCCAACTACTGACATTTCCTAGGATGCTATCAACAACAATTAACTACTTCTCAGGTACCGATTTATTGCTTGGTGAACAGAGGCATCAGGTAAAAGGAAGCACTGCCCAAGAACACTTATGTTCTTTCACAAGAATTGAAACGGGTACCTTTCAGCTGTGGCACACCTGTGACGGTAATTAATTTATAATGCCAAGTATCAAGCTAGGGATATTACTGCCTATTAGTTGACAGATTTGATCTTGTGGACCTGCTACACCATTACCCCATAGACATAATATCTACGGCAGGCGATGAGTCACAATAACGTGGCTAAAGTATTTTGACCAGACCACACACTAGAAGGTGAAGGGATGACGACGTTTCGGTCCATCCTGGACCATTCTCAAGTCGATTGTCTTGAAGATGGTCCACAATCGACTTGAGAATGTTCCAAGACGGACTGAAACGTCGTCGTCCCTTCACCTTCTAGTGTGTGGTCTGGTCAACATAATATCTAAGAGTGGCATTGGCTCAAAATCGAATCAATGTTATTATTATTGATTACATTGATTCGGCACTGAGTTGCTGTTGCTCTTGGATACTGTACACACTGGGTACAGACACACACACATATCACTCAGTCTTATATTGTATTCTCTTAAATTGTATTCTCTAACCTCTATTCTTCCTTCTCATCATTCTCTCTTTTCTTCCCTTCTCTGTGTGTGTCTCTCTCTCTCTCTTGGTAGCTAAGACATTGACCACCTGGTTGGTTTGAAGTACTGAATTAGTCAGGAAACCTGAGATATTTAGGTTAACCTTTGCTATAGGTTTGAGTTGAAGATCTGCTACCCATTTTGTCACAAAAGTCTTCTACGAACCTTTATTGAACAACTTGGGGTGTGGATCTTGGTCTTGTTGTTGATTAAAGTTAATTGTGCAGTGGGTAAAGTCGCTGTTGTACTTGGTATCTAAGACATTGACATCCTAATGTACTAGTCACTATTGTACTGTTGTGGAAGTTTCATCTTCCTCTGATTTTGACTTTGGAGACTTGTTGTTGTTATTGGTGTCCCCATACAGTGCTGGTGATGTTGACCCTTGTTGCACCTTGCACATGTGCACAGTACGGTCTCACATTGATTCTGATTATGTGCTCCTAAACACCTCATGCATCTTTGCAGTTCTTTCAACCATCTAATTCAACTAGTACAATCAGAGTATATCAAACATTGATAAATAATATGTTCTTCTTGATAGAATAAAAAGTGGGTTGACACTAGAGGGAGAACTTGTCTGCTTGGCTACTCATTTTGTTTTTATTGTACAAAGTACTGTTTAATTTTCCTCATTTTTGTTTTCTTGTGTTTTTAACTTTTATTTTATCGTGCTGTTGTCTGTTTTTTTTTTATCCCACCTTTCTGGTGGCTTTTTCCTTCAAATAGATTAATTTTGAATCCTCTGCTCCTTGTGCTTCTAAGGAAATCAAGTTTTGGTCCCTGGTCTCTGGTAGGCTTTTAAAAAACTTTCACGTGCCTGTTGTGATTGAAATTGAGTGGAGCTAACCAGGCAGTTAGTAACAGGATACTACCAACAGAGTCCTTCCAGAAACATTTACTGTGAAACATTTGCCTGCGGCTAACCTTACAGGTTACATTTTAGATCTTTCTATGTCTCGAACATAAACAGTGACAAAATTTATGCTGGCCTTTTTTTTTTTTTAATTCAGATAAATTTGCCATAAATGGTTTAGTGTAAAAATAAAAACTACCTATGTTAACCTTGTATATGTCATCTTTGTGTTGGTGATGGCTTCACTAAAATTGTTTTGAAATGATGACCACCTAGGTGCAGATAAGTACTGATGGGGGGGCAATGGTAGATTTGATCCAAAACAAATTTGTAATCTTGGCTTACTGTTTAAAACACAAACTTGACTTTGCAATGTTATTGGCAAAATAATATGCTTATTATAGTTTGGCATTTATGGTATTTGTCCATGGCTTCTCTTTAGTTCATTTGCAAAAGTTGTGTCGGCTTTTTGAATGTTGCTTGACAGGAGGAATTTTTGGGTAACCTCAGCTTAAATTAACGGATCTCTTAATTTAAGAGATCTTAATTTAAGAGCTCTTAAATTAACGGAGAGTGACTGCTTAGATATTACATAATAATAACTATTGATCTGTAAATTATAACAGATGGAAGGTGGCAGATAAGAAGACATTTTCACATCTCATTTATCAGATCCTGACATTCTGATTGAAGCTAAATATCACTTCTTTTATGAAGAGATAATTGCCACTCCACCCTCCAGGTTTTTAGGGACTGACCACAGCCACTGCAACGGGTCCACCAGCAGCCATGTGCAGCTGGCCCCGCGCAGATCTATCCTCACCCAGCAGAACTCGATAGGGTCGCCGCGAGCGCTTAGTCCACAGAATTCCATCCGTTCCCGTGGGTCCTCATCGAGGTCACGCCAACCCTCCATCCAGGGCCAGGTTAGTATTGCTTCTTTTTACAAATCATTGTATTTGCTACATCTGTTTTTTTTTTTTTTTTTTTTGCATCATCTATTTTTCTGAGAGGCCCCCATTGGTTGCTTCTTGTCTAAATAGCTTTACACGTATCATGTCACATATGGCCCTTGTGAATCAGAATATCATCTACCGCACTGCAGGGGCCCAAACTTAGTCCACTCAAAGAGGTGTATGAAGAATGGGATGCAAGATCACCCAAACCAAGAGGAAAATTCAGAGAAAGGTAGAGTGAACCAGAGCAGACAACAACAAGGAAAATATTAGCAGCCCTGACATAAAGGAACACAATAGTTAGGTAGTGACCCGTGCTAGTTATACATCGCTTCTGCCCAGTGGCAGCATGGGAACTTTGGGTCTCACCGGGTTCGACTGATCAGTTATGCTCCCGGTGTGAACTTGTCCACTACTACTCATCTTGTCACCACCTCATTCTGGGTCCCTTTTTATCCAGATAAGTGTTGGCTTTCTTTGACTTCTGACCTGTAGGTGCTTGTGCTTGTTTATTCCTTTTTTGGTGTTTGTGTTACATGAGGCAAACAGAGGGGGAAAAAATGTTGACATAATTAAAGAACTAAAGAGGTCAGAAAGTTTTGATGAAACAGTTGGTGGACTTTCAAGAATCAATAATTATCAGTTGTGTAGGCATGATTCCAGTGGTCAACCAGGTGAAGCTCACCCTGTCGTGTGATCACAATATTCTAAGATGGATTATAATAACAGAAACTGGCATAAAAGGTTCAGGATAATAACTTTCTAGATTACCATCGAGGAGACTATCAAGGAATGAGAGAGGAATTGCAAAACACCACTTGGAGGGAGCCGATAGATGTACTGGTATGGAAGCATCATGGGAAAATTGAAACAATGTCATTACTGAACTCAAATGTATGTGCCAAAAAGGAGAAAGAAAAGAAATGGATCTAGATGGATGACTCAAGTAGGATAAAGGGCTTTGTTAACTAAGTGGAACTAGTGGGAGGGGGGGAAAAGGCATCGTAGGTGATATATTTTGGCCGCAGTGCTGTCCACCCAGCTGTCAGGTGCCTTGCTGCTGTCTGTGCAACTCCCCCTCCCCAGAAGGAGGAAGGAGGGGGTAGGCTCAGACTTCCTGTTCCGGTTACCCAACCCCAGTTCTGAGGCTGTTGTTTTGTGTGGCAGTCAATCGACTCTGGCTCCAATCTTCGAGAAGTGCTATGCCTTGTGGTGTTGTACTGCAGTATGGTGGTGTGTGAGCCAGGTGTTATTTTTAGATGTACTGGGGTTGCATGTGCCTAGGGTTCCCTTCCCTAGGTGCCCTGGAAGTACTGCCCCTTGCAGTTTGGGGTTATCTTCTAAAAACTGTTTGGGGGGCTACCTCCGCAGGGTTCTTTTGCTGCTTGATGATTGCCCGCCCTTGGGGTCAGATGGGGTTTTTCCTACTCTTGTTTGGCCTTGGGAAGGATGTAGCATAAGGGGGTGCAAGGTACTGTCCAGCTGTCTTATGCTATGCATAGCAGCCAGTTCTGTTCTTCCTGGAGATGTTGTGTTTTTGCGGGGTGTTCCTTTTGTTTTATTTTGTTTTGCCTTTTGGGGGTCTGCCTGGTGGGGGTCTGCCTGGTGTGGCTGTAGGACCACTTGTATGATTTTGATAACCCTCTACTAGGTCCCCGTGATTGCACACGTCGCAGGGGTTCAGCATTTTGTTTGTTTGTTTGGTAGTTCTGGGATAACCGGTTAACAGTACCTGGCCTGGGCTTCCCTTAACAGCCAGCCTAAGGGCCCTGGAAACCCGCCATTGGGGCTCATTGGTCTGATGTAAGCGTCCTCTGAACCCCATCTTTTTTTGTGCACGTTTGAAGGTTGCTCTGTCCCGTTGTCTCAAGGTGACACTTATCTACTTTGCCTCTGCCATGCTGCCTGTTGAGTCAATGACACCTTTGACCTGGAGTCCTGCAAGTAGTGTTCCTTGCTTGTACTCCAAACCACCCAGTCCACTGATATTGATATTTGGGTGCAGGCAGCTTCAGCATTGCATGCACAGTTTAGGTTGCTGCAACGCGCTAGGTTGGTGGCCTTTCCGGATGCCCCACGGCTGCCCCACTTTGGTTATAGGGACCCCCGGACTTGGGGGTGTTAGTCACCTTGACTAACACTCAACTAATAGATAGTTTTCTATCTAGAACCACCCCTAGATCTCTTTCTTTAAAGAGATGTCCATGGTCCGTGTTTTCCTCTTTGTTGTGATTCCAATGGTGCTGTCTCCTCCCTGATAAGTCCCCTTCTTTTCTTTCTCCATGGGTAGGTAGCTTCAGGAAATCACAAGGGGCTCCCCCCAGAAAACCAGCATTGAATGCAGTGAAACTCCAATTTATGGGTGAGCTTTGGTGGCTTCCTGACACCCACCCTTTCCCAGGGAGTTGGAATGGGGGGGTGGGGTGGCTTTTTCCATCATCATAGAACCGAGGTTGGAGCAGCCGGCTAACCTGGTCTGCCACCCCCCGTTCCCCAAACAAGGGAAAGGTGGGGATGAATTTGCTAGAGCTAGTTTCATGAATTTTTTATTGTTTACATTTTGCGAGAGTTCTTTTAGTGATTTTGAGGTCTTAATATTTTTGTAACCAGTGGTATGTTTTGTTTCTCTGACTTTGTGGGTGCTTCCTCTGTGGTGGCAGATATGATTAAAGTTCACTGACAATTTTATCATAGTGCCATTGCTCTCTGTGCCTCATTAAGAGGGGCCAGCTTCTGGCTTGTAGTCCCTGGTAGGCCTGAAAAAACTCCGCTACTGATTACACCTAGTATTATGGCACTAGATCAACATTGTAGGTTCAGGGGGACACCAGGGCTCTTGAGCACTATTATATAATGATTTGCATCATACATGTAAAACCCAGACAATAATTATTTAAATCATCATATTAAAATAGCCACATTACTCTGTGAATCAACATATGATGATAATCCCTGTTTAAGGGTTAAATTCTGCATCACTATAACAAATTATTATGATAGTAAATATAATTTTGAAATCCAATTATTTGAAAGGTCTTTCTACTTGCAGACATCCGTATTTGGGTCAATCAGGGAGCTGGAGTACAAACAAAATAATCTAAGTCGTGCTAAGGAAGCAGCAGCTGTTGCAGAACAGGAAGAGGCACAAGAACATTCTGAAACAGAGACAGAGGGTCTTAAGAAAATATGTTTTGTTTTTGAACCTAAAGGCTGTTTCAAGGAAAGACAAGACTATTCCCTTTATGTCTTCTCGCCAGAAAATCCGTATGTATTATAGAGAAAACTATAGTTTTACTAGATTTGTTTTTAAAATATAATTGAGCTCTTTTAATTATAAAAGTATGTAACTTAAACTCTCATACTTTCCAGTGCCACAGGGTGACACTGAAAATTCTCATAAAATTAGTTTTTCTGGAGGAAGTCCCCTGGTGGCTCCCTGAAGCTGTCTTCCTGAGATTGCTTCATACTAAAAAGTTACAAGGTCACATCAGTGGCAGCAAGTTGTGTTTGGCCTTCTGGGGACCACCACCAAAACCTGGCCTCCCCTCATAAGAGTCACACGGAGCAGGTGATAATCCACCACCTCATCAGGAAAAAGCCTCCATAAAGTCAGCACAGCTTCACAGACAACTGGAGGGTTCTTGAAAAAACCCACCAACAACTTAGCAAACGATTCACACAGAACAAGGGATTCACTCAAACGAGCTCGAAATTCGTTAGTTCCAATTACCACCATCAGGCAGCCCAGCCTCGGCTCCCAGCTGGCTCACCAAGTCAGTTCTGTTCCTGATGCTTGTGTCTTCACACCTACTTATAGTGCTTCTAGTTAAGCCAACTTGCAGGCAAGTGTCAGCCATCCTTGGACTTGGTTGCTCTGTGTACTGTTTAAATATAGGCTTCATGTGTGTGTTTTGGTTCCAGTTGGTTGTGTGAACTTGGCTCATTGGTGTTTCATGCTGCATGTGCTCAGGATTCTCTTCCCTGTGTATCCTGTAATGCTGCCCTTGCACAACCAGCACTTCACTTCTCTGGTGTGTTGAGGAGCTTGCCCCTGAGAGGCCTGATCATTGGAGTGGGGCGCCTCGCTTTAGGCTATTCAGGAATCGTAGATTCTTCTGTTTAGTACTTGGTTTGGGGCATTTGTTGGTTGTGTTGGGACGCACTGGGGTTGTGTGCTTGTTTACATGGCACGCCATAGTTGCCTCCCTTAGCCTGGTAGTTTAGGCTGCAGTTGGTGTCTGTTCTTCTGGCAAGCAGCCCCAGTGCCTGGGGTGTCTACTTGGTTACCATCCTGCAGGATCTGGGAATCCCCTGAATGTCTCAGTTGTGGTCCTTATAGAGTGGCCTGTCCAGCCTAACCTTGCTGTTTGCAAGTTTGAGGGGTGTTCATCATCTTTGCTACCTGATAATGATAATTTTTTCTGCCCCTGCCATGCTGCCTATTTGACCCGGAGTCTTGTGAGGTGTGTTCTCACTAATGTGTCTTCTCTGACTGATTCCACCATTGTGTTGGAGGCTTTCCAGACAGCTGTTACTTTACTGACTAGGTTTGCTTGAGTGAAGTGATGGTGGCATATTGATTGACTGGAAGTCCAGAGTTGGCCCCTGTGGCTGCGGGGCCTGATAATTGCAAGGCAATTTGCATTCGACATCAACTCTTTCTCAGCACTGTTCCACAGAATGTCCTGTTTGTTTTTCACCTCTTGCAAGCTCATGCTCCTTCTGAGCTGCCTTGGTCTCTTGATCGGGTGTTGTTCTTTCTCTTTTTGCCTTGTTTTATGGTTTCCCCTTTAGCTCTTATTGTCTTTCTCAAAATTGTGTTTTTTGTTGGCTTTTACCAACCGGCCAAGGTTGATGGTTGGTTAACCAGTTCAGCAACCAGTTGGCCTGGTCTGAGACTGGGCTGTGGAGAAGTTGTGCCCTGAAATCATCCCAAGATAACCAACTCTAGCTATAGTGTTGGGAGCTTCAGTCTCTTCTCTGGAGGTGAGGGTTTTATTCTTTTTGTCCTGGTGGGTAATGTGTTTATTTGTAGCCTTCTTTTCTTGCAAAGAATGAGTCAGCTTGCATACCAAAGGGTTTGTTGGTGACTGATGCTTGGTTGGTCCAGCCAGGGGTGCATCACCTAGGTCCAGTGGTGGGTTCTTCGCAGCTACCTGCGGGTCACTGGTTCTGCCTTGGTGGATGCCTAGTTGGTTGACCCTATTTCCTTGGTTCCCTGTTCCAAGACTTGTATTTCCAAAGTTCTTCACAGTGTCATCAAATCTAACCAGCCACTGGTCTACCCTTGGGCCCATTATGTTAGCAAGTATACATCATTTGCTGCAGTCTTCTCCAATATGTTTTGGGGTGGGCTTGGGGTTTTGGCATTATGACAGACTTTTGGTAGTCCAGTATTTGGTTAATGTCCCTGGTTCCAGTTGGTTTTGTGTTTCCTTAGGCCATGTCTTCTGGCCAGTATTCTCTTCTTCTTCCTCATGCCTACTGCTACTTCTTCTGCCTGGTAAGTTCTGTAATTGTTCTCCGTTATTATTTAGCTACTGGGGGGCTACCCCTGAAACCCAGCATTGAATGCAGTGAAACACCTCTTTCTGGATGAGCCTCTGGTGGCTCCCTTGACTCTCTCCCTCCCTACCAGGGTAGTGAGATCGTTTACATGCTATTTATCAGCTCCAGAACTGGCAAGAAGGATGGCTTTGTGCTGAAGACTTGGTCTTTGTTAACTCTCCAGTTGTATGTAAAACTTCACTGGCTTTCCAGATGCTTTCCTGGTGTTGGTGAATTATCACTTGCTCTTTGCACCTCTGTGAGGGAAGACTGGGTGTTGGCTCTGGTCTCTGGTATGCCAAACAGGTTACCATGTCTGATGTGACCCATTTGCATGGAGCAATCTCACCGAGATAGCTTCAGGGAACCACCACACATTCACCAGTAATGTTAAGGTGTAAACAGTAAAGATTGTCACTGTAATCTACATTATACTAACAAAAACTGTCACTTCTTATTAAACTATTTCCCAATTTAATCCCATGTGTTATGTTGTTGAACTTAACACTAGTTGTAATGCTGTATTTTTATCTTTGAGCAGAAACTCTCTGAAATTCCATTCATCCCTTCAGGATACGCCGCATCAGTTTGTTTCTGGTGTCCAGACGATGGTTTGACTCCTCTGTGCTCTTCTTTATTGGCCTTAACTGCATCACTCTGGCAATGGAGCGCCCCAACATTCCTCCAGACTCTGTTGAGCGGCAGGTCCTCATGATTTTCAACTATATCTTTACAGTAGTGTTCGGCTGGGAAATGATTGTCAAGGTTAGTGTATGAGTGTTTCTGTAGCTGAAAAAATAAATCATGTATAACTTTGATTAGACCTGATCTAGATAAACAACTAAAACTGGTTGATTAAATTTTTCTGGTATATAAAATTTGACTATTGGTTATTTCAATTTTTTTCCAGCAATTGCATTGATATCCTAACCAGACATCAGAAAACAAAGAAACAACTATGTTTTGGTTAGTCCTAGACCATTAATAATGATTCAAGACAGACTGAAATGTTGTAGTTTCTTCATGTTCTGATAAGTGGCTTGAATATCATATCTTGAGTCACATTATTGTGACTCATTGTCTGCATATGGATCCCACAGCAATTGTATTGTTAGTCTGAGGTATTGCTTCAAGCTGCTTCATAAGACAAGTCCTAATAACCTTTGGTTAGGGTGTAATGCAGTCATGACAGGTTGACTTTACACTCTGGCACAACAAAAACTTTTCAAACTCTCCCCAAAGTCTTTTCAAGCACTACTTGAATTTAAAGAATCCACCAACCAATGCCCTAGCTAACTACCGAGTGGTGCACTTCATCAGTATCCCTAACTATTATCATGTGACAGTAATGACACCAGAACAATGCCCCATAACCAAGCCTACTTACTATTAAGTGACTAGTCCCAATGAAAAATTATTATGGTTGACAAAGTAGAACTGTTCACTTCATTAGCTTGTGTTATCTTTAGTAAGAGAGCACTACAGTGCTGCCACCTGCTAGTAGTGAGGCAACTGCAAACAGGTCGGTAGTTGTTTGAGCAGTTGTGCTTGAGCCTGAACTTTTCCTACATGTGTGGCTTCAGGGCTGTTCTAGTTTTTCCAGTTCGGCCTCATGTGTCACTGCCTCGACTGTTGGGTTGAGGCCCTGATCCCCCTTTGTTGGTTGCTGTGTTGCCGGTTTTCTTGTCAACTTTTTCAAGGTTCAGTTCCTTGGTGCCTTTCATTATCACTCGATGTTTTTATGGACACATCAGTTCTGAGTTGGGGTTTTGTGATTATTGCTCACCAGACCACCCAAGGTCATTGGCTGGTTCCTTTCTGTCAGGACCACAGTACGGTGCAGGAGTTTTTGCAGCCATGTGCCATGCCCTGAGGAGGATTCAGATTCTTCTTGGCTCCGTGCTCCAGCTTCATTCAAGCTATTGCTCATTGGTTCATTTTCTGAAACAGAAGAGGGCTCCCTTCAGTCTGTTGCCTTTATGAGCTGGATGCTGTAAGTAGCTCGTCTTCAGGTTTCTTGGGTTTTAGTTCTCCCTGCAGTTTACATTCAGGAAGTGTCCAACATTCTCACAGATGGTCTCAGTTCCTTCCCATGTCCACTGAGTGGACCATTAACAGTGCCTCCTTCCAATGGCTTTGCAAGATGGTTAGACACCTCATCGTGGATCTCTTGTCATTGGCATGGAATTAGTGCCTAGCTCTTTACATGGCTCCATTTCCTGATTGTGAGGCCTTCATAGTGGCTGCACCTTTCAGGTGGACTGGTTGATGTGGGGGTTTCTGTACCTCTTTCCCTTAGTGTACTTTTGCTCCTGGTCCTAGCCAGAATAATCCTGCCAGGGAAAGATGGTCCTTTTGGAATACCTTTTGCCTTGGTTTCAGGCGCTGCTTGCTCGGTGTCCAAATTTAGGCATTTTTTTACAGTGCACTTTCCAGAGTTTTCCACATGTTTTCCACTCTTTCAGAGTGTCAGCCCAGTGACATACCTTGCTGGTTCAAACTCTTGGCTCCATGTAGCTCGGCTTTTCCCAGTGGTGGTCCCATCTGTGTCGATAGCAAAGGAAGTTGAACCTTCCGGTCTCACCTGGACTTCAGGGCACTGACCTTCATAACTCAGTCCATTCTCATGAGCATTCGTAACATCAAGAAACTGTTCTACTAACTGTTCCCTAACTTAACCAACAAGAGGACTCACAAACAGAAAATGGGATATTATGTAAATTTCTCGGGCCGCTGCTATTTTCTTGTACATCAGTTTTTGCCAATAGGTAAAGTATGCATCAAAATGCATCATGTTATAAAGAGAACAGGTTGCATAACTATCCCCTTTTCCTGAACCTACTCCTTGGAAGGACAACTTACTATCTCATGACAAGCTTCTGGGGATGAAGGGGACCCCAAGAAGTGCTGTTGGGTGCCTTTCAACCCTCTGTGATTTTTGGTCCCTTCCACTGAGGATCTGCTGTTACAGAGGATAATTTTTTGTACACTCTTTATGTTTGAGTTGTATCATTTGTCTGCTACCCCTTCGGGGGTGGTTCTGGGTCTCGTTAGACGACTTGGATTAGTCAGTTATCTGGAGGTTTCTGTCTTCCCCATGCTGCACCTTCTGTATTCCAAGCAGATTTGCTTTGGTATCTCCTGCAGAGCATGGACTTCTTCCATGATGGACCTGGCCTCTTTCAGGTATGTATATTGGTTGCAGTATGAGGTCATAGGCTCATAACCTAACCTAATCTAACTTCTGGGTGGATTGTTTGCTGTTTTGTTTTTATTTACTCTCATTTGACGTTGCTGATGTTGTTTTGTTTCGCTACTTTCTGGGGCTTCATATCTCATTGAGGGTGATCATGTACCCCTGCTCTCTCTGCCTCTTTGAGTGGGGGGGGGGAAACTGAATTTTGCCTCTGGTCCCTGTTAGGCTTTAAATGACTCATAAAAGGCTGATATGACTTAATAGTGTTGAGCTATTTCTGTGTGGCCAACAGCAAGGTGCCACTGACGACCCACCACCCTAGGAAAAGGCGTTACATATCTTTCAACCTGGTTTTCTTTTACCTTTCAAATTATCTTGTTTTCACCAAAACTGCGCTGGTAGCTGCTTTTTTTAGCTACCCGGTTTTCACCAAAACTGGGTAGCTGCACAGACAGCGGCGTGGTGATGTGTGACGTCATGATCGTTTGTTCGTTTCTTTTAGGGGAGTTCTATCTACTTGTTTGGCTTGTGGTAGCAATTTTTACCAGAATAGGGGTTTATTTTGGGATGCTTACCTTTCTGGGTGCCTGACCCGGTCGATGGCAGAAACAGAATGCTTCCAACCACATGGGGGTTTCTATAGGCCATTGCTCCCCTTGCCTCTCTGAGGGGGGCCAGGTTCTGGCTCGTGATCCCCGGTAGGCCCATAGAACTCCATATACATGACTGATGCCAAAGTCTGACATTAGCATATTAGCCTGGATAAGCTCCGGGGAGCCTGGGGTCTCACCCAGAAAATGGCATTTCATTACATTCAATGCTGGTTTTTTTAAGTGTCCCTGATAAGCTTTGTCTTGCCCTTAGGTTATCGCACAGGGTCTGCTGTATGGGAGGGGTGCTTACTTCAACTCTGGCTGGAATATCATGGATGGTTCACTAGTCATCATCTCTTTCATAGACGTTCTCATGTCTGTTCTGGCAACCACTTCACCACGCATCTTTGGCATCCTCAGAGTCTTCCGTCTCCTGCGTGCTCTTAGACCTCTCAGGTAAGGCTTTTCATTATCTTGCCTGAAACGCCATGTGTACTAGTGGCTTTAGGTATTGTATGTACTAGCTCTATCTATAAATCCAAAATTATGTTTATAAAACAACTATGTATGTACTTTCCTGAATAAAATTTACTTTACTTTACTTACTTTACTATCTTATGTGAACAACTCATAGTTTCTTGGTGGCTTTGTTTCTGTCTTGTCAGTCTTAAACTCCTTTCAATCTTCTACACTGACACTGTCACATCTTGTGATGAAAGTTGTCACCTACAGCTCAAGACTCATTATTTCAGTCCAGTGGTAGTATAATAATCGATGAATGTTAGAATTGATAATTAGACATACAACTTGTAAATTGATATGTTCCCCATATTCAGAGCACTCAATCTTAGAGACGTTAGAGCCATAGAGAGTTGAACTGTCTTTGTCTTTATCTTCATTGCTTGTTTGAAGTAACCTATACAGTATTTAGAATTTAATATATAATGCTTATTTTTTAAGTTTGAGAAAGATACACAGTACAGTGGTACCTCCATTTACGAATTTAATCCGTTCCCAGAGACGGGTCATAACTCAAAAATTTGTAACTTGAAACAAATTTTCCCACAAGAAATAATGTAAATTGAATTAATCCATTCCACACATCCAAAAATATTAACTTAAAAATAAATTTTATACAGAATACTACTCATATTTTTCATACTCAAAACAGTTTGGTATAAATATAAACCATAAATAAAATAAATGAACATTTAACTGTATTTTATCTTTACTGAGGACTCATGTTGGTTATGGGAGACGGTGAGGAGGGAGGGAGGAATGGTGTTGGTGTATGGAGAGGGTGAGGAGGAGGGGGGGGAGATGGTGAGACCGTCCCCCTGCTCACTTTAAACATTTTGATATCTGCATCACTGGTTCCAGATTTTCCTTTCACACATTTCACTGCCTCTGTTATGTGGCAGTCAGTCAGAACCAGTCAGTCACAACATGTCAGTCAAGCATTCAGTCAAGACCAGGCATAACCAAAAGCAACAAGCATTCACTGTTGTGGTAGCCGCCGGTTAAGCATTTATGGTCAGTCACGCATTCACAGTCAGTCAGGCATTCACAGTCAATCAGGCTTTTACTGTCGTACCCATTCGGTTAGCAAACAATAAGTTTAATGTCAGGCGCTCAGGGAGTCTGCCTCCGATCCAACATCTGGTAGCATGGAAGCCCACCATATTAATACCGTCCATATGGCTGGGAGGGGTACCGGTGTGGGGGGTGGGGGCAGTTTGGGGATGAGGAGATGGAGGTAGCGGGCAGGGTACGGGATGGGGGAATGGAGGTAGCAGGGAGGAGCCGGTGTGCGGATCTGGGGTCTTGGAGAAGGACCGGGGATGACCAGCTCCTGTGTTAGTCCTAGCTGAAGCTGGTCCACTTACGCCACCGCCCACTACTATCTACCCACCTACTCTGACCACCCATCCTGCTTCCCACCCACCCCCACTGACCACCCGTCCTGCTACTCATCTGCCCACCCACTGTCTCCTGACTGCCCTGCTTCCCACCCATTCTGACTATGGGGAATTTTCCAACAATTGTATGTTTAAATTTAGATTTACTATGATTGTATGTGTATGTGACTAGAAAAGTGGACTGTATGTTTTAGTTTTAATTCTTGTTAGAGGTTTCCCTGTACACATAAAAATTTGAGAGCTGGTTTAATAATGCTAAACCAACTTAAAATTTTAAATAAAATTATTTAAATGAATTGGTTAGTAGACTATGCTACTATGGGTTAATTGTGAGAACTTTAATCTTAACGTATCAGAAGAATTCCTCTTAGACTAGCTCGTACATGGGAGTAGACAACAATGGATCAAGCATGCAATGTAGACCTCATGGTCACTGCGTCCAGTACTCTGGTGTGTTGAAACAGGTGTGGTACCCTCTCACATCGCCATAGTAGATTTGCTGAGATTTTACAATATACTAATTGTTACAGATTACTATATACACATTGTAATTACATTTGAGGTAATACCCAATATAAATGAAAGAAGCTTACTGGGTTTGTTTGTAGGGTATGCCTCGTAACCCGGTTGAAACTCTAATCTTACTAAGCTCGTAATAAAAGAAAAAAGGTATACAACCGAGACACGTTCTCTCGTGTTTGGAGAGTATGGCAGTCCTATGCGTGGTAATTCGTTCCAAGACACATTTCTGCTGCTCAACTTGCATCTCCAAGAGACATGCTTCTCTTATAAGCACAAATATGGCATCAAAGGCGAGAGTACAGTGGTACCCAGTGCCCCTGCCTCCTCCCTCACAGCTGATAGTCACGGCACCTCTCTCAGTGCACGGCACCTCTCTCAGTGCATGGCACCTCTCTCAGTGCAAATTTATGTATGAAAGAAGGTAGGTGCTAATTTATGAGTGATTTTATTATCCTCAATTACTATAAACAGTTTTTACTGTTTCTGATGGATTACTGTGATGAATTCCAGAACAGCCTCTTGTGTGGTACTTTATCAGAATCGTTTTTTAGGTCCAGATAGTCAGTCAACCCACCCACTTTTTTCCTGTAGTATCTCTGTGGCTCTATCATAAAAACAAAGTAGATTTGTTACACAGGATCTTCCTTTTCGAAAACTTTACTGTCTGCCCATTATTATGTAATTACTCTCTAGGTGTTCAACCCATTTGGTTTTAAAAAAAAATCTATTTTTTGAATGCCACACTTGTTAATGATATGGGTCTATAATTTAGAGGTTCCACTTGATTACCATTTTTATAGATTGGTACTATGTTTGCCTTTTTCCATATATCTGCTAAAATTCCTGTGCACAAGGATTTCTGGAATATTAATTGGAGTGGAATGCTCGGCTCACTTGCACATTCTCGCAGCACCCAAGGTGAAACTCCATCGGGTCCAACTGGCTTATTTCTTCCTAGCTCCTTGAGTAATTTTTCCACTTTGTCTTGAGATACTTCTATGTAGTCTATGGCATACTCTGGAATTGGTATTGGGTCCAGCTCTGAAATCCTCATTTTGTACATATTTTGGAACTGTTTATTTAGTGTTTCACACGTTTCTTTTTCATTCTCAGTAGTACTGTTCCCCATTCTCAATCTATTGATTTTATCCAATATTGCAGCTTGCTTTCATTGAATTTATAGAAAAGGCCTGGATCAGTTTTACATTTGCCCGCTATATCTTTCTCAAACTTCTTTTCTGCCTCTCTCCTCACTGTTGTGTAATTGTTTCTTGCTTGCTTGTAGTGCTGGTATGTTTGAGGGTTAGGCCTCTTCCCATATTGAACCCATGTTCTTGTCTTTTACTTTCTGGCCCCTCACAATTTCTGTTGAACCAATCCTGTTTTCTGGTCCTGTATTTCTGTTTTGGTATGAATGTTTGTGTACCTTCATAGTATATTTCGCTATATTTGACATACATCTCATTTACTTCCTTGCCAGCAACAAGTCTCGCCCAATTAAACCAAATAAAAAATTCTCTGTTTCCCATAGTGTCCTCTCTTGAAATAGTTTATCAACTTTTTCAATGTCCCCTTTCTCTTCTACATTATATTGCAAAGCATATTTAACTTCCAACAGGACATTAACACTCTTTCTAAAGGGAGAAAATTACTGGATGTCAAATATTTCTTCTTCTTTCCTGGTGAATATTAGATCCAGTATTGACAGAAATGTCAAATGTCCTCCATTCTTGCTTCATAGGCCTCCCAGTCTATTTTTTCAAGTTGAAGTCCCCCATTACCAATAATCGTGGTACCTACATCCTCAAAAGAGCAAAAGAACTCCCCCAGGAAGCGAACAAACAAGCAAAACTTTATTCAACTAACCCCTCACTCACCCGGAAACTGGCATTTCATTACATTCAATGCTGGTTTTCTGTGGGGAGCCACATTGGCTCCCTGAAGCTATCTACCCACAGAGAAGGTAAAACAGGGACCAACCAGGGAGGCGACAGCACCTCAGGTCTCAATCCGAAGAAGAGACAGTCGGCCGTGACGGACACCCCAAAGTAACATTAGGCCGCATAGGTCCTGGGACGTTCACGAGAAACCTTACAGTCTGTTTAACCTCGTGATCCCTAAACTCCAATCATTAGGTTTAGTTAGCCTGTGGTCTACCCTTGTGCCCATGATGTTTGGAAGTATACCATTCTGGTTGCTTTGTTTGTTAATATGTCCTGGGGTTGATCTTTTGGCATGGAGGTTTTGGCTGTCTAGCAGGGTTCTGGCAGCTCAATATTTAGTTAATGTTTCCAGGCTTCAGTTTCCTTTGTGGCATTGGGTCAGATTTCTTGATCTCAGTTCTCATCTTCATCTTGACTGCCTGCAGTTCTACCTCCTCCCTATTAAGTCCCTGTCTTTTTTCCTTCATGGGTACTTAGCTTTAAGAAGCCACAAGGTACTTTCCCCAGAAAACCAGTGTTGAATGTAATGAAATGCCAATTTTTGTGTGAGCCCTGGTAGCTCCCTGATTTCCTACCTCCCTCCCTCCCTCCTTCCCTTCTAGGTCATTGGGCAAAGGTGTTGTATGTGCATCTCCTCCAAAACTGAGGGCTCAGGCCCTTCGAGGGCATGAGCCCCATTAACCTCTTCTTTCCGCATAAGTGAGGGAGGTATGGAGATTGAGCACACACTAGTTTCAAGAGATTTGATCATTTGTTTACATCTTTTAAAGCCAGCAGTTGCCTGATTTGGTTCACTGACTTTCTGGATGCTCGCCCCAGATGAGCAACGGCTTTAATCCCCGCCCCCCTCCTGTAAGACTAAGAACTCCACGGCTAATGTGACCTAGTAGTTGGGAGTCATCTCGGCAAGATACTTTCAAGGAGCCACTGGGGCTCACCCAGAAATTGGCATTTCATTACATTCAGTGCTGGTTTTTTCCTTTTTCTCAGATAAAATGCTGATAATGTTTATGTTGCCTAAGCTAAGGATGCATGTCAGCCAATTTACTTCTAAAATTACCTTTTCCTTGTCTTCTTCAGAGTGATCAACAGGGCCCCGGGTCTCAAGTTAGTGGTGCAAACATTATTATCATCACTTCAACCCATTGGCAACATAGTCCTCATTTGTTGTACATTTTTTATTATTTTTGGCATCCTAGGTGTTCAGGTAGGTGCTATTTGGAATTCTTCTCAGTTTAGTGAGTTTAGTGTAGGTTCATGAATGATATTCATATAAATGCTGCTCACTATAAGACTTAAGAGCTCAGTTGCCATGATCCAGGTCTAATTGTTTTGATTGAAGTAATTATTGTATTGTTATATACACAATTTTTTTGGCTTATTAGGTATCCTCATTAGGGATATCTTAAAGTTTTTCCATGCATCTTTTATGGGAGGGTTCCTAAGGTGGCTCCTTTTTGCTAGCTATCTGGATAGCTCCACTCAATTCAATCCACATCAGGCCCTTGCAAGCCATTGTAAGTCTACCGGAGACCAGAGGCCAAAGCCTGGCCCCTCTCTATAGAGGTGGAAGGACCAGAGAACACTAGATCACTTTAACCAAGAAAGTCATCAGAAAGGTGAGCAAGACTTAACTCTCAGCAAAGTAAATAGAACGCAGAAAATGAGAAACAAGACACCGAACCAAATGAACTACTCGGTCATGAAGCAGTTCACTCATTAGTTCCGCCTATACACTACCAGGTAACCTCACACTTCGCTCATAGGTCCCCTAGCCTTGAACATCAGTCATTTTGCCTGGCATGACCCATTAAGACGTCCCGATTACTTTCCTCATTTCTGCTAAACGCTCTTCGAGTTCTGGTTATTTAGTTGGTGTCATTCATTCTGGGCACAGTTCTGTATTCTGCAGGGGCCATTTACTTGTGTATTTGTTCTGTATTTTAGTACTTGATTGTTGTTCATGTACATTTCTGGGGAGCTCGCTGGTGGCTCCCTGAAGCTGTCTTGCTGAGATCGCTCTGTACTAATGGGTTACATCAGTTTTACCTACCAGAGACCAGAGCCAGAACCTGGCCCTCCTTTGAGAGGTGCAAGGAGTGAATGACAATTTGCCTTCCCACCTGGAAAGTATCCAGGAAGTCAGCAAAGCTCTACAGACAACCGGAGGGTTCACAGAAAACAGCCAAACAACTCCACAGACAATTCACACAGAACAAGAGATCCACTCAAACTAACTAAAAATTCATTAATACCGATTGCCTCCACTATGTAGCCCAGCCTCGTCCCACAGCTTGCTCCTCAGCTCATTTCTGTTGCTGATGTTCTGGTGGTGACTGCTGTCTGTAGTGTTCTGGTCAACTAGTTGTGGGCAAGCCTCCTCTGTTTCAAACTAATTGCTTGGCATCCTTGGATTCATTCATCTTCCAGGGGCCATTTGCTTGTTGTTGTGTTATTTTGTAAGGTTATGAGATTGGAAGCCGTACTCTGTACAGTACAACTAACAAAACCAGTTCTTACTTTCTTATGAATAATGGGAGGGATATATAATGGGGGATACTTTTCAACAAACATAAGCATTAGGGATGCATTGACTATTGGATTCACACAAAGTAGGACTTAGGGTCACCACAATATTCTACACTTCCTTGGTTAGCTATAAAGGCAACATGGGTTTTAACCATACACAAAATCCTGGCACTTTAACACAATTAGAGACCAAGGTTGATGGGGTATAGACCATGTGTCACAGAAATCTGAGTTTATGAACCAAATAACACAAAACACCACCTACACCCAGGGTTCTATAAACAAACTTAGTTTAAGACTGCCTATCCCTAACTAATACAGACAAGGATCTCCGTTATAGTACATCTGAGACACGATGCACTTATTGTTATTGTAGGAGACCGCTACATGCAACTCAAGTAACAACTGCCTTCTCCTGTCTGCCGCTGCAAACCAAATGAATGAGATAGCTAGCACATCTGTGGCCAACTGCCCGGTTCCAATAATGTTTCATACACATTTGTATCTCCCAATAGTTGATATTATTATTTTTTTTTTTTTTTTTTTTTTTTTTTTTTTTTGAGATATATACAAGAGTTGTTACATTCTTGTACAGCCACTAGTTCGCGTAGCGTTTCGGGCAAGTCCTTAATCCTATGGTCCCTGGAATACGATCCCCTGCCGCGAAGAATCGTTTTTTCATCCAAGTACACATTTTACTGTTGTGTTAAACAGAGGCTACAGTTAAGGAATTGCGCCCAGTAAATCCTCCCCGGCCAGGATACGAACCCATGACATAGCGCTCGCGGAACGCCAGGCGAGTGTCTTACCACTGCACCACGGAGACTGCTCAATAATATACAATTTTAGTTGTATATTATTATAATAGTTGTATATTACTATTATGAGACTTGGTCTCAAAAGGTCATGAACAATTTCTTTAATATTTTGCCATCTGTGTACTTTGAAGTGATTCTTAAGTTGGAAATCGTAGCATATGCTCCTTGCACAATGTTCTTTATGTGGTCCTCAGGTGACAGTTTTATATCGAGAATCACCCTTAGATCTCTTTCATTATCAGAATTTGTTAGTTTTTATCATAAATTGTAAATTGTGTGTGGCCTATTTTCTACATAAGTAATAATAATGTTTTCTCAGACATAATAACATAGGATTAAAACCCACACTTATGTATTTTCTGTGGGAAGCCCTGGAGGCTCCCTGAAGTTATCTGAACTGATATGTGCTATTAGTTAAGAGGTCATCAGTCACAGTTCTTATGCCTACCAGGAACCATGATCCAGAACCTGATTCCCTCAGAGAGGTGCAGGGAGCAATGGCCTATGAGCACTTTACATTTAAAGTACTGTACCATATTTGCCAATGTAAAAGACGCACCCTCCCATAGGACACACCCCTATTTTACAAGGATATTTTGAGGAAAAACCTATTTTAGTATGTTTCATAATACATTTATTCCATCATTATTTATTGAAAGTTATATTTTAAAGTGGCTTTTGTACCCCAACTCTTACCTCCTCTAAGATCAGCTGTATAGTTTATATTTTGGGCTATATAGGATGTGAAACTTGTATTTCTGGATGTGATGTTTTGTGTTGGCGCATCAGGCCACCTAGGTGGCGCATCCGATAGTGGCTCTAGTTTTGTTGTCAATCACTCATTGCAAATGGTCGACAGACGAATGAAAGTTGAACATTCCTTTCAAATTTCTAGGAGCATTTTTCATTTAGATAATGAATAAATGTTTCTTTGTTTTTAAAAGGCAACACAGTTGTTAAATAGTGCATGATATATCAGGTGTGGGTTATGTATGCTGGGTATGGTGGTGAGATGATGTAAGCTTTCTTCATAACTGCCGACGTATCTCAAGCAATTTTTCGTAAGTTTGTGATAACAGACTGTGATAACTCGCCTTGTTTTAAATATTTTATTATTAGTAACACAATTTACTGTAATAATTTGGCTTGTTTTCAATATTTTATTATTAGCAGCCATTTTTGTGCCTAGTGAACTTGGCCAGTGTGCTCGTCAAGCTCCCTAGCCTATGGCGCTCGGACTCGCATCCATATTACAGCCACATTGGACGCAGAGCAATTTTTTTATACATTTAAAAATACAAAAAAGCGCATCTCATACACCAGCAAATATGGTATGTTATAATTGCCATCGACCGGGGAAGGACCCAGAAAGGTAGGCATTCTGGCAGTATTCCATGAGGCTCCCCCCTAACCTATGCGGGGTAGTGCTAACGTGCGGATGTGTTAGTCTTATGAAGGGTTGCTTGTTTGGTTTATTCTAGGGGAGTTATTTTGCTCTTTTTGGATGTAGCTTGAACAGGTTAACCAGAGAGTGATTTGTTTTGATTCGCCTACCTTTCTGGGTCCTTCCCTGGTCAGTGGCAATTATGACATACTTTAAATGTAAAGTGCTCATAGGCCATTGCTCCTTGTGCCTCTCTGAGGGGACCTCTCTGGCTCGTGGTTCTTGGTAGGCATAAGAACTCCTGTAACTGTCTACCCCAAACCAGTATGTCACATCAGTTCGGATAGTTTCAGGAAGCCTTCGGGGCTCACCCAGAAAATGACGTGTTATTACATTTGTGACAGGTTGTGGTATTGCAGCTACACTGAACCAAGATGGTATGGCTCATTGTCACATAAATAAAAAAAAATGCTGCTATTGGCCCTTGCAGTGTGTAAAGTCGCAGGTGGAAACAAATTAAAATCATCAAATAAATAATTAAAACAATTTACTGAAATGTTAATGAACAAAAATATCACCTGAGAATACTTGGCTGTTATTATATAACAAATCAAGTAAATGAAAGTTTAACTAATACTGCATACAATACAAAAGTATACTGGTGGTGATGAAGACTACCGTACCACCACAGCATCCAGCATACGACATTGGCTGAATGCAGACGGCGGTGCAGGAGGCTGAGGTGGTCCAAGAGCACTAAGAGAGAGACTGCATCTCCAGGTTGTTGTTGTTGTTGTGGTTTAAGATTCGCTACCTAGAACAATAAGTTCCAAGTAGCATGGGCTATGGTGCAACCCGTCCTCTTAAAAATAATGTCACTTTTAGCTCGTATGCTCACTATGGCCAAATTTGGACGTAATTTGAAATGAAATCGACTCACAAAAGTGACATACTGTTCCGTTTTCTGTTTGAGTCATCCGGCCTACTCGGTAAGGTTAGAAGAGGAAACTTTCAATTAACGTTTTTCATACTGTTTTGAAACTTTGAGAATTTCCTGCCCACCTAACCTATCAGAGGACCCTTAACTTACTGTTGTTGAAAAAAAATCCCAAATTTATTTTCATTTTTTTCATTTTCAAATTACGTCCACTTTCGGCCATACTGGTAAACGGCCAAAAGCGACATTATTTTTAAGAGGACAGGTTTTATGGTGAGCCTGTAGTTGGGCTCTCCAGTGAGGCAGTGCCCCTTATATAGTCCGGCGGTGATGACTCATCTGGTGTCAACGCAAGGTGGACATCTGGTCAACTAGCAAACTGCTAGTTTGTGGCTGGCGGTGCCTTTGTGTTGAGCTGCACCACTGCCAGTTGAAGGCGGCTAATTGCTTGTTTGTGAAGGCAAACTACCGGTTAGCAGAGGCGCCCGGCTTGCCTCTTGAATCATACCAGGCCGTGCCAGGCCCTGGGGGGTATGGAGATGGAGAGGTGGCAGGACTGATGACTCATCTGGGCTGGTGTAGATGAAGACCTCCAGTGCAGAGGCACTGAAGGTGAGGGGAAAAGGCTGTTCCACCGCTATGCAGGGGATTCACATGACATATTTAATGCTAAATTTTTGCGCCTCTGTGAGGGAACCAGGTTTAGGCCTCTGGTCTCCTGTAGGCTTTTTTAAGACTTGCTAAGGTCTGGTGTGAATTGAAATGGGTGGTGTTATGCAGGATGTAGCAACAGGGAGCCACCAAGTGGTCCACCAGAAAGGGGTGTTTCATTACATTAATGCTGTTTTTTTTTATTACATTCAGTGCTGGAGTTTTCTTCTTATGTGAGATTTCCATGGAATATGTAGAGAACACTTTTCTATGACTTAAAATATGCTTCCTATTCAGAGTCAAACACACAGATACACAGTCTGACAAGCAAATCAACACAGGCACGTAGACTGATACAGACAACCACAGTCAGACAACCAGACATAGTCAAACATCCACATAAGCACAATCAAATAAGTAAAAATGCCAAAATACACAGCATTGAATGTAATGAAATACTTCTTTCTTGGTGTGCTCTGGTGGCTTCAAAGCTGTGTTACCAATATAGCTTGCCAATACTCAACCACCAATCAGAGGAATCTTGTTGGCCTACCGGAGTATGGGTATGGTGGTGAGATGATGTAAGCTTTCTTCATAACTGCCGACGTATCTCAAGCAATTTTTGAGACTAGAGCCTTGGACTAGAGACTAGACTAGAGCAGAGACTAGAGCATACGGAGACTAGAGCCAGAACCGGACACCTCAACGAGGTACAGGGGGCAGGGGATTGTTATAGTCAGCGTCATCAAGAAAGCATCCAGAAAGCCGACAAAACAATACAAACAACTGCTTGCAAAATCAATAGAGCAAGGGGGGATTAAAGTTCAAATGGAGGGGGAAACATGTTCCTAAAACTTTTACATACAAACATAGATGGAGTGAGTTAAAAAATAGTGGAGCTGAATGATCTAATACAGCTTAAGATGCCAGAGAAAGTCGCACTAACTGAGACAAAACTTGATAATAATATTTTAAATGAGGTTTTATTCCTGAGGGGCTACTCAATTTTAAACGAGATAGAAAAATTAGAAAAGGTGGAGGAGCTGCTGTTCTTGTGAAAGAACACATGAAGGTAAGAGAATTAATAATTGATAACTCACAAGAAGTTAACATAATGATTCTGGAGATATGTAGTGAGGATCATAAATTGATAATTATAAATGCCTACAGTCCACCAGCAACACATGGACAAAGCATAAGTTAGACAGAAAACAAGAGGGCCTCATAATGATCATGAGAGAGTTTGCAGTAAGAGCAGATAAAGATAAATCATGATTGTTGGTACTTGGTGACTTCAACTTGTCATCAATAGACTATGAACACACAGAAATCACAATAACGTGATGCATCAAATGAACAAATCCACAAGAGCCGTGACGAGGATTCGAACCTGCGTCCGGGAGCATCCCAGACGCTGCCTTAATCGACTGAGCTACGACATGGTTAAAAAAGTTGAAACCGAAGTTTTATTGAACTTACTGGAATCCATACATACAGTATGGTTTCAACTCTTTTTAACCATGTCGTAGCTCAGTTGATTAAGGCAGTGTCTGGGATGCTCCCAGACGCAGGTTCGAATCCTCGTCACGGCCCTTGTGGATTTGTTCAATAGACTATGAAGCCTATGAAGCAAGAATGGGAGAACATTTGGATGTGCAAATTTTTAAACTTCATCCTGGAGACATTAATGTTCCAGCATGTTAAACAGGCCATGAGAATGAAGGAAGATGTTCTATTAATGCTATATTTGATATTCACCAGGAAAGAAGAAGAGATATTTGACATCTAGTTCCTTCCTCTCATGGATAAGAGTAACCATGTCCTTTTGGAAATAAAATATGCAATGTGTTATAATCTAGAAGAGAATGAGGGAAAAGCAGTTGAAAAAATTGATTTCAGGAAAGGGGAACTTGGCAAGTTCTTTAATGAATTTGATTGGAAAAACTTGTTGTTAGGCAAGGAAGTAAATGAGATGTATGCCAAATATTGCGAGATATATGATAAAGGCACAAAAAAAGTATTCCAAAATAGAGATGCAGAACTAGAAAACAGAATTGGATCAACAGGAATTTAGAGAGGGCCAGAGAAAAAAAGACAAAAAATGGAATCAGTATTGGAAGAGGCCAAACCCTCAAACATATGAGCAATACAAAGAAGCAAAAAACAACTACATGACAGTGAGAAGTGAAAGAGAAAGAAATTTTGAAGAAGATATATCGAGCAAATGTAAAACAGAAGCAGGCCCATTCTTTCTATAAATTCATTAAAAGCAAATTACAGGTAAAGGATAAAATTCAGAGGTTGAAAATGGGAAACGGGTTCATAGAGAATGGAAAGGAAATGTGTGAAACACTAAACAAACAGTTCCAAAGATGTTTGTGCAAAATTAAGTTTTCAGAGAACAGGACGCAATACGAATTTCAGAAAATAACATAGAGTACTGTACATAGAGGTGTCTCGAGATGAAGAGGCAAAAATGTTCAATTAGCTATGTAGGAACAAAGCAGTTGCCCCAGATGAAGTTTCACCATGGGTTCTGAGAGAATGTGCATCTGAGGTCATCACTTCACTTCAATTGATTTTTCAGACATCTCTGTGTACTGGAGTCTTGGTAGATACATATATGAACAAGGCTAAGATAATTCTAATCTTAGAAAATAGAAGCCAGAAAGACCCTTTAAATTATTGACTTGTATCATTGACAAGTGTAGTAGCAAAATGTTGGAAAAAATAATTAAACTAATAAATGGCTAGAACACATGGAGAGAAATGGCATAATTCAGTAATAGACATACAGTATGGTTTTCGATCAGGAAGAGCCTATGGAACAAATCTACTTAGTTTCTATGATAGTTCTATAGAAATTTTGCAAGAAAGATATAGTTGGGTTGACTTCATTTACTTGGACCAGAAAAGGGATTTTTGACAGTCCCACATAAGAGATTGCTCTGGAAACTAGAACATACTGTAGGAGTGACAGGGAGGATTCTAACATGGATGAAATTTTTTTGTAACTAACAGAGAAATGAGGGCAGCAATCAGAGGCTATGTATCAGACTGGAGAAATGTCACGAATGGAGTCCCACAGGGTTCAGTTCTTGCACCAGCCATGTTCATTGTCTACAGAAACCATATGCCAATAGGAATACAGAATAATATGAACATGTTTTACTGATGATGCTAAGCTACTAGGGAAGATAAAAAGCTTAGACTATTGTCATGCCCTTCAAGAAGATCTGGACAAAGATCACATGCCCTTCAAGAAGATCTGGAAGATCTGACAAAATAAGTGTGGGAAGCACCACTTTGCAAATGGAATTTAATTTGCTGTAATGCTGTAATACAGTATAATGCTGTAATCACATGCCCTTCAAGAAGATCTGGAAGATCTGACAAAATAAGTGTGGGAAGCACCACTTTGCAAATGGAATTTAATTTGCTGTAATGTAATGTTATTAATTTGATAGTGGTGTGCCCTGCATGTATGTATTTGTTGATATTAAAAAGCAAAAAAATATAAAAATATGCTATGCACATCACTAACTCTAGCCACAACACTACAATTATAAGATTCCTGGTCACTAAATTATTAATACAGTATGAATAATTTTCCACAAGTTTATTTTCTAAAAGAACATGAGGTTCCATTGAATGATGTATAGAGTTATCAAGCCGCAACTGTGTGCCATAGCTCTCAGCCTCACATTGGGAACATCATCACCAGCCTCAGGTTTGCTGATATCTGAACCTTGTACATAGTCTTTATCACTGTCAGGGTCTTCAATGTCACAATCATCAATAAATAATTGCAAATATTGTACTACACCTGGTTGCTGTGTTTGTACTGAGGCCCCCTTCCTCAACTAGGAAGAGTGCCCATGATTTTTTCAAGATAGCATCCATTTGCTGGAGGCCTGAGAAAGTGGAGGTGAGACCTATGTAGCTGTGGGAGTTTTATATCTTATACTAGACTTAAAAGCAACCTTGGTTGCTCTGCGTTCCACTGATGAAAGGACCCTGGTCACTATGAGCAGTTGAAGGGTTAATGCTTGGTTATTCCAGCCAGGGGTTTGACATGTGGTGACCAGTTGTGGTGGTTTGTTGCTACCTGCTCACCACCTGTTCAGCTTTGGTGGACATGCTATTTGTTGACCAAATTTCTTTGGTTTATTGTTCAAGTCTTGTTTATTCCAGGTTATCTGCAGTGTTATTAAGTTTAGCCATCCTGCACTCTACACTTAGGCTCATGATGTTCACAAGTTTGAGGCTTTGTCTGCAGTGTTTCTCCCTTGTGGGTTGATGCTTGGGCTTGGGAGTCCTGAAGGTCTAACAGATCCTGGCAGCTGGATCATGAACAACATGAACATACTTGATCAATATTCCTGGTTCCAGTTGGGTCTGGGACAGTTTCCTGTCCTGGGAACTCATTTTCATGAGCTTAATAACTGTTTGTGGTCTGCCATAACAAGAGGGGGATTTAGTTAATTTGGTTGTTTCAGTGCCTTGCTTTCTGTGAACTTTCCAGTTGTTTGTATTTCTTCATTTCCTTTCTGAATGTTTTTTTAGTGAGGGTGATTGCAACAATCCTCAATTCCTCGTGCCTCTGTGAGAGGTCCAGGTTCTAGTTCTGGTCTCCAGTAGCCAAACACAACTCCCAAGACTGATGTGACTCAGTAGTGATGAGCTATCTCAGCCTGCTAGCTTCAGGGACCCACTGTGGCCCTACCAGAAAGAGATGTTTCATTACATTAAATGCTGTTTTTTTTAACCCTTTCTTCTATACTGTCAGTTAAATTAATGGCCTGGATTCTTTCAAAGCAGTAGTGTACTTACCTAGATATGTTTCTGTTGTTGAGCAGTCTTGTCTAATTTGTGTTAACCTATAGTGTCTGCTATGTGTATGTAAATGATGTAAACAATGAATAATAATATGACAACATATTACTATGAAAAATAGAGGAAATACTTGAATGCTTTTGTGGACAGTACCTGTTAACACATTATCATTAGAAATGACAAGAGACATAAAATGAGAGTACTATATATATATATATAGTACACACAATTAGGATAGTAGCAGGTGAGATGAAGTCTAGGAGATAGCTGGGATTAGGTCGTGTTGACTCTATTGGGCAACTCTCCAAACAGGAATAATTGTACAGTAATCCTCTTAAGGATTTTATTTAAGTCAATTGATAATGGATCAAGAAAGTACCGTGTTATTAATAATATAATTATACATAATTTTATTTATCAAAAAGCTTCTACAAAATGTATAAAATATAATTTTTCCTTTCAGCTGTTCAAGGGTTCCTTCTATTACTGTGATGGGCCTAATCTCAAGAATATCATCACTAAGACAGATTGTCTTGCAATTAAAGGGAATCTCTGGCTCAACCGAAAGTACAATTTTGATGACCTTGGCCAGGCACTTATGTCTTTGTTTGTGCTCTCATCCAAGGACGGATGGGTCAATATCATGTATACTGGCTTGGATGCTGTAGGGGTTGATATGCAGGTATAGATACATAAATTATAAGTTTAATTATAAATGCAATTTAAAACTAGAGAATGATTTATAATGTTGTCTTATTATTATTAATTGAGATCCTTAACCACTGCACTGTGCACCCGTTTAATATGACAACCCTGTGGTGTGCGTTAAAAAAGGATTCCCCCCTCATTTTTTTTTTCTTTGTATATTGTTAAAATCCCTTCCCTGATCATGAAAATACAAAAAAATACAAAAAATTCCACTTATTGTAGCTGCAGTGAAGCAAAGAATTTGAGCTATGTCTTCACAAAAATTGTGGTCACTTGTGCAGGAGACTCCCGAAACCGATTATGTAGGTGATTCAAGACCTGCGAGTTGCCGTGGGCATTTTTTTTTTTTTTTTCAAGATAGTGGATGCTCACTGAAGGCCCTAGGCATCCATTTGTTATTCAGGTTACCACGTATGAGTTATCAGTCTTACAATATACCAAAAAAAAAAAAAAATTCAGCGAGTGCACCATTCGTCAGCCGAGATATCTCGTTGAGCGCAGTGCAGGGGTTAATTGCAAGTATCAAAGTCATCTCTCTATATGACCAATATGTAATAGAATTTGAACATACTAATCTGCAAATTTATTTATTACTGTTTAATTCCCTCAGCCAATAGAAAACTACTCTCAGTGGCGGCTTTTGTACTTCATCTCGTTTTTGCTACTTGTGGGATTCTTTGTATTAAACATGTTCGTGGGTGTTGTGGTGGAGAACTTCCATCGGTGTCGAGAGGAACAGGAGAAGGAGGAAAAGGCACGAAGGGCTGCCAAAAGGGCTAAAAAACTTGAAAAGAAAAGAAGAAGTAAGTCAATTATACCTCTAATTCTGGGGGAAACCCCTTGTGGCTCTCTGAAGCTACTATCACTAATTGTGTACATTTATTAGGTCGCATTGCTGCAGAGTTCTATAGGCTTACCAGGGACCAGTGCCAGAACATGGCCCACTCACAAAGGTGCAGGGAGCATTGACATTCATGTATTTATTTATGCCACCACTGTGGAAGGCACCCAGAAAGCCAGTGAGACAAAGCAAACCCCTGCTGGCTTTAAACGAGTCTGCAGGCTCAAGAACTGCCAAAAGAACTCCACAACAATGTGATGAGCAAATGATTAAAATATCTTGAAACTAGCTCGGTGCTCATTTGCCCCACCTCCCTTACTTGTTTGGGGGAAGGGGAAAGGTAGGTCCCTGTCAGCCAGCTTCAACACCCTCAGTGTTATGCAGATGTGTGTAGTGTGTGCCTGGTCACTTCTCTGCTGCCTGGACTCCAGTGTTTTGCTGTTCCACCTAAGTGGTGGTTTTTGTCTTTTGGCCATTCCTGTACAATATGCAGTGTTGCGTGAGTCTGGACGTCATGAGTGCTTGGAGCTGCATGCGCACTGGATCTTCCCTGTGTGCTTCCTAGTGCTGCCCTTGCACTCAAGGGTTCTTTACCCTGGGGTGTTCAGGGGTCACTCCCTTGGAGGTCCTCCTTGCTTGTGGTGGCCCTCGTCCAAGGTAAGTCAAGTATCTTACTTGACATAATAGCACACAAAATGAGGTCAATGGGAATAACTGATAAAGTAGGACGGTGGATACTCAATTTACATTTGAACAGAACACAGTAACAGTCAATCAAATAAAATCAAGTCCTAGCTCTGTACCTCCGGGTACAGTTCTTGCACCACTGCTTTTTCTTTATTCTCATATCAGATATAGACAAATATACAAGTCACAGCTTTGTGTTATCCTTTGCAGATGACACAAAAATTAGCATGAAAATTACCTCTGCTGAAGACATTGAAAAATTATGAGCAGATATTAATAAAATTTTTGACTGGGCAGCAGAAAATAACATAACGTTTAACAGTGATAAATTCCAAGGCACTCAGATACAGTAAAAATGAGAACCTTAAGCATGATACAGGATACAAAACACAATCAAATCTGCCCATAGTAGGAAAGCAACATGTTAAGGATTTGGGAATAATGATGTCTGATGACCTAACATTTAGGGAGCATAACCTAGCAAATATTGCATCAGCCAGAAAAATGATAGGATGGATTTTGAGAACTTTCAAATCCAGGGATCCCATCACAATGGTTGTACTATTCAAATCACTTGTGCTGTCCCATTTTGAGTACTGTTCAGTACACACTTCCACCCACACTTTCAGCTCAGTACTGCTCAGTACACACTTTCAGCAGGAGAGATTGCTGAAATCTACATCACTACACCAGTCTCCGTGGTGTAGTGGTAAGACACTCGCCTGGTGTTCCGCGAGCGCTTTGTCATGGGTTCGTATCCTGGCCAGGGAGGATTTACTGGGCGCAAATCCTTAACTGTAGCCTCTGTTTAACTCAACAGTAAAATGAGTACTTGGTTGTAACAACGATTCTTCGCGGCGGGGGTCGTATTCCAGGGACTTGCCCGAAACGCTACATGTACTAGTGGCTGTACAAGAATGTAACAACTCTTGTATATATCTCAAAAAAAATAAAAAATAAAAAAATAGAGGGAGTACAGAGAACATATATGGCATACATAGACGCAATACAGCACCTAAATTATTGGGATCCTCTCAAAGCTACCCAAATGTATTCACTAGAAAGGAGACGAGATATTTATCAAATAATATACACGTGGAAAATACTGGAGGGCCAGGTCCCAAATCTACACAGTAAAATAACAACATACTGGAGTGAACGATATGGAAGAAAATGCAGAATAGAACCAGTGAAAAGCAGGGATGCCATAGGCACACTCAGAGAACATTTTATAAACATCAGAGGTCCACTGTTGTTCTACATCCTGCCAGCGAGCATGAGAAATATTGCGGGAACAACCGTGGACATCTTGAAGAGAAAACTAGATTGTTTTCTAAAAGAAGTACTGTACCAACCGAACTGTGGTGGATATCTGGTCCTGCTGGCCACTCCAAGCAACAGCCTGTTGGACCAAAGTCTTACAAGTCAAGCCTGGCCTCTGGCTGGGCTTAGGGAGTAGAGGAACTCCCAGAACCCCATCAAGCAGGTACCAATCAGGTGTCTTTGTATTTTCCTGCCTTTACTTAGGTCACGAGTGTTATTGGATGCCTTGGGCACACTGGTTATTTGCATGCTATGCTGTAGCATGCCAAAGTAGGCCCTCAGAGGTGTATAAGCAGATGCTGTGTTAGCTTACTACGTCATCTCCATGTCCATATTCGATAAAGATTCATTCGTTAGGTCTGTGTTCCATTGTCTAGGTGTCTTGCTTGGTCAATTCCTTTGGGACCCAGAAATCCCTGCAGATTTGTAGGGCCCTGGGTATTCTCATCAACCCTGTACTGGGTTCAGGTAAGTTTGAGGGTTGTACACTTCTTGGGCCAATTGGCGCCATTCAGTCTATCTCCTCCACTGTGCTGCTGGTTGAGTCGGTGACACATTTGACCTTGGGTGCTGTGGGGGTTCACTCTCCCTATGTTGCTCTTCATTATGGCTCTCCTGCTATGGGTCAGGCTTATCCAGTGGTGACTTCTTTGGATGTGTGTTGCAGCAGTCCTGGGTTGGATGCCATAGAGCTCCCCCCTTGGTGTTTAGGTCCCTCAGTTGGAGATATGTGATAACTTCTATCTTGGTTCTGTCTGCACTACTTCTTCCTTTTCCTTTGTGGCCCACAGCATCTGTGGTCCATGCCACAGCAAGTCCCAATGGCTCTCTGACAGCCTCCCTCCCTCCCTCCAGGTTGTCTGGGGTTGCTTGCATCTCTCATTGAGCTGAAGGTGTTTGAGCTGGCTGACTAGGAGTTGCCTTTTCCCTCCTTCTAAATGAGTTGGAGAGGTGGGGGCAAATGGGCTAGTCTCACAAGATTTCATTATTTCTTTCCATTGTTGGGAGAGTTCTTTCAGCAGTTCTCGAGGCTTTGGTCTCATTTGAAGCCAGCAGGAAATTGTTTTGTCTTGCTGACTTTCTGGTTACCTCTCCCAGTGGTGGTATAAATAAATGCATTAATGCCGCTGCTCCCTGTGCCCTTGTGAGGGGGCTAGGCTCTGGCACTGGTCCCTGGTAGGCCTATATGGCCAAGGTCACATCAGGCCTTTGTGACTGATATGACCTAGTAGATGATACACTATAAGAAGTGATAGTAGCTTCAGGGAGCCACTGGGGATCACCAAGAAATTGGCATTTCATTATATTCAACATTGTTTTTTTATATATTTTGTGATTGCTTCTTATTACAGTTTTCTTCTTTAAAGTTTTTATTTTTAGTGGTTAAGAAATACTGCATAGTTTTCTGGGGGGGGGGAGGCCCCTTCGGCTCCCAGGAGCTATCTGGGCTGATATGAATGTGTTAGACTGTGGCATCAGTCAACAAATGGAGTTCTTAGGTCTTCCGGGGACTACAAGCCAGAACCTGGCCCCCTCAGAGAGACACGAGGAGCAATGTCATATAGAAACACCCGTGTTATTGAAATCCTTCTATATCTGCCATCGACCGGGTCAGGCACCCAGAAAGGTAGGTGCCCCAAACAAACCCATCTGGTTAAAAAATTGCTACTGAAACCCGAACTGTTGAACAGAACTCCTCAAACTAAAAACGAGCAAACGAGCATGACGTCACAACTGTCACTGCACCACTGTCTGCACAAGGGGGAAGCTCCCCACCCCCCCCAACTGCGCTGGCTATCCACCTCCAGTTCTGAGGCTGATGTGAGACCTGGCAGTCATGCGACTCTGGCTTCTGACATTCCAGTACTGTGCCTTGTGGTATGGTCCTGTTCCGTGTTGGTGTGCGAGCCAGGAGTAGTTTCACCAGTACTCAGGCTGCATGCTCCTAGGGTTAACTTCCCTAGGTGCCCTGTAAGTGCTTCCCTTGGGGCTTGGGATTCTCTTCCACAACTCACATGGGGTCTACCTCCGCTGTTATCTTTTGCTGCTCGGTGATTGCCCACCTTGGAGTCAGCTGGGGTGTTTCATGCACCACTGTTTGTCTCTGGGTAAGAGGTAGTTTCGTCACTGGTAGGGGCGCAAGGTACTGTGCAGCTTGTTTTCACCATAATACAGCGGCCAGCTCTGTTCCGCCTCTGATGTTGTCCTCATGCGAGGTTTTTATTTTATTTCTGTTTGCTGCCTGGTGAGGGGGGTCTGCCTCTTGGTGGTGTTGACCCTTATATATATTTTTTTTCTTTATGGTCCTCCGCTAGGTCCCCGTGAGTGTACATGTCACAGGGGTTCAACACTTAGTAGTTCGTTTAGTAGTTTGGGGCACCGGTTGGCAGTACCTTGCCTGGGGCTTTCCTTAGCAAAGCATCTAAGGGCCTTGGAAACCCCGCTGGGACTCAGTGGTCAGTCCAATCTATGCATCCCCTGCGTCCCATATCGCTTCGTGCGAGTTTGAAGGTTGCTCTGACCCCTTGTCTCAGGGGTGACAGTCACCAGTTCTGTTTCTGTCATGCTGCCTGTTGGATCGGTGACATCTTCGACCCGGAGTACTCCAAGTGGTGTTCCTTGCTTGAACTTCAATTCGCCCAATCCACTGATCTTGATGTTCGGGTGCAGGCGGCGTCGGCGTTGCATGCGTGTTTTAGGTTTCTGCAGCGCCCTAGGTTAAATGCTCACCTGGATGCCCCAGGACTGCCATGTTTTGGTTATAAGGACCTGGACTTGGAGCCGCTAGTCGCCTCAACTTTGTTTTGTCTGCCCCCCTTTGTCCTTCCCCCTACTGTTGTTCGTCCTATCTCTCCCCCCCCCCCACCCCCTGCACCTGGCTCCTAAGCATCTGAGGGCTTCGGAGCTGGGGGAGGGTTTAATTGGTGGTGAGACTCGGGCTGTTTCGGGGGATGCCCCATCCAGTGTGGTGACAAAGGCATTTGAGCCTGTTCCTTCTGCTGGTGCTTCTGGGTCTGACCAGTGGCCCCCTTCTTTCCTTTTTTCCCAGTGGACTCTGCCTTTTCTTTTGAGACAGAGGGTTTGTAGGACGGCTCGGCCCTGGGTACTGGCTGGTGTGGAGGTTCCCGGAGTGGTGGAAGAGCTGACTTGTGGGGCTTGGGCGTTTGATCTTGCTTGGAGTTTGGTACCCTCTGAGTGGAGCTTGTTGTTACGGGGGGGTGGGGTTTTCTTATCCTCCCTCCCTGTACAAGTTTGATATGGCATCAGCTCCTTCCCCCAGGTTTGGTTCCGGGTTCCCTTGGGTTTTTCGGTCCCTTCCTTCCGGAGGTTTTCGGTCTCCCGCATCCCACCTCATGGGGTGCGGGAGGCCCTTCTAGCTTACCTCCTGCATGACCTGGATTATGCCTCGATAATAGATCCTGTCTCCTGCAAGTTTGATTTTTCCTTTCCTTACTGGGTTCGTTACGAAGTGCCAGGGTCATCCTGGTTGGCAGACTGTCCTCTCTTTTCGTTGGGGGCGTGGCATATGTTCTGTCGGTCCCGAATGCTTAAGTGGCGAGAGGCGCTTACGGTTGTTCAGGTTTACCTGGGGGCAAATTTGAATGCCTCTATGCGTGTTTGTTTGCCCCTGCCCTTCCTTGGGATGTCAGCCTGGTGCAGCTTCACATGCAGATTCCCTTCTTTTTGGCAGCCCTGGTTGCTGAGGACTTAAGTGCCTGTGGCCATTTGGCTTCGGTCCTGTGTTTCTTTTTCCTTCTTGAGCTCTGTCTTCAGACTGGCTTGAGGAGAATGTGGAGGCGCTGGGTGCCGATCCTGGGTTTGGTGTGCTGGTCTCAGTGGTGTGGGCGTCGTCTAACCTGTTGAAGCTGTTTGCGCCAATCCTGCGGGAGGTGGTATAATTGTTCTTTGCTTCTCGTTTCACGTGCCATTAGGCGGTGCTCGCTCAATCCTTGGAAACTGCTTGGGCCATGGCTCTTTGGTCTTCTACGCCTTTTTGTTCTTTGCTGTTAGCAGAATCTGCGGTGGTACAGTATCTGCAAGCAGCTTCTTCTAGATGTCATCCCATGTCGGACTTGTTGGTTCTCCAGGAGGGGGGGGGTCTTCCCGGAGGGTTCGTGCCAGGGTTCTGGGTTCCTCTCTTGGTAGGCCAGTGGTGGCAGTTTCTGAGCCGGCACAGCCTTCGGAGCCGGTGACGTCTGGTTGGTGTGGTGCTCTCTGCTTGTCGGTTGGCTTCTTGTAAGGGGCGCTGGCCCTTTCGTAGTTCATTCTATTGATGGAGCGATGGGAGGGGGGGGGGAGGCTCGAACTGTTTGCCCATGCCTGGTCCCAAGATTTCTGGGCGTTTCAAGTTGTTTCTTGCATCCTGCGGTGGCATTGGATGGCCCCCTCCCCCTTTTGGGGGGCTTGGGGCTGGCAGGGCAGGCCTTTTCTCTTGCTTTCTTGTCAGGTCATCTTGGAGTGGGTTCACTTGGGCGTTATCTTGAGGTTATCTTGAGATGATTTCGGGGCTTAGCGTCCCTGCACCTGGTCCTCAACCAGGCCTCCTTTTTGTTACACATCCCCCAGGAAGCAGCCCATAGCAGCTGTCTAACTCCCAGGTACCTATTTACTGCTAGGTAACAGGGGCATCAGGGTGAAAGAAACATTTTGCCCATTTGTCTCCGCCTCCACTGGGGATCGAATCCGGAACCTCAGGACTACGAATCCGGAGCGCTGTTCACCCAGCTGTCAGGTGCCTAGGCATGGTCGAAATGCTTTTGTCCCTCAGATGGGTTTCCTGCCTGTTTCCAGTTCCGAAATGGGACTGTGTGGACCTGCGGTTCATGCTGAACTTGTCCAGTCTGAACCCCTGGGTCTATTGCCCCCTCCTTTTGGATGACTACTCTGTCCCAGGTCTGTCTTCTTTGGAGCCAGACACTTGGATGGTGGCCCTGGACCTCCAGGATGCATATTGGCACGTCCCGATTCATCTGGTATTCAAGGACTGGCTCGGTTTTGTTGTGTGGATGTCGCTTCGGAAGGTTCAGGTTGCTCAAGGTTCGACGATCCGGCTCCAGTCAGTAGTAGGAAGTTTCCTGGCGGTCCTTTCATTATTTCTTGTCCCTCCATAGGTTTCTTCAATTTTGGATCGGGATGTCTTGTCCTTCCTTTCCTGGTTGTTTAACACTGAACTGCGCAACTCGCCTGCAGGCGCTCGACTGGGGGTGCTCAGCGTGCCTCCAGGATCTTATATTTTTAGTGTATGTTTCAAAACCTCCGTCTCCGTGGTGTAGTGGTAAGACACTCGCCTGGCGTTCCGCGAGCACTATGTCATGGGTTCGTATCCTGGCCGGGGAGGATTTACTGGGCACAATTCCTTAACTGTAGCCTCTGTTTAACGCAACAGTAAAATGTGTACTTGGATGAAAAAACGATTCTTCGCGGCAGGGGACCGTATTCCAGGGACCTGCCCGAAACGCTACGCGTACTAGTGGCTGTACAAGAATGTAACAACTCTTGTATATATCTCAAAAAAAAAAAAAAAAAAAAAAACTGGTATTATTTAGCCATGATAGTATTACAGAAGAGCCTGAGTGTGATAATGACTGTGTACAATGTTCAAATATCAATGAATCAATTTATTTATTTATTTATGCATATAAAAGAAGGTACATTGGGATTGTGTGGATACATAATATGGTAATTACAATCTTGTAAAGCCACTAGTACGCGCAGCGTTTCGGGCAGGTCCTTAATCTAAGAAAATTTTAAGTAGGTAAATACTTGCAAAATTTATAAAAAATGATAACAGTTACAAGGCAAGAAAAAAAAAAGATGAGAGAAAATTGTAGGCATATTAAAGCACATAGGTAGCTCAGATTGCTGTTCACGATGTTCACAGTGTTAGCCACAGCACCACAGCATTATTTCGTTCATCTTGGAATCTTCAAACGACTTCATGTGTTACTTTACAAAATAAATTTATGGTCAATTATTCATTTACAGGATTTAGTGACCAGGATTGTGATAATAGTAGGATTGTGGTGATAATTAGCACTGTGCGTAGTATTGTGGGAGGAGGAAGTGAGAAAGTTTGGTGAGGGAGGGAGGGAATCCAGATAGCATCACCGTGTGGGGCAGCCACTCTTGTTTTGCTCACCATAACCTTAGTGGTTCGCTATAGTGAACACATATGTACATGGGTATATATACAATATGTGTATATAGTGTAATAACAGCAACAGGTGTATGTTGGGAGGAGCCATTTTGGTGAGGGTGGTGGCGTCATACACGTAGCATCGTCTGCTGGCTGCTGTGTGATTTCTCATGCAGTGTGTGATGGCCACTATGCTGTTTGGACACAGTACCGGCTTACTTGCATAGTTATAGTGAATAAAACATGTAGATACGTATACATAATGTGTGTAAATAGTGTAATAAAAATAATAACAGTATGGTGGGAGGAGTAATGTTGGTGAGTAAGGTGTAAGGAATAAACTAGGTGTTGGAGGAGTGAGGGAGGGCTGGCTGGGTGTGGCAGCTCACACTCGTGGAGTTCTGAGTGTGTTGATGGTGAATGTATATAGTGTGTGATAGTGTATAGTGTGTAAATATGTTGTAAATATACATAAATGAACATAAAACATTGGATATATGAGCAATATATGTGGACACATTTGAGACACATATAATGCAGTGTCTTGGGACAGTACAGATGTTCTACTGCCATAACATTGTGTACGTGTTCATTATACATAGGACTGGCTAGAAAAAAAATGTATTTGGAAATGTATGCAAAAAATTAACAAAAAATGTTTGTGGCAACTCACGCATATTAAAGTTGGCTGGCAACAGGCTTCAAGAGTCTGCGTCAAGGGCGACCACCAATTTCGTGGCGTCGCACGCCATTTTCCGGACCCCATTGCGGCCAAAGTAATTGCAATTTTGATTTTTTGTTTCCATATCTGTGATCAGGAAAGGGTGTTAACATTTTCAAAAACAAAAAGAATTTTTTCCCCAGAATTTATTTCCTGCGCACAGGGGGGTGCCGTATTTGGAAGGCGAGCAGCACAGTGGTTAAGAACCAAGAGCCGAGTACTGCCTCGTATCATGCAGAGCTGATAAAGCCGCTTCAGCTTGCATTCGGGGTGGATGTTACTTCTGCTCCATTCTGCAAGCTGTCTCATGAGATGTTTTACCTCCGAGCTGCTCTTGCACCGCCTGAGCTGTCCTGGTCGTTGGACCAGGTGCTCTCTATTCTCTCATCTTCTCAGTTTGTGGTGGCCCCTTCGGTTCAAGATTGTTTTTCGGAGGCTCTTTTTCCTGTTGGTATTGGCTTCCGGGGGTCGGGTTGGGGAGCTTCATGCTCTCCTCCAGAGCAGATGTTTCTGCTCTTTTGGTCCTGGTGGTAGGTTTGTTCGTTTGAAGCCGTCTCCTTCTTTTCTGGAGAAGAATGGGACTGCTGCTTTCCAGAAGATTCCTTGGGTTGTTGTTGTTTGGTTAATTCGGCCAGGGGGTTCATCATATGTTGTGTCCGGTTGTGGCTCTTCGCCGTTACCTGAGCGCCATAGCCTTGGTGGCCAGGGTTATTCGTCCGTAGGGTTATTAGGTCCAGCCAACCTGTGGTCTATCCTTGTGCCCATGACGTTCGGAAGTTCGCTGCTTTGGCTGCCATCTTTGGTAATGTGTCTTGGGCTGACATTCGGGCATGAGGTTTTTGGAGATCGAACAGGGTCCTGGCCGCTCGCTACCTAGTTAATGTTCCTGGCCCTAACATTAACCAGGCATGTGGTTAATTGAGTCGACGGTTGCAGAAAGTTGTCTCGACTTCAAATTGAGGAGTGAGTGGCAACCGCTTCCCTGGTAAATCCCTCTTGTTTTATCTTTGGTTAAGTAGCTCTTGGGGAGCCGAAGGGGCTTCCCTCAGAAAACCAGCGTTGAATGTAATGAAACCCCATTTTTCTGGGTGAGTCCCAGAGGCTCCCCAGCAACCCTCCTTCCCTCACACCCTCTGGTCGGCAGTTTTTCACAGTTTTTGACATCTAGCCTCTGAACTGGGGGTGGGTAGCCGGGGTCTAGAGCTGCGCAGACAGCAGGATGGTGACAGTTGTGATGTCATGCTCATTTGCTTGTTTGTAGTTTGGGGAGTTCTGTCCAACAGTTCGGCCTTCAGTATCAATTTTTTAACCAGATAAGGTTTGTTTTGGGGCGTCTACCTTTCTGGGTGCATGACCCAGTCGATGGGAGACATAGAATGCTTCCAACGACACGGGGGTTTCTATAGGCCCTTGCTCCTTGTGCCTCTCTGAGGGGGCCAGGTTCTGGTTTGGTTCGGGCCTGATCTACTGCCTGGTCCCCTGGTAGGTCTAAGAACTCCATTCGCTTTGAATGATGCCATGGTCTAATACATTCATATCAGCCCGGATAGCTCCGGGGAGCCTCCGGGTTTCGCCCCAGGGAATACCGTTTTATGACATTCGACTCTGTTTTTTTCTCTTGATTTTCATATTAGCCAATAGTGCTAGTATGTGAGATAAGTTAGTATTTTTTATCTCCTTTCACTTGGTTTGATAAATAATAAAATTTGATTAATGAAAATTAATAGTGTTAAAATCTAGGTTTCATAACCACTGTACTATTTATTATTTCATTCTTTCTCTCTTTTTCCATTAATGTTACAGTACACTGAATGTCAAATATATTCCTAATGTTATTACTCAAATTTCTTACTTCTTAATATCTTTTGACTTATTTACAGTATTCCTATAGACATTATTTTGTAGTATGCACAAATCTGTGTTACTTCTTAAAGTGTTATTGCATGATAATAAAGCAAGTATTTTTCACTCTTAAAAATAAGACATTGAAAAATTCAGAGAAGAAAGAATAAAAAGCTTGGAGGCTGCTGGCATTGATCCAGCAACAGTGGACATCGATGTTGAAATCCAAAGGAGGAGAAGAAGAAACAGACAATTCAAACGCATGAAACTCCAACTAAGTAAAGCGCATGATTGCTTGTAGTAACTTGTCTTGGATACTCATAGTAATTCAGGTTCTTATGTGTTTGTAGATTATAGATTTTTTGTTGCAGAAAATATAATGGTGGTTTATGTGTGTGTGTGTGGACTCTTGCAATAACTTTTACCAAATTTAAAGAAAAAAAAAGGCATGGTGCAAGCACTTGTCTCAATACAGTTTTTTGATAGCTGTTCCTTTATTTGTCATAGTGTCTTAACATTAAAGTGCTTGTTTTGCTTTATTTAAAGTATAATAGCAGCTTATGTATTAATGCTATTATGAATGAGAATTTAGTTTACTCACTACACTGAATGTAAAAAAATTGACTATCTTCTAAAACTGGAAGTAGAGTAGTAATTTTTCTAGAGGGAACCCCTCCCCAGTGGCTTCCAGAGGCTATCTTGCCGAGATTGTTCCATACTAAACGATCACCTAGCAAGCAGATAAAACTATCCAAGGATGGTTACACACTTACAACAAACTTAGAAACAGCAACTGAATTTAGTAGCTTCTTTTCATCAGTTGATGCTAATCTTGCCAAAAGAATCCCAAAGATCCATACACATGTTACTTCATATTTCTCTGCCAGCTATCTTAACTCTCCATGTTTTACCAATCAGCCTGACATTATTATCCATAATTCACTCACTTAAAGCCAAAGCTGAGAACTTTAGTGAGATACCAACTGTGATATAAGAGTGTTGGTCATATCCTTGCACCAGCCACAGCTCAACTATTCAACAAATCTCTTGAGTGTCATACATTTTCTGATATCCTTAATAAGTTTTATTCTTCAATGCAGTTCTTCATTTCTATTTAATTTTATAAATTGAGAAATTTTGAGAATGGTTATAATTTTAGAATTTCTATCTTATATAAATATTGAATTTATTATAATGTAAGTAATTATTCTAATGATTAATAATGTTACTTCTTTTCTGACAGAGATGCGTGAACCCCCATACTACAGCCATTACTCCAGGGCTCGTCTGTTCATCCACAATATTGTCACTAGTAAATATTTTGACTTGGCAATTGCAGCAGTCATTGGCCTCAATGTTGTTACAATGGCCATGGAATTTTATAAAATGCCAAAGGTATACCTAATTCTAAATTGTTTATGGAAAAAATGCTTCTTTCTTGAGCACATTAACATACATTTTATATTTAGTTTCATAATTTCTGCTTAGTAAAATACAACCTTTTTTCCTAACTAGGAGCTGGAATATACCCTGCAAATCTTCAATTACTTCTTTACTGCAGTTTTTATCTTGGAGTCAGTCATGAAGATGGTGGCATTGGGTTGTCGTCGCTACTTCCAAGACAGGTAATACATTTTGTGCCATCTCATTCACCTTTCACTTCGTATAACTCTCTGATATTTGATATATATATATGATTCTGCCTCAAATAGTCTTCTGTTACAATTATACATATTAGTTGGATTTTTATCACGGCAATGGAAACCGTTGTTACTGTATGATAACTGTACGACAGTGGTCAGTACAGTCGAATCACACCTGAAAGGTCTTGGATTTGAGCCACAGGATAAAAACATGAACAGCATGCACTGCTGCCCCTTGATTCTTTAATTAAACCTCTACCCATAATAAATAAATAAAAATTTCTTTATTATAGTCTGTTTTTAAATAGACTTGTTTAATAATGCTTTCAAGCATTATTAAAAATGGTAAAATACAAATATAATAAATGCAAATTATAATCTGTGGCTCAAAATTCCCTTAGGTATGAGAGAATTTTTTTTTAGAAAATCATTGACAATTAAGCACATGCTCACATGAAAAGGTTCACCACTCACTGGCCTAGGGGGAACCGTGATAAGCCTAACAGGCTTCCTGGCCATGACAATGGGAAACCATGTGCAGTGCTAATTATTTTTGACGGCTCAGTGGCACCACACTTGCCCTGCGCTGCACAAGCAATTTGGTCTGGGTTCGAGTCCTAGTCGGGGAGGATTGTCTAGACGGCAATCCTTAACTCTTTGCCTCTGTTCACCCAGCAGAAATTGGGGTACCTGTTAATTGATTGCTGGGTCATTTTCCAGGGAAAACTAGTAGGTAAGGCTTACCATGAACCATGAGAAGTGAAAATTTTCAGTCTGTTTATAGGAGTCAGAAGCCCCTGTACCCATCTGTGCAAAAAAAAAAAAATAGAAATTTTAGGAGGAATCATTGTTATTAAATTCCTTGCATGTCATTAATGATTTACTATAGCATTAGATATACAAGCAGTAAACATTGATCCAGATGATATGCAACAGTGATATAATACATTCTTGAAGTTACTGATGATATCTTTTTATTGATCCATGCAGGCTTTCCTACAACTTGTTTTTACTTTTACCTTCCTATTCTGTATCACTTTATTTGTTGTGTTCTGAGGAAATTTTGAGGCAAGTGATGCTAACTAAAATTCTTTTACTACAAAGATATTCTTGATGAACTTTCTGAGCCCCTTCATTTCATCCTTGAGCCATGTACCTGTGTCTGTCAGGTGACTGAAAATCACAGCAGGCTCTTTTGACCTCTGCCCAGTGGAGACGAGTATTTGTTCAAATAACGTTTTCCATTCAAACAATGACGGTAGAAAATGGTGATAACATTCAATGCACCTCCAAAGAGGCTACTTGGTATGACAAGAAAAAACAAGACATGTAAACTCAACCTCCTCTTCAAATATTTAGGACAACACAATCTAACCTAGTTGCTCAACTTCACTACCATCATCAGAGGGCAGCACTGCCACTACCAGAGTTGGTAGAGCCAGCAAACTGTAGCTGTTGTGTAGGTGCTCATACTTGGTGAAAGCCTAGTGTGTGAAGAGAGTCCTTAGTAAACCCTTGTCGTGGCTCTGGGAGTATTTGAAGGGCTACTCAGAAAAGGTCATTTCAGTCCACTTAATACATTTTCTGTATATGACCCTTAAAATGGCAATGTTCCACAGAGGACTGTGAATTTGAATGTCAGTTAAAAGTAATGTACTTTGAGTATCAGTAATACAAAAGTCTCATGGAAACCACTAGTTGGTTGACTGGTTAATCACAACACTTGTGATTAAGAATATTGTATGGGTCATTAGTACCTGAAACAGGTACCCAAAAATTTAGTAATTAAAACAGTTATTCGCTCTATATGTACAATGCACAGCCTTTTGTATTTCATGTGCTAATTCCAAGTTGAATACCTATTTAATCTTTTTACAATTTATTTTACTAATTTAATTGTTAAATTATTGTTTTAAATTATTATTTTAAATTCATATTTAAAAACCATTAGTTAAATAAGGTTCCCTATATACTGTGTGGTGCTTGTAAATGTTAGTACTTTATACAATGTGTTGTGACCTGAGACAATCTCTCAAGAATGTCTGTATAACACACTTTTTCTTATACAACTGTTTCCCCTTGGTGGTCTTACCTTTGCCCCGCCCCTGCCCTGGTCACGCCCACTCTGTTTCTGCCTCCCTGACTCACCACGTGCCCAGCGAGGAGTATAGGTGAGGGAGGAATGCCTACTGCATAGTTTAGGCTCAACCTGCACATCAATATCTTTACTTTTCCCTTGTCTGATATGCTCTTATGTTAAAGACCCAAATACTAAAGCTATTAGTAGACTATTTTTCTATATACATCTTTATTTGTTAGCTGTAATTAAAAAGAAGACACATTTGTCATTAAAAGTAGTACCAGACAGGAGGAGAGAAATGTTGGTGGTGCTAAGGGTGAGCTGCCAGCCTGGCACTGGTGTAAGTCACAGTATGGTGTTCAGGGTATTGGAGAAGTTTTCACTACTGTGGAATAGTCTATCTTCCTTATTAATGTTGTTGGAACTCAGCAGAGAGTTTAGCTTTTAAATTTATCCTCAGTTGAATAAGCTTTCCCTATACTGTACAGTATATAATCATATAATACATTCACCTATGTGTTGAGTTCTGAATTAGTCTTACTTGAATAGGGCTCTTAAGAATGTACTATATTATTAACAACACTACATATCATAACAACTCCCCAGGAGCACTGGACTTACTGTAGGCACTGTTCTAATTCTCTTTATAGAAGTTTTATTAATTTCAACTTGAAATTAATACAATTCTACAATTCTTTTTAAAGTTGACTTAGTAAATATAAGTATAAGACTAATTTACTATAATAAAATATGTTCAACTCTTTTACATATTTAACCCCACAGTAATTGCATTTCTTCAAAGAATTACATATGTATTTTTAAGGCTAAGTGATAACAAGAGCATAAAAATTAACATTCCCTACTCTTGCTCTTATTGAATGATAGTGTAGCACTTAGTAGTGAGAAAGCTTAACCGCAGTTGACGGTGGCGCAGTGATAACATACTCGCCCCACACTTCGTGAGTGATTAGGCTTAGGTTCATATCCTGGCCGGGAAGGATTGACTAGGCGCCAGTCTTTAACTTTACGCCCCTGCTCACCCAGCAGTGATTGGGTACCTGGTTGTTAAAAGATTGGTAGGTCGCATTCCGGGTAAACTAGTGGGTAAGGCTTACCATGAGCTATGAGAAGGGAAAACTCTCAGCCTCCTAACAGGAGTCAGCAGTTGTCTGTTCTTGTACCCCACCTGTGCATAAAAAAATGGTAATAATACAGCAGTATAAATAATAATGAGTATATTGTACCACAAGACAATCACTGAGTTTTGGATCTGAAGCCGTACCTTGTGGGTTCATATTATTACCCTCTGCACTGTGGTATTAAATAGCTCACTCAAGTTGTGTAGTTTTAGTCAACTGAATTACAAGCTTTTTATTTTAATAATTTAAGTACAGCACTATAGCTCACCTTTATTATGTGAAATGTGTAGCTTCTTAATTTCAGTCTATATTCAACAGTAATATATCCTGGCAGTAACTTTGAGACATATTTTTCCTTCTAAATAGGATTGATCTCTTGGGTAACTTACCAAATGTTTGAGTGGGTACCAGTAACAAATATAATTAAATCTTTATATTCAAATACATCTCAAATGTTAGCATCAAGTGATACTGGCCAAGTCATAACCTCATTATAGCATAATACTTCAGGCAACGTGTAGCTCTTGAAACTTGCAAAACTTTATATTCATTCAAGTATGGCAAAGACTCCAGGTAATATATAGATTATGTATGTTTTCATAATAGAGGAAATGTAGTGCACTATGTGGTTTTTCTTGAAGGATTAGTGATGCCAGCCATGCAGCATTTTAGTATGTAACATATCAAAAATAGAGGAAGATTCTCTTGCCCATGGTAGTGATTAATATGAGTAGAGCCTCTTATATGTATTATAATGCAGAGCCCATGTACAGCAGAAAGAAAAAATATTTACCTCCGATTCGAAAATGAAGTGTAAGACAGAGTGTCCTTGTTAAAATTTTTGAATAATTGTGTTCAATCATTCAAAAGAAATCAGTTGTGGACATTTATGCTTTCATTCAGTAGCATGCACTTTTCATGAGTTGTGGATTGGTGGTAAAGTTTGCTTAATGCTGGCATGAATGACTAGTCTAGTGTAGCTTCTAATGTTTTTCCTCCCTTTTGACGGCGGGCTGTGGCCACTAGTGGGTAAATAATCTAAAAATTAGTAATACAGTTTTTTGTTTCTTATTTTGTTTTTGTCTGCATCTTCAAATACTACAGTGGTTTGATACACAGTTGTGAGAAGTACAGTAATATCTGCTGAGGGCTGACAGATACAGAAAACAGGTTGATGACATAACCAGTGGGCATCTTTAGCGGCTTTAACGTCAGTCTGATAGGGTCCACTGATGACCTGATGTTAAATCATCTTAAAAGTCCTACTGGGTAGGCAGCTCCGGCTAGTTTTTTGTCAGCCTTTATTGGATCATAGAAATATTTTAGTTTATTTAAAATTATAGTCGACTCTCAGTTTTATATGGCTATATTTCAAGACCTTTAATTCTTTGCAAGGTAAAATCTGTGTTAGTTAATACAGTATACAGTATTCTGTAGGTAAATGTTCAGCTCTACAAGTATTGTATATTATTATTTAAAGTCTATTTTAAAAATTTTGCTTTGTCTTAATTTGGTACATTATAGAATGTGTATCCAACAAGAGCATTTCGGGGGTGAATGACATAGACATATTTTCCAATATATTTCATCGCTGGTCATCAACTTGAGTTTGTTAAAAAAATTAAATTTCACTTAGTCAACTTACTTATATATTTCACTCACATTTCTGGCTTATGTGCCATGATGTTTTCAGAACGTATATTTCATTATTTGCAAAAAAAAAAGATTCAACAGTTGTTTCAAAGTTTAACCAGAACTTAGTATTTTTAGCTTATGTGTAGAATAGTTTTTAAGCCTTATCCTTTGGCTGTTAAATCTCACTTTGTTCATGATGAATATGGATTATGTAGCTGGGAATTTTCAAGCATCTTTACTGGATCATATTGTGCTGAGGTAGTCATTGGAGAATACTCAATCCATTCCAGAAATGACTGTCAAATGGCTTTTCCCACAAAATATCAAAATCGTTCCAAGCTCTTCTTGTGATCACAGGTGTCCATCAAACGAGAGCTATCACTAACTACCAGTTGCACTGCGTGTACATCCCTTCTGCTCCAGTGTCAGCTTACATCCTCCTCTGCTTCATTTTCCCAGGTCAGGGATTGGCAGAGTTTTGAGTACATTCCTGGTGTCCTGCCTCTCTGACAGTCTGTTCCATGTTAAGTGCCAATATTTTTTCCACAGGTCCCATTCGGAAAAGGTTTTTGTGCTCCCCTTGGAGTCTGCTGCCACTTTTCATTTAGTAACTTTTCTTGTCTTTGGTCACCCTTGTATGTCTGCCAAGTCCACTTGTTGGATTGAGGGGGCTTATCATAACCGGTTTTGTTTTTGTTGTTTGAATCCCTTTGGGGTGTGGCTTCGTATTTGGTGGTTTCCTTGTTGTTCAGGGCTTGTCGTGTTGCTTTTGCAGCCCTAGTTGGGCTTGGATGCCCCTCGAGTTGGTGCCCAGTGGTTAAATGGTGGGGCCCCTAGTTGCTGCAGCTATTAGCATTTCCACCACACTCTGGGGGAATCCACCTTGTATCTCTCTTTCTGTTCCCACTGTTCCTTTTTTTCCATGGTGTTCAGTGAGCTTTTCTTGGGTTGTGCTTGAATGACTGGGGTAACTGCCTCACATCCTTGGGTTGCCAATGATGCCATCCATTGGTGAGGGTATGGAGCTAATTAGCAGTTAAACCTTGACAACGTATGTATACATAATTTGAATCAGGTTTGCAAGTGTTGTCCAAGCGGTTGCCTATTTTGGTGTTCTCTACTTTTCTGCTTATTTTACTTTCAATGTTTTAGTTGAACTAGTATCCCCACTTCCCTATACCCTGTATTGAGGGAACCATATTCAGGTTCTGGCCTCCAGTAGGTGCTTGCAATTTGTTAGAACCTGGTGTGCAACCCAAATTTGGAGAACTTCAGATGGGTACCTCAGAAAGTTATAGAGTGGGGGACCCACCAGAAAGTGTTTCATTATATTTAATGTGGGATGTTATTTCCAAAATCTTCCTGGAGGTAGAGGTTCCAGTGTTTCTGTTCTAGAGTTATTATACTGATTGTTACTGCTGCCTCTAATTATTTTTATAGCAAGGCACCTCATTCATGTGCCTAGTTTGGTGATCTTCAGTCATGGCTCTTGCATATTTCAGTCCTTCCTGCTCCCAGTTTCAGAAAACTGTTGGCCATCCTTTTGTACTTTGTATTGTAGGGGCCTGGAATTACCTAGGTAATTATCTAAGTGCACTTACAGGATGAGAGCTACACTTATGGTGTCCCATCTTCCTTGTACTGTCTCTCCTGGATGGTGTTTGGGGACCTGGATTTGAAGGTGTTGATTAATTCAACCATCGTTCTATCTGCACCTCCAATTCCTTCCCTGGCAGGTGTAATTCATCTTTCTCTCCCCTCCTGCTTCTGGCCCCAAGACATCTTAGAGTCTCAGGGCTGAGGTGGGATTTAGCTCAGAATGTGACTCGGTCAGTTCCAGGTGTTGCCCCTTATGATTCAGGTGTGGAGGCAGTTAAGCCTACTGATTCTGCCTGGGTTTCTGGGTACTCCTTACACAGCTGGCCCTCCTTCATTCAAGGCCTCTTTTTGGACTTCACTTTTCTACCTTGAGCCATGGGTGTGGACCTCTGTCCTGGGCAGTGGGTGTGCTCTGCCCCTTGGGCCTCCTGCTACGGTTCCTCGGGCTTCGGGGGGGTGGGGGTGGAATCGGTTGTCGATCTTTGGGCCCCTTTTTCACCCTTCATTGGCTGTCATGCCTTTCGTGATGGGTATTTTGGTGTAGTGCAGTTTCATTCCCCCTCATACTGTTAGTTTTGGTAGGTTGTGGCTATTCTCCTGGGTTTCATCCCGCATGCCTTGGGCCCATCGGATTCGGCATATTGCAGGTGCCTGCTTCCCATGATACTTTTCATGACAGGTCATGAGGTTTCTTTTTCTGTGCTTCCTGTGTTCCAGTTCCACCTTATTGTTGGTCCTGCTTCCAGTGTTCCCTGGCCAGCAGACATTTTTGTTGTGCTCTTGCTCTGTTTGTGTGGGGTTTTTCGACTGGGCTTCAGGCATCTCTGGGAAGCCTTCTTTTGTGCTTCTCATTGATTGCTTGTTTGCTCTCACTTTTCCTAGGGTGTGTGTTCAGGCTTCCAACCGATTCCCCTGTTGTCAACAACCCTTGTGGTGGTTGTCCTTGTGCCGTACTGCTTTTGGGTTTTCATAGTGTTTCTGGGCATCTTTGAGCTGCTTTCTGCTTGGCTTTCAGGGGACGAGGGGGCACTCAACAGGGAGGTTGCTGGTGTGAGCTTTGGTCTCCATTGTTGCTTCCTCCTTGTCCCAAAAAAAGGATGGGAGGTTGGGTGAACGAGTTCATGCTAGTTTGGTGAAATTTTTATCATTTGTTTACATTGTTGAGGATAGTTCTTTTGATGGTTCTTGAGGCTGTGCTCTACTTTAAAATCAGCAGTGGTTTGTTTTGTTTCACTGACTTTCTGGGTGCCTAACTCAGTGGTGGCAGACATGAATAAATTCATAGAAATTTTATCATAGGTGCCACCACTCCCTGTGCTCCTACTGTAGAAGGGCCAGGTTCTGGCCATGGTCCCCATTAGGCCAAATAGAACTCTGCAATTGATGATACCTAGTAGTTTGCTATTATATCAGCATAGTAGCTTCAGGAAGCCACCAGGTCTCACTCAGAAATTAGCATTTCATTACATTAAATAAATTATTTTTTGATGAGTTGGGGAGACAGCATAGGTTTCAGTTCCATTGAGGTCACTTTAGCTATCATGGTGCATATCAGTGTGTGTGGCATGGTCTGTTGCTTGATCTCCAGCCTTCACCACATGGGACAAGTGTAGTGTTCTCCAACATTGTTGGTTCAAATCAGCAGGCAGAAAATTGCAGTGGTTTGGATTGCACTTAAGCACTAATAATTAATGTTTTCCTTCTCATTAATACTTATTTTGTTGCCCATGCTACAGGCCAATTTCTCAGTGAACTTCATGCTCTTCCCTGTAAGTCTGGCATCTGGCTTTTTAGGTTGTGGGGATGTTTTTATATATCTGCATCCTAATCTGGCATTCTTGAGCAAAAATGAATCAAATGCATTTTGGAGAGGCCCTATTTTGGCAAGGGTTTAATTTGTCTGTCCTCAGGTTTTCTATCTCCTGTGTTCAGTGGTGACTTTGCACCATTTTCTCTCTGTCTCTATGCATTTTTGTTCAAAGTCCCTCTCTTTAAATTCTTGAACTGAGATACTGTACCTTGTCCTCCATAACTGATTCTGCTTTGTAAAATTGTAAAGATGTGTCTACTTGTGGAATTTCACAACCCTTAATGCATTTTCTTGATGTTGTCTTATTCCAACACTCAAACGTAAGTGTTCTGGAAATTAACCTGCACATTTGCATCCCAGTACCTGCACAAGTTTTCCCTTCCTTCACTACCAGTGTGTTACCTTGGGGTATCTGCCATCTTGATGTTCATTTGCTACTTATACTCCTAGATTTTTGTTTAGGCATGTTTCTTTTCTATTGTCTTACTGGGGGATTTCCTTGGTGGCTCTCTGAAGCTTCCTTGCTGAGAAGGCTTACCATATACAGCCACATCAGTTGTAGGAGTTCTGTTGTCTTACTGGAACCAGAGGCAAATCTTTGCCCCCTCATCCAGGCACAGAGAGCAGGGGAATGCTAGTCACCCACACCAGGAAAGCACCAAGAAAAGCACCAAGAAAAGTAGATAAGGCCAAAAATAGAACTGCATGGTTCATAAAAACAAAATACCACAACAGGCAACAGATGCCTCAAAAGAATTGCTCGAAACAAAATGGTTCATATGAACCTCGGAACAAAATTCCCTTTATTATGCATGTGTAGAGATGCCAGCCAGTGGCATCCAGACAGCCATCCGGGTTCAGTTCTGTTGCTGATGGGCCATGGACATTCTTCCCTGTCATTAGATTTATCTTATCCATCTTCATTTTAAAGATAAGTGATTGCCATCCTTTGGATATTGTCTTGTGGGGAGCCATTTGCTTGTGTATCGATCCTAGCTTTTCAGTTTTGCTCAGAAGTGTGCGTTTACAAGCCTCACTGAATTGCACGGTTTATTTTATGTTACAGACTGCATGAGTTTAGGGCAACCCTTCCCTAAATGCTCATCTAGCATTGTCCATGCAATGACAGTTGTTTCTCTGGGTGTTCAGGAATTTGTCCCCCTGATAGGCCAGGCATCAAATCACGAGTAGTCATGAGTTGTGACTACTCTACAGGACCCTTTGGTTGGGTCATCCTGTGTGTTTGCATGTGGGGTGTGGTTGAAGAAAGACTCTTGGTTTATTTGGCACTCCACTGACACCCTTTGCGGCCATTTTTTTCTCTAGGCTGCATTTGGTATCTCTTCCTTACAGCATCCTTAGAGCCAAGGTGTCCTGCTTGGTTAGTTGCCTTCAGGCCTTGGTATATTCCCTGTGGGTCTGCGATATGGCTTATGTAGATCAACCCATTGAGCCCACTATCTTTACATGCAAGTTGGAGGGTTATCCATCAACATTGCTACATTTTGCCAGTCATTTTCTGCCTCTGAATAGTGACTGTTAGTTAGATGTTACCCTCTGCCCTAAGACAGGCAACACTTGGGTTTGTTATATCTGTTTTAATTATATTCACCTTCAGGCATCAAGCTGGTGCTCAGGTTTGTTTGCCCATTTGGTTTTGCAGCTTGGTTTCTGAGTGGTTGCCTAGAATTGGCACTTGTTTTTAGAGAGTTTTGTTCTTGGAGCAGTGAATGATAATTTTCCCCTTCTTTCTTGGAGCCCACCAGGGCCCCCTGAAACTATTTCAAAGAGATTGTTCCATGCAAATGAGTCACATCAGATAAGAGTTCTGTTTGGCTTGTTGGGGACTTGAGCCAAAACCTGGTCCCCTCACAGAGGCACAAAGAGCAAATGAGAATTTGCCACCACACAAGGAAAGCATCCAGAAAGTTAGTGAAGCTTTACAGACAGCTGGAGGTAAGCCCCTCTGCTTCAAGCTAAGTGAAGCTGCCATCTTTGAACTTATTCCTACATGGGTTATCTGCTTTGTACTCTGTTCTGTATTTTAATTCTTGCTTCATGTGTAATTACCTAAGTGTAGTTACAGGATGAGAGCTACACACGTGGTGTCCCGTCTACCCAGCACTCTTTGTCATATAACGCTTTGAAACTACTGACGGTTTTGGCCTCCACCACCTTCTCACCTAACTTGTTCCAACCGTCTACCACTCTGTTTGCGAAAGTGAATTTTCTTATGTTTCTTCAGCATCTTTGTTTAGTTAGTTTAAATCTATGATTTGTTGTTCTTGAAGTTCCAGGTCTCAGGAAATCTTCCCTATCAATTTTATCAAGTTCTGTTACTATTTTGTACGTAGTGATCATATCACCTCTTTTTCTTCTGTCTTCTAATTTTGGCATATTTAATGCCTCTAACCTCTCCTCGTAGCTCTTGCCCTTCAGTTCTGGGAGCCACTTAGTAGCATGTCTTTGCACCTTTTCCAGTTTGTTGATGTGCTTCTTAATTAAGATATGGGCACCACACAACCGCTGCATATTCTAGCTTTGGTCTAACAAAACTCAGAAACATTTTCTGTAGTATTTTGCCATCCATATATTTAAAAGCAATTCTGAAGTTAGAAAGCGTACCATAGGCTCCTCGCACAACGTTGTTTATGTGGTCCTCAGGTGATAGTTTTTTGTCTCGAACCATCCCTAGATCTCTTTCTTTATCAGATTTCTTTAAAGATTTCTCAAATAATTTATAGGTTGTGTGGGGTCTCTGTTCTCCTATTCCACATTTTATAACATGGCATTTATTCACATTAAATTCCATTTGCCAAGTGGTGTGCTCCATATACTTATTTTGTCCAGGTCTTCTTGAAAGGCATGACAATCATCTAAGTTTCTTATCCTTCCTATTATCTTAGTATCATCAGCAAACATGTTCATATAATTCTGTATTCCATCTGGTAGATCATTTATGTAGACAATGAACATCACCAGTGAACTGAACCCTGTGGTACTCCACTTGTGACATTTCTCCAGTCTGATAAATTGCCTCTGATTACTGCCCTCATTTTTCTATCAGTCAGAAAATTTTTCGTCCATGTTAGAAGTTTACCTGTCACCCTTCCAATATTTTCCAGTTTCCAGAACAACCTCTTAAGTGGTACTCTGTCGAAAACCTTTTTTAGGTCCAGATAGATGCAGTCAACCCAACCATCTCTTTCCTGTAAAATCTCTGTGGCTTAATCATAGAAACAGAGTAAATTTGATACACAGGATCTTCCAGATCGAAAACCATACTGTCTGTCTGATATTATATCATTTCTCTCCAGTGTGTGTGTGTCTGTTTTATCCAGTTTATTGTGTTTTGGGCTGCATGCACTCTGGGTTCCTTCCTAGGGTGCCTGCAGCACTACCCTTACACTGACAGAGATATCTTCTCTGCTGTCTTCAGGAGTTTACCCCTGAGAAGTCAGGCCACTGGAATGGAGAACCTTACCACTAGTTTGCATTTCTCCTTTGCTCTTCACATCTGAAGTGTGTGTCTTTGCCATTTGTTACCTGGTGCTTGTTTCACTAGTACAGTACTTGTCTCAACCATCTTTCGTCAGTTTGTCAGGTCAGTCCTGTTCTTTTTTGTCTTGGTTGTTTCTCAATCGGCATCTCATGCCTAATACTGTCATCTCGTATCTTTTTTGAATTTCTGGACTCTTTGTTGCTTGCATTCATTGTTGACACCTCCAGTGCCTCTAGTGCCTCTATGACACCACTTCACAAATTGTCACACATTTTTCAACTCCTGCCTGCTTACGCTATGTCATCCTGGCTTCTTGATGGAGTTTTCGTTTTTCTATCCTCACAATAGTTTACAGTGCCCACTTTGGCTTATGGCATCTTTCTCAAGTCTGTCTTCTTGTTGAATCTTGCCTCTGGCTGTAGGAGTGAGAGCATCAGAGTCCCAAACCTTACTCCTTTTCTGGTGAAGAATGAGTTAACAGGATTCTGGGGGTTTCCTTTGGTAATTAATGCTTGGTTGGTTTAGCTGGGGGGCAGGGAGGGGGGGGGGAGGGGGGTGCATCATTTGCTGTTTGGTGATGGCCCTGTTTCTTTATTTCCTGTTCCAAGGCTCACAATTCTCAGGCCATCCACAATGTCATTAGGCCTAGCCAGATTGCTGTCAATCCTTCATCTAATGATGTTCATGAATATGTGGCTTTGGCCACAGTTTTCTCCAACATGTTCTGGGCTGAGGGTTTTGGCACTCTAAAAGAGTTCTGGGGACCCGGTAGTTCATCATTATTCCTGGTTGCAGTTGGTCATGTGTTACTTTGGGCTGTGTCTCTTGGCATGGATTCTCTTCTTCATTCTAGTGCCTGCCATCTCTCCTCTTTCCTAGTCAGTTCCACTTTTGTTCTCTGTGGTTAACTTTAGGGAGCCACCAGGGGCTTTTTCCAGAAATCCAGCATTGAAAGTGATGACATGCCTCTTTCTGGACGAACCCCGGTGGCTTGCCGATTAACTCCTTCCCCTTTCCTCTATGTTCATAGATTCATCGTTGGGTTTGTTCATCAGCTTCCAAACCGAGATAGGGAACCGGCTGGGAATAGGCTGCCTGATGATGGTTATTGGTACTAATGAGCTTCAGACTAGTTGGAGTGAATCCCTTATTCTGTGTGTAGCCTGTTCTCCTAAGGTTTTCCAACATCAAGAAACTGTCATATTAAACTGCCCTTATCCTAACCTACCAGTGGCCCCAAAACAGAAAATGGGACAGTATGTCAATTTTGCAAGCCGCTACTGTTTTCTGGTATGACAATTTTTGTCCTTTGGTAAAGTATATGTCAAAATGCAATATTCTATTAGGAGAGTGGGTTGCTGTGTGAACTGTTTGTGGAATCGTTTGACAGTTTCGAGGCTTCATCTTCCGTGAACCATTCAGTTGTCTATAAAGCTTCCAGCCCGCCCTCCAAACAAAGACCCAAAAGTGATTCCATGTACCCGCCAAACCCCCTGTTTATGAATGAAAAACGATTTACACACGACTCACAACTGATGACGTTCGAACACTTCCGGAACAAGTGTTTCACTGACTAATTTTGTTCGAACCACAACGCTGTAAATGCTTCACCCACGTACTACCAATACAAATAATCGCCAACAGAACCTAAACAACTAACCTAACCTAACCTATGCCTATATATGCACAATATGCTAATACAGTGGAACCTCGATTAACAAATTTAATTCGTTCCAGCACCGAGCTCGTCATGTGAAATGCTCGTCTTTCAAAACGAATTTCCCCATTTAAAATATTGGAAATAAAAATAATCCGTTCCACCACTGAAAAACATCAATATGATATTCGATTTTTTTAAATAATGGAACAGCCTACCTGACATACACTGAAAAATTATTTATGACTTTTTCCTTTTTTCAAATTTGTTAAAACAATTTTTTTTTTTTTTTTTTTTTTTTTTTTTTTTTTTTTTTTTTTTTTTTTTTTTTTTTTTTTTTTTTTTTTTTTTTTTTTTTTAAGAAACATAGAGCAGCCTACCTGACATACACTGAACAAACCTTTATAACATTTGTTCTTTTTTCAACTTTGTTCACCTTTTTTCTTTTTCATTTTTTATAGCAAAAGGTTTGTTTAGTGTATGTCAGGTAGGGTGCTCCATGTTTCTTAAAAAAAAAAAAAAAAAAAAAAAAAAAAACATTTTTTTTTTGTTTTAACAAATTTGAAAAAAGGAAAAAGTCATAATGGTTTGTTCAATGTTTGTCAGGTAAGCTGCTCCATATTTCTTAACACTATCACACTCCATTGCCTACGCCTGTCGTTACTCATTTTTCTCTTAAGAGTCGTCTCGGGTGACGAGGTCTGGAGTCACTCATTAAAATATTTGTTAAAAATGTAAATTTTATCCGATCAATCTGGGAGTGGTTTCAAAAGGAACGTCTTTAGATTGCGCACAATTTTATACCAAAATGAAGACGTAACACAAAAATTGATGTCAGAACAATGGAAAGATATAAATAATTTTGTGGTAATGAGCATCCAAAAGTGTCCAAAAGTTAAAATATTTGTTAAAATTCCATTTATTGTTCTATTATTATGGGACTTGTTTTAAAATATGTACCTGTATACTGTGAACAATTTGATAACAAAATGAAACATGTAACACGAAAATTGGTGTCAGAACACTGGAAATATATAAATAATTTTGTGGTGATGAGTGTCCAAAAGTTAAAATATTTGTTAAAATTACATTTATTGTTCTATTATTATGGGACTAGTTTTAAAATACGCGCCTTTATTTTGTGAACAATCTGATACCAAAATGAAACACATAACACAAAAATTTATGTTATCAAACTGAACGAGTATATACATTAGTCTGCAGGTGTGCCAATTGGTGCTTGTTCATGGGTAACTTGGCCGACTTTAGGCTTTGCTGTGGGGAGTCACGCTAAGATTGTAGACCTTATATGCATATACCCTTGTAGAGAATTCTACTGCAAACACAATGATACCAAAACAAACAACGTAGCACGAGAAATAAGGTGAGAAAACTGAAACGAGTATACACATTTTACTGATTTTGCATGCTCATTTGTAACTTTGCCGACTGTAGGCTTTGCTGTAGGGAGTTATGGCGGGCTTTTAGACCTCATATGCATATGCCCCTGTAGGAAATTCTATTGTGAACACAATGATACCAAAACGAATGACGTAGCACGAGAATTAAAGTGAGAAACTGAAACGAGAATACACTTTTTGGTGCCGCCGCACGCTCGCCCGAACCAAACGGAGTATGTCATTTCTGTGGCACGCATGAACGGCGTGCAGTAGTGTTCAAAAAATAAAAACGAAAAATAAAAAAAAAAATAAACAAATTTGAAAAAGGGAAAAATGTCATAAAGGTTCATTCACTGTTTATCAGGTAGGATGCTCCATTATGACAATCTTTCTTTGTTTCAAATGTGTTCAATTTGTTTTGTATTTTTCATTTATTTATTAATAATGGAGCAGCCTACCTGGCACACAGTTTTGTGTGTGCCAGGCACTTAGAAAAGGCTTTTGACAGAGTTCCACAGAGATTGTTCTGGAAACTGGAACATATTGGAGGGGTGACAGGTAAGCTTCTAACATGGATGAAAAATTTCCTAACTGAAAAATGAGGGCCGTAATCAGAGGCAATGTATCAGATTGGAGGAATGTCACAAGTGGAGTACCACTGGGTTCAGTTCTTGCACCGGTAATGTTCATTGTCTACTTAAACAATCTACCAGATGGAATACAGAATTATATGAACATGTTTGCTGATGATGCTAAGATAATAGGAAAGATAAGAAACCTAGATGATTGTCATGCGTTTCAAGAAGACCTGGACAAAATAAGTATTTGAAGCACCAATTGGCAAATGGAATTTAATGTGAATAAATGCCATGTTATGGAATGTGGAATTGGAGAACATTGACCCCACACAACCTATAAATTATGGGAGAAATCTTTATAGAATTCTGACAAAGAAATGGATCTAGGGGTGGTTCTAGATAGAAAACTGTCACCTGAGGACCACATTAAGAACATTGTGCGAGGAGCCTATGCTACATTTTCTAACTTCAGAATATCTTTTAAATACATGGATGGCGAAATACTAAAGAAATTGTTCACGATTTTTGTTAGACCAAAGCTGGAATATGCAGTGGTTATATGGTGCCCATATCTTAAGAAGCACATCAACAAACTAGAAAAGGTGCAAAGACATGCCACTAAGTAGTTCCAAGAACTGAAGAGCAAGAGCTACGAGGAGAGGTTAGAGGCATTAAATATGCAAAAACTAGAAGATTGAAGAAAAAAAGAGGCAATATGATCACTACGTTCAAAATAGTAACAGGAATAGATAAAATTTATAGGGAAGAATTCCTGAGACTTGGAACTTCAAGAACAAGTGGTCATAGATTTAAACTAACGAAACAAAGCTGCCGAAGAAACATAAAAAAATTCACTTTCGCAAACAGAGTGGTAGACGGTTGGAACAAGTTAGGTGAGAAGGTGGTGGAGGCCAAAACCGTCAGTAATTTCAAAGTGTTACATGAAAAAGAGCGCTGGGAAAACGGGACACCACGAGCTTAGCTCTCATCCTGTAACTACACTTAGGTAATTACACTGAACGAACCTCTATGACATTTTTCCTTTTTTCAAATTTGTTCCTTTTTTTTTAAGAAACATGGAGCAGCTTACCTGTCATACACTGAATGAACCTTTTTGACATTTGTTCCTTTTTTCAATTTTTTTTGTTTATTCTACAAAAAAAATTCACAACAGTCGCCCCTTTACATCCCAGCATCAGTAGCATCTTTAAACAATAAATAATAATTTATTTGCATCATCGGAGCATTCGAGAATGTGCGAGAAGCAGTGGGAACACACCATGTGGTGTTCTTGTTAATCAAACAAGTGCTCGAAAATCGAGACAAATTGTCAGCGATCGGCGCGCTCGTTATTCAAAATACTCGTAAATTGAGGCGCTTGTCACTCGAGGTTCCACTGTATATTATAATATTAATTTATATTTGAGAAAATTCTCATTTTGAATGAACAGCATGTAAAAGTTTATGAATGTATCTGTGGGTCGACCGGTGGATGTAATGGACTTGAGTCAAGGACGAGTTGAAAGCTTCAATGTCTTTTTAAGAGGCTTTTTCTGTTGGAATGGCAGATTGTCACTCCCTTCCTATACCTCTGTTAGGGGACCATGTTCTGACTCTGGTTTTCCGGTAGGCCAAACAGAACTTCCATGATTAATGTGACCTTTTAGTATATAGCAGGTTTAGGAAGATTTCTTCATTGAGCCACCAAGGCTCCTCCTGAAAGAGGTGTTTCATCACATTCATTGCTGGGTTTCTGTTAAAGTCATACAGTTGCTCTCTGGCTTTTTTTTTTCATCTGTTTTCTCCTGCACCAGGTTCGTTTGCTTTTAGGGCCGATTTCTGCTGAAAGACTGCTTGAAGCAAAATGTGCTGTGTTTGTCTGGTACTTCTGTCATGGCAACCCATAATTTTTAAATAGCAAATTGATAGCCATTGGGCTGCTAATTTGTGTTTGGAATATCTTTGGGTTTCTTGGAACATGCTTTTAGCAGTCATTGTGAGCTGAAGGGAGTATTCTCCAGGTGCATTTTGATATTGGAAACAACCAAGTGACTTTCACAGAAATTTTCATTTCATTGTACTCTGATCCTGATTTCTGTATGGCTTTGGAATACTGTGTATCCAATTTAGTTCATAGGTTTGTAACCAAATGTTATGGCCCACTTGTACACAATGTTAATTGGAATGTATCCCCACATATAACAGGGGATTGACTATACTTACAAGATTTTAATACCTGACTATTGATCACAGTATGATGCTCAAACCACTGAAGTTTTTTTGTACGTATGTACTTACTTTTATAATCACAGTATAACAGAATCTTTTTCCGTTTTGCTTTTACTATATTGTTCATAAATTTAACTGGCTGTCTTTCTCCATATGCAGTGAGGATGCAAGATTAGGCAAAATAATAATGACCTCAAGCTGGAATAGTGAAATGCAGTGTAACTACTGTAGTGTTGTCATAGCTTGGAACTCCAATATTTTATTTTTTAAGAAAATTATATTATTTAAACAAAATTATAGTCTGTGTTCACTTTTGCTGCTCAATTGAATGTAGTAGGTCATTCTCATCCATTATTGGTTTATTTTTGTGTATGCATGTATAATTATTTACCTAAGTGTAGTTACCAGATGAGAGTTACACTTGTGGTGTCCTGTTCCCCCTATAACTTTGGTCATATGATATTTTGAAACTGCTGATGTCTTTGGCAGCCACCACCTGCACACTTAAATTGTTCCAACTGTCCTCATACTGTTTGCAAAAGATAACTTTTGGGTACCTTTGGAGCACCTATTTTCTCTAAGTTTGAGTCTGTGGCTCCTTGTATACATTTCACATTATAAAAAGTCCTCCTTGTCAACTTTGTCGATTCCTGTCACAATTTTGTATGTGATAATTTTTTATACTTGTTTACCTCTATTTACTACCTTTGGCATGTTTAATGCATTAAGTCTTTCCTTATAACTTTTGTTTTTTAGCTCTGGTAGTCAGTTAGTAACAACTTTTACATTTTGTTGATGTGATTTTCTGAGGCGAGCTCTGGCTTCCTGGAGCTTACCGGGCAGATATGTATGAATTAGATCATGGCATCAATCAATTCGATTGGAGTTTTATGCCTCTTGGGAACTATGAGCCAGAACAAGAGAGACATGAGGAGCAGTGGCCTATAGAAATCCCCATGTTGTTGGAAGCATTCTATGTCTGCCATCGACCGGGTTAGGCACCCAGAAAGGTAGGCATCCCAAAACAAACACCACTTGGTTAAAAATTGCTACCGAAAACCGAACTATCAAGCAGAGCTCCCAAGCCGAGAACAAGCAAACAAGCATGATGTCACAACTTCCGCCGCACCGCAGTTTGCACAGCTCTCCCCTTCCCAGGAAGGGGAAGGGGGAGCTCCAAATCCCCCGTGCCGGCCATTCAACCCCAGTTCTGAGGCTGTGTTGTATGGCAGTTGTTCAACTCTGGCTGCTGTCTTCGAGCAGTGCTGTACCTTTGCTGTGTCGTTCTGCTGTGTGGTGGTGTGCGAGCCAAGACTAATTCATGGAGTACTGGGGCTACATGCACTTAAGGCCACCTTCCCTAGGTGCCCTGTAAGTACTGCCCTTGCAGCTTAGGGGTTGCCTTTCACAAGTCGTTCGGGAACTACCTCTGTAGGGATCTTTTGCTGCTCGGTGATTGCTTACCCCTTTGGGTCAGCTGGGGTTTTCATTTCCACTGTTTGACCTTGGGTAGGAGGTAGTATTGAAGCTGGTAGGGACACAAAGTACTGTGCAGCTTGTCACCTGTTACACAGCAGCCGGTTCTGTTCCTCTTGGATATGTTGTACTTTTGCGGGGTTTTCTTTTTATTTTTTGTTTGTTGTCCGGTGGGGGTCTGCCCCTTGGTTATTGTCCACCCTCTGTTAGTCTGCTGGTTCCCGCTAGGTCTCCGTGATTGTATACCTCGCAGGAGTTCAGCTTTAATTGATCTCCCGGTAGTTTTGGCCAACTGGTTAGCAGTACCTTGCCTGGTCTTCCCCTAGCAGTCAGCCAAGAGCCCTGGAAAACCCCATTGGGACTCATTGATCCAATGAATACATCCTCTGGGTCCCATCACACCTTGTGTAAGTTCAAAGGTTGCTCTGTTCCCCCTGTCTCAGGGGTGACATTCACCAGTTTTGCCTCCACCATGCTGCCTGCTGGGTCGATGACACCTTCAGAGCATCAAGCTTACTGCTTTCGTTGCCTTCTATTCTGTTTGAATCTGGAATCTTGTATTTTCACATGCCTTACCTGGGTCGTGGTGACCTGCTTGCTTTTGCTAGGGGTTCAGGTTCTGGCCTACCTAGACGACTGGCTGGTGTGGGCTCCCAGCCGGTCCGCGTGTCTGCTCGCCAGAGGTTTGGTTCTTTCCCAGCTTGCTCGGTTTGGGTTCTTCGTGAACTGGAGGAAGAACTGGGTTCTGGCTCGTTTGGAAACTTAACAGGGGAGAGTAGTCCTGCTGGCCCCTTGGTAGCTGGCCCAGCCTTGGTTTCTGGCACTGCTTCTCGGTGTCCGAACCCAGGGACTTTTCTGTGGCTCCACTTTTTTCAGCAGGTCGGTCCAGTCTGGTACATGGCTGGTTTGATCTTCTCCTCTGATCTTTGCGTCTGGTCTTTCTGACGTGGGTTTATCACCATTTGTATGGTGATCAGGTGGCTTTTTTGATGGTATCCTACCTGGGAGTTTCGTCTCGGCGACAGTATGAAATCTCCTGGCAATCCCTTTTTTTTTTTTGTCTCTTTGTAGGTTGTCTTCGGTTTTGGATCGGGTTGTTTTGTCCTTTCTCTCTTGGCTGTTTCAGGATCGTCTTCTTATGCCAAATATTGTAGCTGTAGCCTTATATCGTGTGATGATGGCGGAGCCGCTCCTGCTTGCGTTCAGGGTGGATGTTACTTCTGCTCCATTTTGCAAGCTGTCTCATGCGTTGTTTCACCTCCAGCCTGCTCATGCGCCACCTAAGCCATCCTGGTCGTTGGACTAGATGCTATTGTTTCTCTCTTCTAGGTTTGTGGTGGCCCCTTTGGTTCGGATTGTTTTGACAAGGCTCTTTTCTTGTTGGCATTGGTCTCTGGGGATTGGGTCGGGGAGCTTCATGCTCTCCTCCAGCGTAGGGGTTTATGCTCTTTCGATCCTGGTGGTAAGTTTGTTCATTTGCAACCATCTTCTTTTCCAGCGAAGAACGAGACCGACTTTCTGAAGGGGTCCTTGGGTGGTTGATGCTTGGTTGGTTTGGCCAGGGGTGCATCATGTGTTGTGTCTGGTTGCGGCTCTTCACTGTTATTTGCACGCCACATTCTCTGTAACTGGGGACGCGCTTTGGTTTGATCTGGTTTCCCTGTTCCAGGGCTCGGGTGTCCCAGGTTTCCCCCAGGAATATTCGGTCCAGTCAGTCTGCAGTCTAGCCTCGTGCTCATGACTTTCGCAAATTCGCTGCTTTTACTATAATTTTTGGTAATATGTCTTGGGCTGACATACAAGCACAAGGATTTTGGGGGTCAAACAGGGTCCTATCTGCCCGTTACCTCATTAATGTTCTTAGCCCTAGTCAGGTGTGTGTCGCTTTGGGTCACAGGTTGCAGCCAGTTGTCTTGACTTCGAGTTGAGGTGCGAGTGGTGGATGCCTCCTGGGTAGGTCCCTCTTTTATGTTTCGTTGTTAATGTGGTTTTCTGTGGTTTTCTTATCTGGGGAGCTGGAGGAGCTCTCCACAGAAATACATGGATGGAGAAATATGAAAAGAAATTATTCATAACATTCATGAGACTGAAATTGGAGTATGCATCAGTTGTTTGGTGTCCATTTATAAAAAAACAGCGTTGAATGCAATGAAGCTCCATTTTTTGGGCGAGTCCTGAAGGTTCCCTGGCAAAACCGGTCAGCAGTATTCGCATTTTTTATATTGAGCCTCAGAACTGGAGTTGGATGAATGGTGCGGGGGTCTGGGGCTCCCCTTTCCCCTTCCTGGGGAGGGGAGACTTGCATAGACAGCTGTGCTGTGGTGGTTGTGAGGTCATGCTTGTTTGCTTGTTTTCAGATAAGGAGTTCTGCTTGATAGTTTGGTTTTTAGTAGCAATTTTTAACCAGGTGACATTTGTTTTGGGACGCCTACCTTTCTGGGTACCTAACTTGGTTGATGGCAGACATAGAATGCTTCCAACCACATGGGGGGATTTCTATAGGCCACTGCTCTTCGTGCTCCTGAAGGGGCCAGGTTATGGCTCGTGGTCCTGGGTAGGCATAGAACTCCAATCAAATTGACTGATGCCATGGTCTAATACTGTATATACATATCAGCCCGGTAAGCTCTGGGAAGCCTCCGGGACTCGCCCAGAAAATGGCGTTTCATTACATTCAATGCTGTTTTTTTTTAAATGGACACCAAACAACTGATGCATACTCCAATTTCAGTTTCATGAATGTTATGAATAATTTATTTTTGTATTTCTAGATCTATGTATTCAAAAGTGAATTTTTAGTTTGCTAGTGTAGTGTAGGCTCTTCTCATAATGCTCTTGATGTGGTCATTTTGTGACAGTTTACTATCTAGAACCATCCCTAGAGCTTTTTTTCTTAAAGTTCTTTAATATATTGTCACATAACTTGTAGAATGTCTATGGCCTGGGTTTTCCTTATTCCACATTTTATTACTTGACATATGTCCATATTAAATTCTGTCTTCCATTTGTTGCTCTATTTGCTTATTTTGTCTAGATCATCTGGGTCTCTTATTTTCCTCATTTGCTTGGCATCATTTGCAAACATTCATGTAATGCCCCCTCTGGTATATTATTAATATAGTCAATGAACATAACTGACATAAGTATTGAACCTTGTGTTACTTCTGTTTTATTATTTCTCATGTCGAATACATTTCTCCTAATAGCTGCTCTCGTTTTCTGTATGATAAGAAATTTTATCCATGTCAATTGCCTACTGATACCCATTCTGTATGTTCTGCCTTCCAGAACAGCCTTTTGTGTGAGACATTGTTGAAACCCTAATCCAGGTTGATACGGTCTGTCCAACTCTCTCTCTCTCTCTCGCAGTATCTCTGTGGCTCTATCGTAAAAGCTTAGAGGATTTGTTACACAGGACCTGCCCATGTGACAGCTATATTTTATGTCTGTTATTATGGAATTTATATTTAGGTATTCTACCCATTCGTTTTAATAATTTTTTCTGCTGATTTGATTTCTACGCTTGACAAAGATACAGGTCTATAATTTAGAGGGTCTTCTCAATTACCATTTTTTGGGAAGAGCTGCCTCTAGTGACTCCTTGAAGTTATCTGGTTGATGGTCTCCGACTATTAAGTCATATTAGCCATAGGCTGTATGGCCTAATGGAGAGCAGAGCCAGAACCTGGCCCTCCCACAGGGGTGCATGGAGCTGGGGAGTGTTATGATTACCCACAAAATGAAGCATTAAGAAAGTGAAGCAATACAAACAACTGCAAAGTTCAAATATAAGAAAATTTGCTTTACATGTATGTGTTTGCAAGCCTCACTTGTTGCATGGACTTGATTTCATATTTGCATGTGTTTAGGACAAATTTTCTTTAACCACTGTTCTGCACAGCTGTTTAATGTGAAAATTCCTTGGTGCACTTAGAAAAAATTATTCCCATCAAAATATTTTTCTTTCTAATATTGTTAAAATGTGTTCCTGGTCATGGGAATTAAAAAAAAATAATTACATAAGAATACAGTAATTACCTAGGTGTAGTTACAGAATGAGAGCTATGCTCATGGTGTGACATCTTCCTGGTACTTTTTGTCATATAATGCTTTGAAACTACTGACTGTTTTGGCCTCCAGTAGCTTCACGCTTTTCTTGTTCCTACCTACTTTCACTCCATACAAGTAAACTTTCTAATGTCTTTTGGCAGCTTTGTTTAGTTAGCATTAAATCTTCGACGTCTTGTTCTTAAAATTCCAGCGCTCAAGAATTCTTCTTTTTAATTATCTTGATTCCCATTGCTATTTTGCACATACTGATCTTGTATGTGACTTACTCTACCCTTGATGGAACAAGGAAGTTTCTTAATTCACAGGGGTTGAGTGAGTAATTGCCCCATAGAGCTTGTTCAGCCCCAATGTGTGCTGGCCATTGCCTCAAAGATTTTTTATTTTGTTTTTTTTAGTAATATTATTAAGTGTTGTGTAGTTTGAGAAATTTTTATATTCAGATGTGTAGAACATTGCTATGCTGAAAAATATGGTGCACATATTAGTGAAATGAATATTATATTTTTTGAACACTAAAACATAATGTTTTCTGGGGGAAGCCCTTGTGGCTCCCTGAAGCTACAATGGTGATATAGTGCCAAACTACTAGGTGCCATCAGTCACGGAGTTCTTTTAGGCCTACTGGGGACCACAGAACCTAGCCCCATCTAAGGAGGCGCAGATAGCAGTGGCACTATGATGAAATTGTCAGTGAATTTTAATCATGTCTGCCACCACCGATAAAGCATCAACAAAGTCAATGAAGCAAAACAGACCACTGCTGTTATAAGAAATATTGATACCTGAAAATTGGCACAAAAACTCCACCAAAATGTAAACGAATGATCGAAAATTCATAAAACTGGTGCTAGCTCGTTTGTCCCACCTTCTCCCTTCATTTCAGGGAAGGAGGGAGACAGTCCAGATCAACGGGCTGCTTTTCCCTCAGTTCTTACTGATTAGCAGCTAGTGCCTGGCTGTCTGTTCTGTCTCTCTGGCTTCTGTTTCCTGCCTTGAGCTAAGTGGTGTTTTTTTGTTTTTGTTGCTGTTCCAATGCACATTTGTGCTGCATAAACCAGGAGTACTTGTGCACATGCACTTAGTTGCATGTGCACAAGGTTTTCTTCCTTATGTGCTCCCTAGCATTGCTCTTGCACTGTCAGGGCTCTCTTCCGTGGAGTGTTCAGGGTTCTCTCCCTTAGAGTACTTCCTTGCTTGTGGTAGTCCTTGCCCTAGGTAAGTTCGTTTGTTTTTGGCTTGAAGTCTTCCTTGGGGTTGGGAGCGAATTTTTGGCTGGCGGTGCACTCTGGGGATCATGAGACCTAACCAAGGCATGCCGAGGTCAGCCTTCTCAACATCCGGTGATCTGGGTTGGCCTACTTATATCCATTTCAATGTCCATCCAACTCTCTTCCCTCCATCATTTGTTACATAAAAACTTCCCTGCATGTTATCAGGTTCCTATTACATAGTAGAGTTCTGGCATAGCAATCACAGTAACTGGACTTTTTGCAGGGCCATTCCCAGCAGACCCTGGAAATCTGCAGTTTTGGTGGCCCTATGGATATTCCCGCTGATCTCACTTTTGCCATATGTGAGTTCGAGGGGTGTGCATCATCTATGCCACATGGTGATGCTCATACATTCTGCCTCCACCATGTTGGCTGCTGGGTTGGTGACACCTGTGACCTGGAGTCGTGTGGGACTTGTTCTCCTCGTGTTACACCCTGTGACACTTATGCATTTTGATACAACATACTGCGTCACTTACACCATCTTGATACAACACCCTCATGAACCCTAGTAATGATATTCAGTGTTTTCAGGCAGCGACCACTTTAAGTTTAACACTGTACTGCGCACCATTTTTTTGACAAAAACTTCAAAGTGCAATTGTTAAGAACATATTGTTGTTGTTTTTATAAGTGTTCAGGTAAAGATAATGTCAAAATGTTTCCAAATTAAACTATTTTCATTTCAAAACATAAAGAGTAATGAAAACATTAAAAACATTAAAATATAGCCTAATTAAAAATGAAAATGGATAACTCTCAAAACGACATTTGTTGGCCGGCGCAGTTCAGGGGTTAAGGTTTTCTGTTTTTCAGGTTGTGTGCTCGGTTAGATGCCCCGGAGCTGGCCCGGTTGGTGTTTAGGGATTCGATTTAGAGGTGTTGGTTAATTTAACCATGGCTTCATCCGCACATCCTCTTCCATTTCCTTCGGGTGTGGTGTGCCCTCCTTATGATCTTTTTCCCTTGCTTCTGGCTTTGAAGTGTGTAATAGTTTCAGGATCAGGGCTCGGTTTGCTCAGGATGTCGCTTAATCAGCTCTAGGGTTAGCCCCTTCTGATTTGGGCGTAGGGGCAGTCTAGCATGATAATCCCACTAAGACTTCTAGGTCTTCTTTTCAGTTGGCCCCCTACCTTTGAAGCCTTTTCCTTGCACGCCACTTCTCTATTCTGGGCCGTGTGCATGGAAGACGGCTCTCTTCAGGAGGGGCCCCTCAGCTGTGGATCCTGGGCTTGGGGGAAGGGGGAGCCTAACATGGGCCCTTGGGTACCATCTGATTCCTCATGGACTTGTGTTCCTTCTGCAGAAGGTTTTTTGTTACAGGGTATGGGGATTTTCATATCCACCCTTCCCTGTATGAGTCTGACATGGGTTTGGCTCCCCTTAGTTCCTTGGTTTCATCCTCCCTCCAATTCTTCGGTTTCATCCTTCCAGAGGTTTCCGACATCTCAACTTTCCCCAGTGGAAGCTCTCTGTGCTTATCTCCTGCGCAACATGAATTTTGCCTCGGTGATGGATCTGGCCCCTCTTGAGCTTGGCTCTTCTTCCTCATCTGGGATGTGTTATGAGGTTTCAGAGTCATCCTGGCTGGTAAATGCTCAGTCCCACATGCTTGAGTGGTGTGAGACTTCTTCCATGTTACAGGTATTTCTGGGGGCACTTCCTTTGTATCTCTCAATGACTGACTGTTTGCTCGCACCATTTGGATTACTGTATCCAAGCATGGAGACCTCATCTTCAGAAAGACACAGCTCCTCTGGAGAAAGTGCAGCACCGGACAACAAAAATTATTCCAGAGCTAAGTCAACTTGCATATTAGGAATAGTTGAGGGCTACAGGGCTTACAACACTGCAAACCAGGCTTGACAAGGTGGATCTCATTGAAACATTTAAAATACTGAATAACTTGGATGATGTTTATTTGGACAATTTCTTCAAAAGGTCGGATATAACACAAAAAACAGGCGATGCTTTTTCACCCACAGGGTTCCCCACCCATGCAAATGCCTACCCGCCAAAGCCATAAAGGCCAAAACTCTATTAAATTTTAAAATCCAACTGGAAAAGATCAAAGCAAATGGGGGGGACCTTCGACAAGCTGCCAGCTTCCTGGCCTCATCAAGGCCACTGCTGTTAGTGGCCCTCGGGTAAATAATAAAGAAAAATAATAATGATATCATTAATAATTAATAACAAATTATAATTTGGCAACCAAACATTGCTATTTATTCTGATAACATAATTATCATAGTAATAATCAATTGTTAAGATGTTACAGTAGAGAATGGAATGTGGGAAGCCATAATTGTGGAGTAAGCTGAGACATATAAATTGAGATAACAGTGAAATATAGTTGACATAAGTTGAGAATTGTAATTGCCAATTTGTAATGAAGAAGAAAATGTAACATTCAATAAGAGGGATACAATTTGATGGGCATATAAATAGTGTGGCGTAAATTGAAAGACTCTGCAACTGGCAAATTGATATAATATAAAAGCCTAAAAGTAATAACCTTACATACAAAATGTTGCAACCGTAAAATACGTGAGTCTAAATCATACAAATGATATAATCTAAGATGGCTTAAACTGTAACAACATTGTGTACACATTACTTTGTGAGTGAGACATGTACCTGAAATAGTGAATATGAGAGTGGGCAAATAGGCAAGCTTACAAATTGAGCAGCCCATCCTCCTGTTTAGATAGTACTTATAGTAACAATGTGGACCATCATACATATATAGATGTAATGGACAATTAGAAAGTAGAATTTGGTACTATTGAATTTACACAAACCAGAAAATGTTTTGTATATATGTTGCTAATAAAATTTAACTTAACCTAACCACCCCTCCGTGGTGCCTCCTTGCCGTGGTGAGGGACTCACGTACACCTCTCTGGGACTGGTGTGGGTGGCCTTTGCCCTCTCTCCTGCCCCCTCTTTGGGTGGTATACATGCAGAAGGGCACCACGTAGGGGGCCTTGTGAGCCTTCGGACCACTCGCTGGAGGGGTCACCCGTGAGGGGCCGCCCTGAGTGGATGGTTGGGTGTCCAGGCTGGGGCAATAGGGGGAATGGGGTCTTAGCACCAGTGTGGGAGAATGGACAATGTAGTAGGACTCCCCTGTTGAAAAGGGGGGAACACTGCTGGGGACGACGCACCCTTCCTGCACTGGCCCCGTGCTCTGCCTCCCTGGCTGCCCTGGTAGGTGGTATCCCTTGGTTCCAGGTCCCAAATCTTTAAATTGATTGATGCATGGATGACGACACGACTTCTCTTACCTAGGCTCATGGGGTGGGCGACCAGGCACATTCTCTCAAAACCCATGAGAAAACTCCATCTAGGCCATCTGGTTTGTTCTTACTTTGCTCCTTAAGCATATTTTCCACTTCATCTCTAGACACCTCTATGTACTTTATGTTGTTCTCTGGAATTTTTATTGTCTGGTTCTCTGAAGATTTCATTTTGTACAAACACACTTTGGAATTTTTCGTTTAAAGTTTCACACATTTAATTTTCATTGTCTGTGAATCTGTTTCCCATTTTCAACTTCTGGATATTATCCTTTACCTGCATTTTGTTGTTTATGAATTTGTAGAATAGACCTGGTTCTGTTTTACATTTATTCACTATACCTTTTTCAAAATTTCTTTCTGCCTCTCTCCTTACCGCTGTGTAGTTGTTTCTCGCATCTTTGTATCGCTGGTATGTTTGAGGTTTTTGCTTCTTCATATATTGATTCCATTTTTGTGTCCTTTGGTCTCTGGCCCTCTTGCAATTTCTGTTGAACCAATCCTGTTTTCTGGCCCTGCATCTCTGTTTAGAAATGAATGTTTGTGTGCCTCCATCGTATATTTTGCAAAATTTGGCATACATCTCATTTTCTTCCTTGCCTAGCAACAAGTCTCTCCAATTATACCCATGAAAAAAATTTCTAAGTTCCCCATAGCGTCCTCTCTTGAAATTGAGTTTATCAACTGTTTCAATGTCCTCATTCTCTACTAGATTATACTATATCGCAAAGCATATTTAATGTCCTACAGGACATGATCACTCTTTTCCAAGGAAGGAAGGAAGGTTCTGGATGTCAAATGCCTCTTCTTTCCTGGTGAATATTAGATCCAGTACTGACGGAACATCCCCTTCCCTCATTCTTGTGGCCTGCTTGTGTGTGTGTGTGTAATTACCTAAGTGTAGTTACAGGATGAGAGCTACGCTCGTGGTGTCCCGTCTTCCCAGCACTCTTTGTCATATAACGCTTTGAAACTACTGACGGTCTTGGCCTCCACCACCTTCTCCCCTAACTTGTTCCAACCGTCTACCACTCTGTTTGCGAAAGTGAATTTTCTTATATTTCTTCGGCATCTGTGCTTAGCTAGTTTATATCTATGACCTCTTGTTCTTAAAGTTCCAGGTCTCAAGAAATCTTCCCTATCGATTTTATCAATTCCTGTTACTATTTTGTATGTAGTGATCATATCACCTCTTTTTCTTCTGTCTTCTAGTTTTGGCATACAGTATTTAATGCCTCTAACCTCTCCTCGTAGCTCTTGCCCTTCTCACACACACACACACACACACACACACACACACACACACACACACACACACACACACACACACACACACACACACACACACACACACACACACACACACACAAATAGTAGGTTTAGGAGAAGGCTCAAAGGAAAATGTCAGTGATTTTAGAAGAATAGGAAAATATGAGAAAGGAAAGAACCTTAAGGGTGACCTTTAATGGAGTGAAAAACATGATGGAAGTGCTAAGAAATGCCAGGAAACTGCAGAGTGATGAGGTTGGCAAATCTTGGTCAATAAGACAAGACCTCTCCAAGGAAGACAGAGAAAAGCTGAAAATGAACTTAATTGAGGCAAAACGTCTAAATGGGGATAGAAATGAAGAAGACAGAAATTCTTTTTTTTACAAAGTGACAGGGACTGGAAAGCTTGTGAAATGGTACATAAAAACAAAGCAACAAGGTCAGTAGTGGAAGGGGGAGTAAAGAGCAAAGGAAAAGGGAACATGTTCCTGAAAATTGTATATACCAACATAGATGGAGTGAGGTCAAAAACTTTGGAGTTGCAAGATATAATCCAGCTTAGGGTCCCAGATATTGTTGCATTATCAGAAACGAAACTTGAAGGAAATATAATAAATGAAGTCATATTCCCAAGAGGCTACTCAGTTTGGAGACGTGACAGGAAAACTAGGAAGGGAGGAGGAGTGGCTGTACTGGTGAAAAAACACCTGAAGGTAAAAGAGTTAATATTTGAAAACCCTCGAGATATTGACATAATGGCATTGCAGGTCTGGAATCAGGATGATAACCTGATAATTGTAAATGCCTACAGCCCACCAGCAAGCAACACGTGGACAAAGGAAGAACTGGATGACAAACGAGAGGGCCTCATAATGGTCATGAGAGATATTATTGTACAAGCAGATAAAGATAAATCACGACTGTTGATACTGGGGGACTTCAACTTTAGAGCAATAGACTGGGAGGCCTATGAAGCAAGAACGGAGGACTTTTGGACATGCAGATTTGTGAACCTCATTCTGGAGACATTCTTGTATCAACACATAAAGCAAGCCACAAGAATGAGGGAAGGAGATATACCGTCAGTACTGGATCTAGTATTCACCAGGAAAGAAGAGATTTTTGACATCCAGTACCTTCCTCCCTTGGGAAAGAGTGATCACGTCCTGTTAGACATTAAATATGCTTTAAGATATCATCTAGAAGAAAATGGGGACATTGAAACAGTTGATAAACTCGATTTAAAGAGAGGCAACTATGGGGAACTTTGAAATTTTTTTAATGAGTGTAATTGGACAGAATTGTTGCTAGGCAGGGAAGTAAATGAAATGTATGCCAAATTTTTAAAACTATATGAGGAAGGCACACAAACATTCATACCAAAACAGAGATGCAGGACCAGAAAACAGGATTGGTTCGACAGAAATTGTGAGAGGGCAAGAGACCAAAAGACACAAAAATGGAATCAGTATAGGAAGAGGCCAAACCCCCAAACATACCAGCGATACAAAGATGCGAGAAACAATTATACAGCAGTAAGGAGAGAGGCAGAAAGAAAATTTGAAAAAGGGATAGCAGATAAATGTAAAACAGAACCGGGCCTATTCTACAAATTCATAAACAACAAATTGCAGGTAAAGGATAATATCCAGAGGTTGAAAATGGGAAACAGATTCACGGAAAATGAAAAGGAAATGTGTGAAACATTAAATGAAAAGTTCCAAAGTGTGTTTGTACAAAATGAAATCTTCAGAGAACCAGACACAATAAGAATTCCAGAGAACAACATAGAGCGGATAGAGGTGTCTAGAGATGAAGTGGAAAATATGCTAAAGGAGCTCGGGAGGAACAAAGCAGCTGGCCCAGATGGCGTTTCACCATGGGTTCTGAGAGAATGTGCATCTGAGCTCAGCATTCCACTTCACCTGATCTTTCAGGCATCCCTGTGTACAGGAATCGTAGCAGACGTGTGGAAACAGGCTAACATAGTTCCAATCTACAAAAGTGGCAGCAGGGAAGACCCCCTCAATTATAGACCTGTATCATTGACAAGTGTAATAGTGAAAGTATTGGAAAAGCTAATCAAAACTAAATGGGTAGAACACCTGGAGAGAAATGATATAATATCAGACAGACAGTATGGTTTTCGATCAGGAAGATCCTGTGTATCGAATTTACTCAATTTCTATGATCGGGCCACAGAGATATTACAGGAAAGAGATGGCTGGGTTGACTGCATCTATCTGGACCTAAAAAAGGCTTTCGACAGAGTTCCACATAAGAGGTTGTTCTGGAAACTGGAAAATATTGGAGGGGTGACAGGTAAGCTTCTATCATGGATGAAAAATTTTCTGACTGATAGAAAAATGAGGGCAGTAATCAGAGGCAATGTATCGGAATGGAGAAATGTCACAAGTGGAGTACCACAGGGTTCAGTTCTTGCACCAGTGATGTTTATTGTGTACATAAATGATCTACCAGTTGGTATACAGAATTATATGAACATGTTTGCTGATGATGCTAAGATAATAGGAAGGATAAGAAATTTAGATGATTGTCATGCCCTTCAAGAAGACCTGGACAAAATAAGTATATGGAGCACCACCTGGCAAATGGAATTTAATGTTAATAAATGTCATGTTATGGAATGTGGAATAGGAGAACATAGACCCCATACAACCTATATATTATGTGAGAAATCTTTAAAGAATTCTGATAAAGAAAGAGATCTAGGGGTGGTTCTAGATAGAAAACTATCACCTGAGGACCACATAAAGAATATTGTGCAAGGAGCCTATGCGATGCTTTCTAACTTCAGAATTGCATTTAAATACATGGATGGCGATATACTAAAGAAATTGTTCATGACTTTTGTTAGGCCAAAGCTAGAATATGCAGTTGTTGTGTGGTGCCCATATCTTAAGAAGCACATCAACAAACTGGAAAAGGTGCAAAGACATGCTACGAAGTGGCTCCCAGAACTGAAGGGCAAGAGCTACGAGGAGAGGTTGGAAGCATTAAACATGCCAAAACTAGAAGACAGAAGAAAAAGAGGTGATATGATCACTACGTACAAAATAGTAACAGGAATTGATAAAATCGACAGGGAAGGATTCCTGAGACCTGGCACTTCAAGAACAAGAGGTCATAGATTTAAACTAGCTAAACACAGATGCCGAAGAAATATAAGAAAATTCACCTTCGCAAATAGAGTGGTAGACGGTTGGAACAAGTTAAGTGAGAAGGTGGTGGAGGCCAAGACCGTCAGTAGTTTCAAAGCGTTATATGACAAAGAGTGCTGGGAAGACGGGACACCACGAGCGTAGCTCTCATCCTGTAACTACACTTAGGTAATTACACACACACACACACGCACGCACGCGCGTGTGTGTGTAAAATATATATATATATATATATATATATATATATATATATATATATATATATATATATATATATATATATATATATATATATATATATATTATATATATAATATATAATATATAGTTTATATATATATAACTGAAAACTCACACCCCAGAAGTGACTCGAACCCATACTCCCAGGAGCCACGCAACTGGTATGTACAAGACGCCTTAATCCACTTGACCATCACGACCGGACAAAATGAGGTGATAGCCGAGGCTATTTGAACCACCCCACCGCCGGCACTCGGATAGTAATCTTGGGCATAGCATTTTACCAAATCACCTCATTCTTTGGGGCACACGTGAGGAACACAAATGCGAACAAGCCTGAATGGTCCCCAGGACAATATGCAACTGAAAACTCACACCCCAGAAGTGACTCGAACCCATACTCCCAGGAGCCACGCAACTGGTATGTACAAGACGCCTTAATCCACTTGACCATCACGACCGGACAAAATGAGGTGATAGCCGAGGCTATTTGAACCACCCCACTGCCGGCACTCGGATAGTAATCTTGGGCATAATCTTGGGCCTCGGCTATCACCTCATTTTGTCCGGTCGTGATGGTCAAGTGGATTAAGGCGTCTTGTACATACCAGTTGCGTGGCTCCTGGGAGTATGGGTTCGAGTCACTTCTGGGGTGTGAGTTTTCAGTTGCATATTGTCCTGGGGACCATTCAGGCTTGTTCGCATTTGTGTTCCTCACGTGTGCCCCAAAGAATGAGGTGATTTGGTAAAATGCTATGCCCAAGATTACTATCCGAGTGCCGGCGGTGGGGTGGTTCAAATAGCCTCGGCTATCACCTCATTTTGTCCGGTCGTGATGGTCAAGTGGATTAAGGCGTCTTGTACATACCAGTTGCGTGGCTCCTGGGAGTATGGGTTCGAGTCACTTCTGGGGTGTGAGTTTTCAGTTGCATATTGTCCTGGGGACCATTCAGGCTTGTTCGCATTTGTGTTCCTCACGTGTGCCCCAAAGAATGAGGTGATTTGGTAAAATGCTATGCCCAAGATTACTATCCGAGTGCCGGCGGTGGGGTGGTTCAAATAGCCTCGGCTATCACCTCATTTTGTCCGGTCGTGATGGTCAAGTGGATTAAGGCGTCTTGTACATACCAGTTGCGTGGCTCCTGGGAGTATGGGTTCGAGTCACTTCTGGGGTGTGAGTTTTCAGTTGCATATTGTCCTGGGGACCATTCAGGCTTGTTCGCATATATATATATATATATATATATATATATATATATATATATATATATATATATATATATATATATATATATATATATATGTATATATATATATATAATATGTATATATATATATATATATGTATATATATATATATAATATGTATATATATATATATAATATGTATATATATATATATATATATATATATATATAATATGTATATATATATATATAATATGTATATATATATATATAATATATATATATATATATCAGCCCGTCCTCCAAAAATGGGGTGGTAAATGTAAGGAGACAAATAAGTGCAATTATGTACTATTCATAGCAGTTAGAAATTGTACTTATTTTCACTTAGTATTAAATCATACTGGCAAATATATTGTGAATATTTGAGTTTACCTGAAAAACTGAATAGAAAACCACACCCTCACCTAACCGTCTTAGTTTTTGAAGATAATAATTTTATTGCTTCTTAATTACAATTAGTACTTAACCTATAGCTATATTGATATTACAGTTTTATAAAACTAATAAAACAAAACTAAAATATATCAATAAATTGTAAACTAAGGATATTTTAAAATTTTGTATAAAATCTATATTGTTTAATAAACCTGAAAAAGAAATTCCTGATATTTAAAACTTGTGTATTGCTAATTGAAATTGAAAACTGCATCCTAAAATTCTGAGTGTGTTAACAGAAAACGAAGAGATTTAAATCGGGGGAGGGAGTTGGCTAAATGTAACAGCCCCATAAGTACAATTATGCACTGGTTATGACAGTACGAAAGTGTACTTATTACACTTAGTATTAAATCGTACTGTCAATTCGGAGGATGGGTTGCAACATATATATATATATATATATATATATATATATATATATATATATATATATATATATATATATATATATATATATATATATATATATATATATATATATAATATATATATATTCAAAAAACTCACACCCCAGAAGTGACTCGAACCCATACTGCAAGGAGCACTATGCATCTGGCGTACAGGACACCTTCTCCACTCGACCATCACGACCGTTCAAAAGATGATGGTAGCCGAAGCTATTTACCCCACCATCCCGATGGTGCTCTGATGGTAATCTTGGGTATAGTATTTTATCAAATCACCTCATTCTTTGGGGCACACGTGAGAAACACAAATGCAAACAAGCCTGAATGGTCCTGGCATACATGCAACCGAAAACTCAAGTAGCCTATTCCGAGGAAGTCGAGGGCGTTTTCATTTCCATAGAACTGAGGGTGGGGAAGTTAGTTGGCTTGGGCTGTTACCTCCTTCCCAAACGAGGGGGAAGGTGGGTCTAAAAGAGCTCATTCTATTTTCGTGATTTTTTTATTTTTTGCTTACATTCTTGGGAGAGTTTTTTTGCAGTTTAGATGCTGCAGTCTCATTTCTAACCAGCAGTGGTCTGTTTTGTCTCGCTGACTTTCTGGATGCTTTCCCTGGTGGTGGCAAACATGAATAAATTCATTGAAATTTTATCATATGTGCCATTCTTCCCTGCACCTCTATAGGAGGCCAGGTTCTGGCTTGTGGTCCCTTGTAGGCCTAAAACATCTCTGCGACTGATGGCACTTAGTAGTTTGCTACTATATCAGCACAGTAGCTTCAGGGAGCCCATCAGGGCTCACCCAGAAATTGGTGTTTCATTACATTCAAAGCTGGTTTTTTGTCAGTTTGTATTTGTGCCCTTTTCTTGTTTGATACAGATTTCAGGAACTATTCCCTATCATCTTTAAAAAACAGTAATATTTTGAATGTAACCATATCTCCTCTTTTCCTTCTGTCCTCCAGCTTCGTCATATCGAGAGCTTTCAGTCTGTCCTCATAGCTCATGCTTCTAAGTTCTGGAACCCACTTGGTTGCATGCCTTTGGACCTTCTCTATCTTCTCTCTATGCTTTGTGAGACGGGGGCACTATACCACTGCTGCATACTCCAGCTTCAGTCTCACGTAGGTAGTGAATAGCTGTTGCAACTTTGCCTATTCATGTTTTTTAATGCTATCTTTAGGTTGACTAGCCAGTAATGGGATACTTTTATTGCACCGTTATTGTGGTCCTCTGGTCATAAATTGCTTTTTAATGCTTTGAACTCTTAGATGCATTAATTAATATAGGGAGTATCTTCACCCCTATCCTAGACATGAATACCTGTTACTTATTCATCTCTGACTGAAATGAAACCATGAAATACATATGTTTTCCTCATGCAAACTCATCATATATGTGGCAATAATGTCATGCACATTGGGAAAATATTGCTTCGAATGAATATGTAAAGCTCCATATAAAGCTTCGTTCTGACATAGGTACTTAGTTGTTCCCATTTCTTACCTTTTTTACCTATCTTTTCTATGCTTTCTGGGGGTTCTTCTTAGGTGAATTTTGAGGAAAACAGAGCCTGGATATGCAGGCAATGAGTCACAATAACATGGCTAAACTATGTTGACCAGACCACACACTAGAAGGTGAAGGGACGACGACGTTTCGGTCCGTCCTGGACCATTCTCAAGTCGATTGTGATGAGGAAGTAGAGACAGACAATAAATAGGCAAGAGAGAGGTGAAGAGCAAAGTAAGGAGTAGTAGAGGGGATAGTAGTAGGAATAAGAACTGCAGAGGGCCAATTTGCCCATACGAGGCAGTTCCTTTTATAACCACCGAATGAGAAGGAGATAGTAATAGGAATAAGAAGAGGATAGCAAGGGAACATAGGAGAAGACAATGAACAGAAAAAAGAGAGAAGAGAGAAAGGAAAGGAAAGAGAAAGAAAGATAAATGGAAGGGTAAGCTTATATTAGGTCATGTTTGTTAGAAAGATTAGAACATTTGAGTATATACTGTGAAAGGGAAGAGTCCACAGCAACAAAGCCAGGACTCAAGTTCATGTTGGGTACATTGTGTATTAGAGCCGAATCAACACGACGGCGTCTATGTAGAGTAGAGGCAGGAAAGATTATTTTGGAGGAAGACCAATCAATAGGATAATTAGAATCCCTCACTTGACAGAAGAGAGCATTGTTAGTGTCTGCAGACTTAACACTTCTCTTGTGTTCTTTAAGTCTGTCATTCAGTGTACGGCCAGTTTTGCCAAAGTATTGGAGAGGACAAGACGAACAGGAAATAGAGTAGACACCAGCAGCATTAGAAGCAGGAGGAGCAGTGTGAACTAGATTGCTACGAAGTGTGTTAGTTTGTCGAAAGGCGAGCTTAATGTCAAGAGGACGAAAGCTATTGGTAAAAGTTTTGAGTTGAGATATGAAGGGAAGGCATAGTACAGTGCTACTAGTGTTGGAAGTAGGTTTAGGATGAAAGAAATTTCATTTAGCTTGAAAGTAGGCACAGTTGATGAAATGCAAAGGGTAACCAAGGCAAGAGAATGATTTGTAGATAAAGGCAATTTCAGAATCAAGAAACTGAGGGTCGCTGATGCGTAGAGCGCGGAGGAAGAGAGAGACGAAGACACTTTTCTTAACCGAAGGAGGATGGTAGGAAAAGAAGTGAATGTACATGCCACTATGCACGGGCTTGTGGTAGACACACAAAGAGAACCCGGACACAGAGCTGTGAACGTGAACGTCAAGAAAAGGAAGGAAGGAATTAGATTCCCACTCAACTTTGAAATAGATAGAAGGAGCCAGATTGTTAAGAGAGGAGAGGAAAGGCTGGAAAAGACTAAGGTCATGAGGCCATAAAGCAAAAATGTCATCAACATAGCGAAGCCAGAGAGAGAGAGGGACGAGTATCAATAGAAGGAATAAGAACAGTTTCGAAGTATTCCATGTAGAAATTAGCAAGAACAGGGGAGAGAGGGGAACCCATAGCATCACCGAAAGTTTGAGTGTAATATTTACCGTTGAAAGAGAGAGAGTTAGAGTAACACAGAGTCAAATGAGTTCGAGGAAAACGTCAGTGGGAAGTGGGAGAGGAAGAAGGCCCTCAGACGCCTTCTGTCTAAGGAAAGAGAGAACGTCATCGAGCGGAACATTAGTGAACAGACAGTCGACATCAAGACTAAGCAACTTACAAGAGGGTTGACAGCGCATCCTTTCTATGAAGTCCTGAGAGTGACGAAGGTGGGCAGGGGAAAAAGTGCCGAGGTAAGGCGTCAGGATTTTAGCGAGCCAGGAGGCAAGAGGATAGCTGACAGAGCCCCGTGAAGAAATGATAGGACGAAGAGGAACACCAGGTTTGTGAGTCTTAGGAAGACCATAGAAATAAGGAAGAGAAGGGCAGATGACACGGAAACGTTTAATGAGATCAAAGTCAGGAGGACAAAGACTAGAGAGCTGTCTTAGTTTACGGTTAAAGGAAGTTTTGAGGCGATCCAAAGGGTTAGAAGTCAGAGGAGCATAAGTGCGAGAGTCAGAGAGCAAGACATCTGCTTTTCGGAGGTAGTCCTCACGGTCAAGGACAACCACTGAATTGCCTTTGTCAGAAGGAAGGATAAGAATAGAGTTGTTAGATTTCAGGGAGGCAAGGGCAAGCTGGAAGCGACGAGGAAGGTGGTGATTTTTAGAAAACAAGCTGTCAAGAACGGGAATAATGGCCCCTCTGAAGGCAGACAGGTCCGAAAGAGTACTAGAGTTAGAATTGACAAACCTGTCAAAGGAACTAATGAGGTCAATGCCACAGCGTGGGCCAGGGGAAGTAGCAAAAGAAAGACCAAGGCCAAGAAGTTCTTGCTGGTGCTTAGAAAGAGGGTAGGATGAAAGGTTGGTAACACAGTCAGAGAGAGAGTATTTGGCCCAAAGACTGTTGGAGATCAGGCGTTGAAGGCCCTCTGCAGTTCTTATTCCTACTACTATCCCCTCTACTACACCTTACTTTGCTCCTCACCTCTCTCTTGCCTATTTATTGCCTGTCACTACTTCCTCATCACAATCGAATTGAGAATAGTCCAGGACGGACCGAAATGACGTCGTCCCTTCACCTTCTAGTGTGTGGTCTGGTCAACAGAGCCTGGATACCTTGTTAACATGTAGGTATTGGTACCTGGTAGTCGTTAGGGGTAGTAGCTAGGCGAGATAATTAGGCATCCTCTGTAATGCCAAGTAGTGCTTGGAATTGCTTTAAGTATAGATGAATGAGCATCTTGAAGTCATTTCATGCTGGATCAAGAATTCTCTAGTCTCTTCCTTTGACCAATATGTTCCAGCAGTATGTATGAAAGGATCCTTGTTATATTTTTCCACAATATAGGCCTGCCTTGATTGTACATGGTCCTGTCCATGGAAATAACAGGACTTTGCTTATGGAAGCAACTGCATTCCTTTCTCAGAAAGCAAAGTTTCAGCTCTGCTCGGAGGCCCTCTTTATGGATATGACAGGACTGATCTCATTGAAACTTGTAAAATACTGGACAATTTGGAGGAGATTGATCAAGACATATATATACAGTCTCCGTGGTGTAGTGGTAAGACACTCGCCTGGTGTTCCGCGAGCACTCTGTTATAGGTACGTATCCTGGCCGGGGAGGATTTACTGGGTGCAAATCCTTAACTGTAGCCTCTGTTTAACGCAACAGTAAAATGCGTACTTGATTGTAACAACGATTCTTCGCGGCGGGGATCGTATTCCAGGGACCTGCCCAAAACGCTACGTGTACTAGTGGCTGTACAAGAATGTAACAACTCTTGTATATATCTCAAAAAAAAAAAAAAAAAAAAAAAAACAGTGATAGATCAGATGTAACAGAAACAAAGAGCAACTGTGTCAAGCTCAACAAGCCACAATGTAGGATAGAAAACAGGAGATGATTTTCATCCATAGTTATAAACCCATGAAACTGCCTACCTGCCGAGGCCATAAATGCCAAAACACTGCAGTATTTTAAAATACATCCCTATTTCACCAGGACAAATGAGGACCTTTGACTAGCCAATATCTTACTGTTCTAGAGAGTAAATGCACTAGAGAGACAGTGGCCCTCGGGTAAATTCAGGTAAATACAACTAGGGCAGAACTAATGTGTGTGTGTGTGTGTGTGCGCTACAGAGTGATATAAAGTGAAGTGAATCACCTTCTCTGACTCCATCTGGAAGACCCAAAATAATCAGGCAACCAGAATTCTCCCAAAGATAATGACTTCTAGAAGAAAGCCACTCAATTGCAACACATTTTAGGGAAGTACTGTTAAACCAGCACATGATTCAATGACTGAAATCCCTAAAGTTATGAAGTTAGCACAGGAAAAATCAAAGATGATGTCTACATTTTACAGCATTAACCCCTGCACTGTGGACATACTAAATGTGTAATTACCTAAGTGTAGTTACAGGATGAGAGCTACGCTCGTGGTATTCCATCTTCCCAGTACTCTGTTATATAACGCTTTGAAATTACTGACGGTTTTGGCCTCTACCACCTTCTCACCTAATTTGTTCCAATCATCTACCATTCTATTTACAAAAGTGAATTTTATTATATTTCTCTGGCATCTGTGCTTATTTAGTTTAAATCTATGACCTCTTATTCTTGAAGTTCCAGGTCTCGGGAATTCTTCCTTATCAATTTTATCGATTCCTGTTACTATTTTGTATGTGGTTCTCATATCCCCCTCTTTTTCTTCTAGCTTCTAGTTTTTGCATATTTAATGCCTCTAACCTCTCTTTGTAGCTCTTGGGGTCTTCTGTAATACTGTCATCGCTAAATAATAGCAGTTACATAGTTATTTTGACATTTTTAGGTGATGTTGTGGTCATAAGCTGAACAGCAGTGCTGTTAGCCCATGCTGTGTGTGCAAGCCTTGGTTGCTCACACAGTACTGTAGCTGTCACACCTGAGAATATTGCCTATGATTTTTTTTAAACATGGCGTCTGTTGACAAGAACCCTGAGGAAGCTGATGTGGACCCTATGTAACCGCTGGCCAATTAAATCATGGCCAACACTCTAAGTCATATATGCTTGTCGTGCACCCGGTGGGACATGTTACTCCGGTCGTATATAATATATATATATATATATATATATATATATATATATATATATATATATATATATATATATATATATATATATATATATATATATTAGTATATTTTGGTAGCAGTCTTTCCTGTAGACATATATTATTAAATATGACCGAAAAAGTAAGATTAATAATTCTAACACGAATTTTCTCAATCTTTCGTACATTACGCTTCACTGTTGGAGGTAAATAAAAAATCACTTCTCCAAAATTCATTTTTATTTCTAGTCTGACGCGACACGGGCGCGTTTCGTAAAACTTATTACATTTTCAAAGACTTCACAAATACACAACTGATTAGAACTTACGTCTCTCTGATATTATATCTACATTTGAGTGAGGTGGGAAGGGTGATGTGGCATTAACACAAGACAGAACAGGAGGGGATATTAATAGGGTATTAAAAGTATCAACACAAGACAGAACAGAAACAATGGGTATTGAATAGAAGTGTTTGTAGAAAGCCTATTGGTCCATATTTCTTGATGCTTCTATATTGGAGCGGAGTCTTGAGGTGGGTAGAATATAGTTGTGCAATAATTGGCTGTTGATTGCTGGTGTTGACTTCTTGATGTGTAGTGCCTCGCAAACGTCAAGCCGCCTGCTATCGCTGTATCTATCGATGATTTCTGTGTTGTTTACTAGGATTTCTATATATATATATATATATATATATATATATATATATATATATATATATATATATATATATATATATATATATATATATATATATATAATTATGTCGTACCTAGTAGCCAGAACTCACTTCTCAGCCTACTATGCAAGGCCCAATTTGCCTAATAAGCCAAGTTTTCATGAATTAATTGTTTTTCGACTACCTAACCTACCTAACCTAACCTAACTTTTTCGACTACCTAACCTAACCTATTAAGATAGGTTAGGTTAGGTTAGGTAGGGTTGGTTAGGTTCGGTCATATATCTACGTCAATTTTAACTCCAATAAAAAAAAATTGACATCATACATAATGAAATGGGTAGCTTTATCATTTCATAAGCAAACAATTAGAGAAAATATATTAATTCATGAAAACTTGGCTTATTAGGCAAATCGGGCCTTGCACAGTAGGCTGAGAAGTGCGTTCTGGCTATTAGGTACTACATATATACTAGTATATATATATATATATATATATATATATATATATATATATATATATATATATATATATATATATATATGTCGTACCTAATAGCCAGAACGCACTTCTCGGCCTAATATGCAAGGCCCAATTTGCCTAATAAGCCAAGTTTTCATGAATTAATTATTTTTCGACTACGACAAGGAAATTTGGAGTCGTCACTTAGGATGTCGCTAATTTTGTTCATGTATTCATGGGTAGGAATCAATACATATGCTGCTGTTTTGTCGGCTTTTCTTATTGTTACGTCTTTCAGATTTTTTAGTTGTTTCGCTGCTTCTTTGAGTCGTGGGGTTAAGATTGTAGATGAATATGTTCCTCGTTTTTTCCCTGCTTCTGCAAGTAGTTCAGCTTGGAACTGGACAATATCCATATGCTTCTGGACGATATCCATAAGCTAGAAGACAACAAAAAAGTCATCACCACTGACACGCTTCAAGCTGAACTACTTGCAGAAGCAGGGAAAAAACGAGGAACATATTCATCTACAATCTTAACCCCACGACTCAAAGAAGCAGCGAAACAACTAAAAAATCTGAAAGACGTAACAATAAGAAAAGCCGACAAAACAGCAGCATATGTATTGATTCCTACCCATGAATACATGAACAAAATTAGCGACATCCTAAGTGACGACTCCAAATTTCAACGAATCACGAGGAACCCTGTAGAAGGCCTTAAGCGGAAAGTAAACAAAACAATTACAGCAATCAACGCAAAGAAAGGTAGTGTGCATTTCAATAAACTTCAAGGCGACTATGGCTTAGGATATGCCTACGGCAATGTTAAGACGCATAAACCAGGTAACCCACTACGCCCTATAATCAGCCAAATACCAACCCCAACTTATCACCTGGCAAAGAAACTCAATGAACTCCTAACTCCATACACTCCAAGTAAGTTTAGTCTACAATCATCAGCAGATTTCCTAGAATTGATCAAATCTACCCAGCCCGATGGAATCATCGCTTCCCTGGACGTTGAATCCCTTTTTACCAACGTCCCAGTCGACACAACCATAGGAATGATACTGGACAGAGTATACAGAGATGAGAGCACCCCCAAATTAGACATACCTGAGCCACACTTGAAAAGTCTTCTCGAAGCATGTACAAAGGAAGCCCCTTTCATCAGTCCACAAGGAGACATGTATTTACAAATAGACGGAGTAGCAATGGGCTCCCCCTTAGGAGTTTTATTTGCTAATTTTTATATGGGAACCATCGAAGATAGGGTCTTCAGTAGCAGACAAAAACCAACTGTATACTGCCGTTATGTAGATGACATATTCGTAATAGTAAAAGACTCAGATGAACTAATTGACCTAAAAAGACACCTAGAGAGAGAGTCAGTACTCCGATTTACACATGAAAATAGTGAAAATAACAGTCTGCCATTCTTGGATGTACTAATAACAAAAACAGGAACCTCTTTAAGCACCAACGTATATACCAAGCCCACCAACATAGGATTATGCCTGAACGGTAGAAGTGAGTGCCCCCAAAGATACAAAGCCAGTGTTCTCAATGCTTATATTCGTCGAGCGCTTACCCACTGCTCTGAATGGAGCAACGTGAGTAGAGAGTTTGAAAGAGTAACTCAGGTATTGGTGAACAACGGATATAGCAACGCGGAAATAAACGCTGCTATAAGAAGACACTTGGACCGTTGGTATAATTCAGAACCTAGAACAGAAACCACAACACCCCCAATAAAATTATATTACAAATCAACCATGCACAGTGAACATATAAAAGAGGAAAGAATAATGAAAGAAATAATCCGTAAAGGAGTAAAAAGCACTACTCCTAACCAAAACATAAACCTGATAATATTCTACAAAACCAAGAAGACTTCCGAACTCCTTATCAAAAACAGCCCGAAGCCGACGGAGAACCCTCTACAGCAGTCAAGCGTTGTATACATGTACACTTGCCCCCACGAAGGATGTAACCTTCAATGTAAGTACATAGGTATGACGTCGACCAAGCTGACGAGGCGTTTGACATGCCATCTTCAATCTGGTGCCCCTAGGAATCACATGAGACAAGCCCATGACATTACTCTAACAAGAGAAATGTTGAACAAGAATACTTGCATAATACTGTAGACAAAACCCAAGATTCAAGAAGATTACAAATTCTTGAGGCAATTCACATAAGAATAGAGCGACCTACCATGAACACCCAAATCACGGAACTATTTACTCTACCCACCATGAGAGTAAGGACAAGACAAGATCATATCGATGCCAACACAGAAGACAATGTCCAACATAACAGGCCAATTACACTGGATTAATCTTTGTGTTTAGATAGGAGATGCCTCGTATGGGCCAATAAGCCTTCTGCAGCCCCTATGTTTATCCCTTATGTATCCCCCCATGTTTTCACCTTCACTGTATTATCACCTGACCTAATGCGGGTATAAAATCAACTAGTATTGTAAGATCTGTTCACTTGAGAATGAACCATGGAGGTTCGAAACGTCGTGCAAATTATACAAATAAGTGTAATACACTCTATAGTAAATCACTTCTTTTCTTCACCTTAAAAGTACGAAAATGAGTTTTGGAGAACTCCTATTTCAATTAAGCTCTGATGCTAAGAAAATAGTTAGAGGGATAGAAGCCCTAAACCAGAAAATAATAAATACAGAATATGCGGTCATATTCAATGAAACATGTTTGAAAGAAAACCTGCTGCCAGTATACACCAATATATATATATATATATATATATATATATATATATATATATATATATATATATATATATATATATATATATATATATGCAAACAAGCCTGAATGGTCCCCAGGACTATATACAACTGAAAACTCACACCCCAGAAGTGACTCGAACCCATACTCCCACAACTGGTATGTACAGGGACGCCTTAATCCGCTTGACCATCACGACCGGACATAAGGAAGTGATAGCCGAGGCTATATGAACCACTTCCCCGCCGGCACTCGGATGGTAATCTTGGGCATAGCATTTTATCAAATCACCTCATTCTTTGGGGCACACGTGAGGAACACAAATGCAAACAAGCCTGAATGGTCCCCAGGACTATATACAACTGAAAACTCACACCCCAGAAGTGACTCGAACCCATACTCCCACAACTGGTATGTACAGGGACGCCTTAATCCGCTTGACCATCACGACCGGACATAAGGAAGTGATAGCCGAGGCTATATGAACCACTTCCCCGCCGGCACTCGGATGGTAATCTTGGGCATAGCATTTTATCAAATCACCTCATTCTTTGGGGCACACGTGAGGAACACAAATGCAAACAAGCCTGAATGGTCCCCAGGACTATATACAACTGAAAACTCACACCCCAGAAGTGACTCGAACCCATACTCCCACAACTGGTATGTACAGGGACGCCTTAATCCGCTTGACCATCACGACCGGACATAAGGAAGTGATAGCCGAGGCTATATGAACCACTTCCCCGCCGGCACTCGGATGGTAATCTTGGGCATAGCATTTTATCAAATCACCTCATTCTTTGGGGCACACGTGAGGAACACAAATGCAAACAAGCCTGAATGGTCCCTGTACATACCAGTTGTGGGAGTATGGGTTCGAGTCACTTCTGGGGTGTGAGTTTTCAGTTGTATATAGTCCTGGGGACCATTCAGGCTTGTTTGCATTTGTGTTCCTCACGTGTGCCCCAAAGAATGAGGTGATTTGATAAAATGCTATGCCCAAGATTACCATCCGAGTGCCGGCGGGGAAGTGGTTCATATAGCCTCGGCTATCACTTCCTTATGTCCGGTCGTGATGGTCAAGCGGATTAAGGCGTCCCTGTACATACCAGTTGTGGGAGTATGGGTTCGAGTCACTTCTGGGGTGTGAGTTTTCAGTTGTATATAGTCCTGGGGACCATTCAGGCTTGTTTGCATTTGTGTTCCTCACGTGTGCCCCAAAGAATGAGGTGATTTGATAAAATGCTATGCCCAAGATTACCATCCGAGTGCCGGCGGGGAAGTGGTTCATATAGCCTCGGCTATCACTTCCTTATGTCCGGTCGTGATGGTCAAGCGGATTAAGGCGTCCCTGTACATACCAGTTGTGGGAGTATGGGTTCGAGTCACTTCTGGGGTGTGAGTTTTCAGTTATATATATATATATATATATATATATATATATATATATATATATATATATATATATATATATATATATATATATATATATATATATATATATATATATATTATATATATATATATATATATATTATATATATTATATATATTATATATATTATATATATATATATATATATATATCTTTATCTTTATATATATATATATATATATATATATATTATATATATTATATATATTATATATATTATATATATATATATATATATATCTTTATCTTTATATATATATATATATATATATATATATATATATCTATCTTTATATATATATATAATGCATGCATGCCATGCACAGCTTATGGGTTAATGTGTGCTTATTTATCCCCCTGTGATTTCTCAGGATGTTGGCCTTGTTTAGCTGCACATGCAGGTTCCTACCCTCTTTGCATTCTTGGAGGCTGAGGACTTGCGCGCTCATGGGCATTTGGCGTCGGTTTTGCGCTTTGTTTTTTTCTCGAGTTGTCCTCGGACTGGCTTAAGTTGGATGCAGAGGCGTTGAGTGCTGGGTCTTTGTCTTTTGCACTGACCTCAGCTGCTCAGGCGTCGGTTGAACAGCTTCACGCTGTTGAAGCTTTTTGCGTCGATACTCCGGGAGGCGGTGTATCGGCGCTCCCACCTGCGAGCTTCGTCTCGGTGACAATATGAAGTTTTCTGGCGTGTTTTTTTTTTTTTTTTTTTTTTTTTTTTTTGTCATTTTCTCTCTCTCTTGGTAGGTTGCCTTCGATTTCTGATTGGGTTGTTTTGTACTTTCTCTCTTGACTTTTTCAGGACTATCATTTGATGCCCAATACTGTCACCTCTTATTGTGGGGAACTGGCAGAGCCACTTCAGTTTGTGTTCAGGGTGGATGTCACTTTAGTCCCGTTTCACAAGCTTTCTCATGCTTGGTTTCACCTACCTGCTCATGAGCTGCCTGAGCCGTCCTAGTCTTTGGACCGGGTACTCTCTTTTTTGTCTTCTCCTTCGGCTCAAGATTGTTTTTCTATGGCTTTGTTTCTGTTAGCATTGGCCTCTGGGGGTTGGGTTGGTAGGCTTCATGCTCTCATGAAAGGGTCCTTGGGTCATTGATGCTAGGTTGGCCAGGCCGGTGGTGAATAATATGTTGTGTTCTGTTGCGGCTCTTCGCCATTATCTGCACCCCACCACTTCTGTGGCCAGGGATGCGCTTTGGGTTGATCCGATTTTCCTAGTAACTTGTTCCAGGGCTCGGGTCTCCCAGGTGATCTGCAGGGTTATTATGTCTAGCCAGTTTTTGGTCTACCCTCATGCCCATGATGCTTGCAAGTTTGCTGCTTTGGCTGCTATGTTCGGCAACATGTCTTGGGCTGACATTCAGCCGCGGGGGTTTTGGAGGTCGAACAGGGTCCTGGCCACCTGTTATCTGGTCATTATTTCTGGTCCCGGTCATTTGTGTGTGGCTTTGGGTCGCAGGTTGCAGCCAGTTGTCTCGACTTTGATTTGATGTGCTCGTGGCGTCCGCCTCCCGGGGATGTCCCTCTTTTACTTCTCTTTGTTTAGATTGCTCCAGGGAGCCGAAAGGGCTCCCCCACGAAAACCAGCATTGAATATAATGAAACACTATTTTATGGGTGAGCCCTGGAGGCTTCCTGGCATCCTTCCTCCCTCCGGAAGTTTTGTTTTTGCGGAACGGAACAAAACGGAGCAAAACTTTCATTTTGTTTTTGATGTTTAGCCTCCGAACTGGAGGTGTGAGTAGCCGGCGTGAGGGGTCTGGGACTCCTCCTCCAGGGGAGGGGAGGGCTGTGTGGACGAGCGGTGTGGTGGCAGTATATGATGTTTGCTTGTTTAGATTTGGGGGAGTTCTGCCTCACAGTTCGGTCTTTGGTTGCAATTTCTTACCAAGTGGGGTCTATTTTGTTATGCCTACCTTTCTGCATGTCTAACCCCGGTCATTGACAGACCTGGAATGCTCCCAACCACATTGTGGTTTCCATAGACCCTTGCTCCTTGTGCCTCTCTGAGAGGGCCAGATTCTGGTTCATGGTCCCAGGTAGGCTGAAACTCCAACTGACAGAAGTCCCAGACTAATATAGCGTATATCAGTCCGATAGCTCCAGGGAAGCCTCCAGGGCTCACCCTGAAAATGGTGTTTAATTACATTCAATGCTGGATTTTTTGGTAGGATTGATATCAGGTGCCGCATGGGAATAACTTAATTTTATTTCCATTGTTTTACACTTTATTTACTTTTGTCATTCTAACAAGTTGTACTGATGTGTCAGTGGTGATGTTCATTATATATAACTTTGAAAGTATATGTATATACAGATGTATATGTATAAATCTGTGCACACCATGTGTGATTCATACTATTATACACATATATTAATAAGCTTAAATCTTGTAATTGTACATAGCACACATTTTTGCCTGTAAATATGTACAGTGCAATCACTCATTTGCTGCTGTTATAATTTCTTTGGCTCCTAGTATGGCCACCCTGCATGTTCAGACACTGGATGGTGATGTTGCCAGACTTGGGCCTTATCTTCCTACTAAGCCCTTAGAAGGAAAGTGAGGAACACTGGATGTTTTTCTAGATGGAGGATGGTTACTGGAGGACTGAGGAAGCAAATGTGAGCCCAATGCATGCATGGGAGGTCTAAATTTTATGATAGGGAGCCGGTCGGCCGAGCGGATAGCACGCTGGACTTGTGATCCTGTGGTCCCGGGTTCGATCCCGGGTGCCGGTGAGAAACAATGGGCAGAGTTTCTTTCACCCTATGCCCCTGTTACTTAGCAGTAAATAGGTACCTGGGTGTTAGTCAGCTGTCACGGGCTGCTTCCTGGGGGGAGGCCTGATCGAGGACCGGGCCACAGGAACACTAAAAAGCCCCAAAATCATCTCAAGATAACCTCAAGATATAGGTCTAAAACAACCCAGGTTGTGATGCACCATCACTGAAACAACCTTGGTTGTGGTGCGCAGTGCAGGGGTTAACCTCTGCAGATGATGAGTCACAATAACGTGGTTGAAGAATGTTGACCAAACCTCACACTAGAAGAAGAAAAGACGATGACATTTCGGTCCGTCCTAGACCATTATCAAGTAGATTGTGAAGAGATGAGAAAGGCACAGGCATAAGTAAGGCAAGGAGGAGGTGAGGAGGAGGAAAACTTGGAGGAAGGTAAAAGCAAGGCAAAAGATAGGGGTAATAATGGGTATAAAGTGGGTAATATAAGGAGTCCCCAGAGTCTTCTTCACTTTGAACTTCTGGCGCTGAAATGGGAGGGCCCGGGTTGGATTCCTGGACCATCAACCCTTCCTGGTCTCTGTCTGCGGCAGGTTTTTTCACTCGGGATGGAGGGCATTATTATTTTGCTAACATTCGACATCTACTACATCCATTACCAATTGTGTTATGATGCAGGTGCTTCCATCTAGTGACAAAAGGGGTAGTCAGTAAATGATCTAGCATGTTGTATACCGAGCCACTCCATGGCAATCTTGGGTTTACCAAGGAGAGATTATAAATATTTTCCCAGAGGATGAATCGTGCTTTCTGCAGCCTACTTTAGCTGGATGATATCCTTCAGTTTTTCCTAGTTGGTCAACCAATATGACCCTACAGGGATATATGAAAATTTCCCCATGACATCATTGTTTTGGATGTTACTCTGACTGCCTGCAGGATTTATTTTCCTTTGACTTTAGGGGGCAACCAAGTAAGTATGTTTTCAAATGTGCTTTTCATATATACAGTAAATTTGATCACTAATTAGGTTGATTGTTTTTTTGTATCAACTTTAATTGTTTACTTGCACCTGCTTTCATGTGTTCATTTTCACTGTCATTGTTTCCATCAAGCTGAAGTGAACACGTGGCACTTTGCCTTGTGATAAGTAATAGCATCCTTACAAGCAGGAGGCCATGATGCAGGTAGCCAACTCGGTGCATTCCTTTGCAAATAAATTTTGTCAGAGATGTTGTGCCTTGAGAAAATGTTATCTTAAACTGCAAGCTCAGAGTAATGCTTTAATTTTCTTCCACCATATTTGATAACTACTGTACTTTTATATACGCTGTTGTTTTCTCTTTGGCTTTTGTTTAATCATGCCACAAATTTATTTTGATTACTTTGACCCTTTAATTGTATTTCTCTCTTGACTGAAAATAAACTAGAATACATTAAAAATGTGTAACAATAAAAGCTGGCTTCTTGAATTATTACAATTTATATACAGATAGAGAGATTTATCTAAAAACTAGTCTCTGATATATGAATAAAGAATGTTCTCCTCTTTCATATACCTATTTGTGATGAGTGAATGCAAATGTTTTCTTCTGAACATCATCAGCTATGTATTTAAACTTCATTATTTTGTTATTAATTGTAATGAACAACAACAACAACACATGTCTTCAGTTAAATGTTATTGTTTATATCTATTTTTCTAAATTTATGAGGAGCAAAATATGTTTTGTTTTGCAAACAATTTGGACACAATGTAATTACTGAGCATTTATCATGTGTCTGTGTATACAGTTATTGTCCATTTTACACTTAACCCTTTCCACTGCAGCACTTATTTTTGGACACCCTCCCATGTGCATTTTTTTTTAAATTCTAAAAATAATTTGAACATTTGAAAATACAGAACTAATTATAAGGAGTTCTTGAAAAAATCATAGTGGCTTCTACAAAAAAAAAAAAATGTATTGAAATGCCCATTTAAGGGTGAGCTCCAGGGGCTCCTTGAAGGTAATTCACTAAAATAGCTTCCCATACATAGTCACATCTGTCTTAGGAGATTAGTTGGCCTACTGAGGATCTAGAGCCAGAACCTGGTCCCTTCATAGAGAGACAGAGCAAGTGATTATGATCACCCCTCACACAGGGAAGTAGGCGAGACAACACAAAGAACTGCATGGTTTGTGAAAATGAAATGCAGTGAACAAACTCCACAAAAAATTACTGAAAATTCAATGGTTCATTCAAACCTGGGTATATAAAACTTCCCTAGTGTGCGCAGAGCTGCTAGCTGGTAGCATCCTGGCAAGCAGCCAGTCCGTCTGAAGCTGATGATCCCTAAACTGGTGCATCTAGTAGTTAGGAAGGGGGGAAGAGCATCAGAGAGCCACAGTGGGTCACCCAGAAATTGGCATTTCATATCTTTCAATACAGTACTGGTTTTCTGTGGGAACCCCTTAGTGGCTCTCTGAACCTAATTAAGAACAGAGCAGAAGAAAAACATGTGACTTACCAAGGAGGAAGAGAGATGGTAGCCACAAAGTCACAAAAAAAAACGCCAAGCCAGGAAACGCAGCCGAGGCATAGGACACAAGCCTGACCGAGACCATGAATATTGACCTGAAACAGTCACCAAGACCCAGTTAAATCTCCAAAACCCTTGAGCCTGAGTGGCAGTGAATAAAAAATATTAATGGGAATCGATAAAATTGATAGGGAAGAATTCCCGAGACCTGGTACTTCAAGAACAAGAGGTCATAGATTTAAACTAACTAAACAAAGGCAGATGAAGAGTCACAATAATGTGGCTAAAAAATGTTGACCAAAGCACACACTAGAAATTGAAGAAACGACAACGTTTCGGTCCGTCCTGGACTATTATCACAATCAACTTGATAATGATCCAGGACGGTCCAAAACATTGTCGTCTCTTCAATTTCTAGTGTGTGGTTTGGTTAATTAAACAAAGCTGCCGAAGCAATATAAGAAAATTCACTTTTGCAAACAGGTACAAACAGGTAGATGATTGGATCAAGTTGGGTAAGAAGGTGGTGGAGACCAAAACTGTCAGTAATTTCAAAGTGTTATATGACAAAGAGTGCTGGGAAGATGGGGGCACCATAAGCATAGCTCTCATCCTGTAACTACATTTAATGATTGGACATCCAAACCAGGCAGCTGTTGAGATAGGGCTATACCAGAAAGGGAGCAGCTGGGCCAGAAAGCTCAAGCCATCCAGAGAACAACTGGTACCAGCCCAAGGAAAACACCCTGAAAAAGGCAAGACAAATCCTCCAAGGAATACCTCCAACCTGTCCTGGAACTACGAGGGAGATGGAATGAACCAAAGAAAGGACCAAGAGGACACAGGAAAAGAAGGAATGCACTGCTGCAGGGCCTCTAAACCCCCACAAGGGGACCAAAATAGCTAAGATCCCCAAAAGAAGGGGTGTACCTGACAACACTGAGACCAGCCAAAATAAAAAGCCATTGTGGAGCGAAAAGGAGGACACTGAAACCCCTTAGGGAAAGAAAAAAAGGTACCAAAAAGTCGGGGAAACCCCCGGGAGATCCTCGAAAGAGAGACAGGGAAGTCCAAAAGGCATCAACGGCTCCCACCACATTCCCAAAGGGGAAAACCGCGAACAGTGCCATAGGTAAAACCTCAGGAAAGGAGGCCCCAGATAGAAGACTGAGATTACTGCTATAGCACACCAGACACACTCGTTCTCTCTTCCTTGCTTTATTCCCCCAAAGTGGAATAAACCCCCCTCCCCCCCCCCCCCACAGAGAATAGTAGTGCCCATGAAGACTGAATGACATCCAAGGCTTGGGCTTCCCTCCCAGCCCTGGATGCCCAACAAGAAGGCTCCAGAACAGAGCCGAGATCTGCACCAGATGCCTAGCCAAGGTGATGGCACCTCCACCAACTAAAGGGACCTGAGCCAAAAATTGCATAAGAACAAAAGGCAATGGCTCCCCAGTGGCTCCATTGGAGATTGAAGCAATGGCTCAGCTGCCTCGAATGTCAAAGAACAGCCCTAACCTTAGAGCCTCTTACAGAGGTGTCAATGACCTTTACAGTACTCAGGGTGAGCACCATACATAATAGGCTGGCCTCTGAGATGAACTCCCAAACTCACCAAGAAAATAGCCCTCTCAGGGCAGGGGCATCACTATATAACCCCTTATGGAAGGACTGCCCTAAGCACATGCAACTCAAAGTTAACAATTTCTAATATCCTCACAACACGTGAAGCTTGTAAACACACTCACGTGACGCTAGCACAGTCATGGAACGATACACAAGCAAATAGGCCACCACAGGATGCAGTTTAAAGGGTGATCAACACTTATCTAGAAATACTGTAGGTGGAACACCAGGGGCTTGGTGACTCAGGAGGCAATCCTCTTAGGAGGACTGACTAGTGTTGACATGGGAGACTGCAGCTCCCAGAATACTGCCACCTGGCAGTGGTCAGCTGTAAGTAGGGGGGTAGAGGTTTCCACCTAACTACTAGGTGGAAAATTTGTGGAGTCATTTCCTGCTTCATTTCTCTTCCCTATGAAGCTTGCAATGGTCTGTTTTGTCTTATTTTCTGGGTGTTTCTTTTGATATGGGTGATCGTAAAGAGTTCCCTGCTTCCACGTGCCTCTGTGAGAGAAGGGGGAGGCAGGTTTTGGCTTTGGTCTCTGGTAACTTATTAAGGATTCATAAGCATGATGTGACTCATATGTGACACTATTTCTGTGTGGCTGGCCACAGGGAGCCATCATTGGAACCTTCCAGAAAACATAAATATTTTCCATGATGGCTGTCAGGGCATTTGACTGCCTCATGCCCAACCATGCAGACTTGATGTACAGTTCCCATGTCTCAGCACTCACAAATGTGGTTTGTGCATTCTCTGGAAATCTTAAAAGTGCTTACAAGCGCACTCTGCAATGGAAGGGGTTAAGTAATTTCTTAGTTTCTCTTTTTACATAGTATGACAATTAAAGAAACTTCATGCTTCCTGTAGTGCATAGTACTGCATGCCTTTATGTTTATATAATGACTTCATTAATAAGAATTGATTTAGGGAATGTGGATAAATATCTTGCCTTGATAATTAAGGAACATTAATGTGGAGAACCTTGTGGTGATGAAGTAGCATCTTCAGTTTAAAAATTTTGCTTAATAACTTTCATTCACATAAAAATTTTCAAACATATGAATGTGATTTTATTCATTTTTTAAGAAGCTGTTTTATTTTCATATCTAATCCAATAATCCAATAAAGTATTTTCTTTAGCTATGTTGCTTTTTTTTCATGATAATTGGTTAAATATATGATTGAAGTAAACTTTGGTTAAATTGTTGTATTTAACTGTATAAAACAATTCTAGAAAACTATAAATAGTAATCATGACTACTAAGTTTATAGTAGGTTTTCACCTCTCTTAGAAAAAGCATTTACAACATAACTTGCGTGATTTAATCACACAGCAGCAGTGAAAATGTTCCCGTCTGAGTCCCCCTTTTCTACTCGTCTAACACAGATGGAATCAGCTGGATGTTTTCATTGTCATCTTATCTGTGGTCGGCATTGTGCTGGAAGAAATGAAGAGTGACATAATCCCTATCAATCCAACCATTATAAGAGTCATGCGAGTGCTGAGGATTGCTCGAGGTAAGAGATATATCAACGAGATTCAAAATATATTATTGCAAGTACATTAGTATGTACTGTATATCTAGGTGTAACTAAAAAACATATTTAATATTTCATTGAAATTTAAATATGTGAAGCTTGTAAACAAGATTTGAGGAGAAAACATTAGTATTACTATTATTATAACAACATTTTTGTTAAACTTTTAATTTTGTTCTGAATACATCATTACATGCTATATTCTTCATTTATATGTATTGCAGAAAAAACCAGCATTGAATGTAATGAAATGCCATTTTCTGGGTGAGCACCGGAGGCTCCCTGGAGCTATTGGGCTAATATGCGAATCATTTGACCAGGACATTAGTCTATGGAGTTCTGCCTACCAGAGACAATGAGCCAGAACCTGGCCCCCTCAGAGAAGTGCAGGGAGCAATGGCTCTGGAAAACCCTCCTGTGGTTGGGGGGGCTCTCCTTATCTGCCATCGACTGGGGTTAGGCATCCAGAAAGGTAACCATAACAAAACAGACCCACGTGGTAAGAAAATTGCAACCGAAAACCAAACAGAGAGGCAGAACTCCCTCCAATCCCAAGGAAACAAGCAAACCTCACACTCCATCGCCACGTCACTCGTCCGTGCAGGGCCCCCCACTCCTCCGGAGGGGGAAGGGGAGAGCCCCAGACCCCTGCACCAATGACACAGCCACTCCAGTTCTGAGGCTAAGTATCAACCACGCGAAAACCTCCAACGGGAAGGAGGGAGGGTGGCCAGGGAGCCTCTGGGGCTCGCCCAGAAAATTGTGTTTCATTACATTCAATGCTGGTTTTCTGTGGGGAGCTCCTTCGGCTCCCTGGAGCTACATAACCAAGGATAAGTAGAAGAGGGACAGACCTGGGAGGAGGCCGCCAAATGTACCCCAACTTGAAGGCAAGACAATGGGTTGGTGAGCTTCATGGTCTCCTCTAGCACAGAGTTTTCTGCTCTTTCGGTCCTGGTGGTCGGTTTGTTTGGTTGCAGCCTTCTCCTTCTTTTCTGGCAAAGAACGAGACAGCTGCTTTTCGGAGGGGTCCTGGGTCATTGATGCTTGGTTGGTCAGGCCAGGGTGCATCATGTGTTGTGTCCGGTTGCAGCTCTTTGCCATTATATGCGCGCTTCAGATTCGGTGGCTGAGGATGCGCTTTGAGTTGATCCAGTTTCCCTCGTTCCCTGTTCCAGGGATTGGGTCTCCCAGGACATCCACAGAGTTATTAAGTCTAGGCAGCTTGCAGTCTATCCTCATGCCCATGACGTTAGGAAGTTTGTTGCATTGGCTACCGTGTTTGGCAACATGTCCTGAGCTGATATTCGGGCGCGGGTATTTTGAAGGTCAAACAGGGTTCTGGCCGCCCGTTATTTGGTCAACGTTCCTGCTCCTAGGCATTCCTGTGTTGCTTTGGATCACAGGTTGCAGCCAGTTGTCTTGACTTCGGATTGAGGAGTGTGTGGTGGCCGCCTCCTGGGTAAGTCCCTCTTTTCCTTATCTTTGGTTATGTATCTCCAGGGAGCTGAAGGGGCTCCTACAGAAAACCAGAGTTGAATATAATGAAACGCCATTTTCTGAGTGAGCCCCGGAAGCTCCCTGGCAACCCTCCCTCTCTCTGGTTGGCAGTTTTTTGCGTTGTTCGATGCTTAGCTTCCGAACTGGAGTGCTGGGTAGCCGGCACAGTGAGGTCCGGTGCTCCCTCCTCCCCATCTTGACGAAGGAAGGGCTGGACGAACGAACAGCACGGCAGTGAAGTGTGACGTTTGCTTGTTTCCTTGGGATTTGAGGGAGTTCTACCTTTCCTTTTTTTGTTGTATTTTTCTTACCATGTGGGGTTTTGTTATGCCTACCTTTCTGGGTGCCAATCCCCAGTCGATGGCAGATAAGGAAAACCCCCAACCACGGGGGTTTTCCAGGGCTTTTGCTCCCTGCAACCTCTCTGAGCGGTGCCAGGGTCTGGCTCATGGTCCCCGGTAGGCAGAACTCCTTAAACTAATGTCCCAATCTAATATATCACACATTAGCCCGATAGCTCCAGGGAGTCTCCAGGGCTCACCTAGAAAATGGTGTTTCATTACACTCAATGCTGAGTTTTTTCCACCTCTGGGGACTAGTACACAATGTTAGTGTGCAGTTTGAGGATTAAATAAAATAGCTGGATGGGTGATTGTTAAAATAGGTATTTGTTCAATCAAATTTGAGATTATGATCAATCACATAAGGAAAGTGGCTAGTTAGGAAAAACACACAGGGAGTTAGTGTAGACAACACACGAAACATGATAATGGACAAGGCTAGGTAGAGGCATTTTACGAGAAGGAAGTAAATGTGTTTTTATGTATTATGTATACTAAAATTCACTAGGACTACTGTACACTTGGTATGTGAAGGACAGTTGGAGTGTGGAAGTGCCTTTATCCACTTAGCGATAGGTTGTACAGTACAGTATTGTGAATGATACAGTGAATGGTTGAGTGATATTTTTAATAGTTTATAATTTTATATCTTCAGTATTAAAAACATTTTACTATATTAATCATCTTTTTCATTTATTAGTGCTGAAGCTGCTAAAGATGGCGAAGGGTATCCGTGCTCTGCTGGACACTGTAATGCAAGCACTGCCTCAAGTTGGCAACCTTGGCCTTCTCTTCTTCCTCCTTTTCTTCATTTTTGCTGCACTAGGAGTGGAACTCTTTGGCCGGCTAGGTTAGTGGACAAAATGTTGTAATGGTATAATAAAAATGGGGCTACAACTGAACCTTGTGGTACTCAACTACTAACGTTTCTCCAGTTTGATACACTACCTCTGATTAATTTTTTAATTAAAATTGTTCATACATGTCAAAAGTCTTCTTGTCACCCCTCCAGCATGTTCCAGCCTCATCAAAGATTTCTTATAAAGGACTTTGTCAAATGACTTTTTTGGGGGGAGCACTGTCGGCTCCCTAGAGCTATCCAGGCTAATATGTAAATATTAGCTTTCTGGCATCAAAGTGCTTGGAGTTCTTGCCTACTGGGGACCATGAGTCAGAACCTGGTCCCCCCTCAGAGAGGCACGAGGAGCAATGTCATATAGAAACACCCGTGTGATTGGGAGCATTCTGTGTCTGCTACCGACTGGGTCTGGCACCCAGAAAGATAGGCACCCCAAAAAAAACCCTATTCTGGTGAAAATAATGCTACCAAGAGCCGAACGAGTGGACAGAACTCCCCAACGAAAATTAGCAAATGAGCAAATGTGGTGTGGTCTGTCACTACAGGTGGTGTGTGAGCCAGGAGTATTATTCTACGGTACTCGGGCTGCATGCACTTAGGGTTTCCTTCCCTAGGTACCCTGTAAGTACTGCCCTTGGGGCTTGGGGCCACCTTCCACAAGTCCCTTTGTGACCTACCGCCTCTGTGTCTTTTACTGCTCAATACATTGTACTTGGCTGCCCTTGGAGTCAGCTGGGGTTATTTTGTTGCCCTAGTTTGCCTCTGGGTAGTAGATAGTTTTCGTCACTGATAGGGGCCCGGGATACTGCATAAGTAGTTATCACCTGTTGTAGCGGCCGGCTCTTGTTCCTCCTGGGTACGTTGTCCTCTTGGGGGGGGGTTCTTTTGTTTTTGTTTTCTTGCCTGGTGGAGGGGGGTCTGTCTTTGGTTGGTTGCCCCCTTTCTACACTTAGGGGTCTTTCCCTAGACATCTTTTTTTCTCTCTTCTCCTCAGTTTGTTGTGACCCCTTCAGTTCATGATTGTTTTTCTAATGCTCTTTTCCTGTTGACATTGGCCTTTTGGGATCGAGTCGGGGAGCTTCATGCTCTCCTCCGGCACAGAGATTTCTGCTCCTTCGGTCCTGGTGGTAGGTTTGTTCGGTTACAATCGTCTCCTTCCTTTCTTGTGAAGAATGAGACTGCTACGGCTTCGGTGGCCGGGGATGCACTTTGAGGTGTCCCGGTTTCCCTCCTTCCATGTTCCCAGGCTCAGGACTCTCAGGTCGTCCACAGTGTTATTAAGTCTTGTCAACCTGTGGTCTATCCCCTTGCCCACAACGTTTGTAAGTTTGCTGCCATCTTTGGCAACATGTCTTTGGTTGACATTCGGGCACAGGGTTTTTGGAAGTCAAACAGGGTCCTGGGTGCTCACTACCTTGTCAATGTCCTTGGACCTGGTAGGGCCTGCGTTGCATTGGGTCGGCGGTTGCAGCCGGTTGTCTCGACTTAGCATTGAGGAGTGAGGACTGACCGCTTCCTGGGTAAATCCCTGTGTTTTTTCTTGTTTTTAGGTAGTTAGCTCTGAGGAGCCAATGGGGCTCCACCCCAGAAAACCAGTATTGAATGTAATGAAACGGCATTTTCTGGGTGAGATCCGGAGGCTCCCCGGCATCCCTCCCTCCCTCCCTCCCTCCCTCCCTCCGATTGGCGGTGTTTTCGTGTACTTTTGACATCCAGCCTAAGAACTGCTGGTTGGATCGCCAGCACGAGAGTCTAGGGCTCTCCCTTCCCCCTCTCGGGGAGGGGGGGGGGGCATTGCGCAGACAGTGGTGCAACAACCTTAAAACGTTATGCTCATTTGCTAATTTTTGTTGGGGAAGTTCTGTCCACTCGTTTGACTTCCGGTAGCAATATTTTCACCAGAATAGAGGGTTTGTTTTGGGGCCATTATCATTCTGGGAGCCAGACCCGGTCGATGGCAGACATAGAAAGCTCCCAACTACAAGGATTTTTTTTATTGGCCATTGCTCCTCGTGCCTCTCTGAGGCGGGCTAGGTTCTGGCTCGTGGTCCCTGGTAGGCAAGAACTCCAAGCACATTGACTGATGCTAGAAAGTTATACATATCCATTCAGCCTGGATAGCTCCGGGGAGCCTCCGGGACTCGCCCAGAAAATAGCGTTTTGTTACATTCAACGCTGGTTTTTGGGTGTCTTTCCTGTTGGTGGCAGACATGAATAAATTCATAGTAATTTTATTATAAATGCTACTGCTCCCTCCACCGTTTTAAAGGGGGCCAGGTTCTGGCTCTTAGTTCCAAGTTAGCCATTAGAACTCTGCAACTGATGGCACCTAGTAGTATGGCATTCCATCAGAGTATAGCTTCAGGGAGCCAACAGAGCTCACCCAAAAATTGGCGTTTCATTTCATTTCACTCAAAACTTTTTTTTTAATATTATAAATTGCATATTACAGTGTTTGTTTTTAACCCTTAAACTGCGCATGGTGTATATATACGCCCTGAGTAACATGTCCCACGGTGCGCATGGTGTATATATACGCCATAGGGTGCCAAGCCCGATTCAAATGGCCCGCGGCTACACGGGGTTCACATTAGCTTCCTCAGGGCTCTTGTAAACAGACGCCATTTTTTTAAAAAATCATGGGCAATATTCTCAGGTGTGAGAGGCACAATACTGTTGGAGCAACCAAGGCCGGCGCACGCAGCATGAGCGAACAGCATTGCTGTTCAGCTTGTGACCACAGCATCGCCGAAAAATGTCAAAATAAATACATAATTGTTATTATTTAACGATGACAATATTACAGATGACCCATGACTGTGATATAAATAATCAGGGTTGTGATAATAGCAGGATTGTTGTAATAATTAGCGCTGTGGGAGGAGTGATGCTGAGAGACGGAGGGAGACAGCATCGTTTACTGACTGTGTGGCCACCTGTTATTGTTTGCATTCACCATACCAGCTCAGCGGTTCTCTATGGTGAAAATAAATGTAGATACTTATATATACTGTGTATATTAGTGTAATAACAGCAAACGGATTATGCTAAGAGGAGCCATTTGGGTGACGGAGGTGACGTCGTCTGCACGATTTGTCTAGCTGTTTAGAGGGTGGCTACTATGCTCTTTGGGCGCACTACATGCTTAGGTGTACAGTTACGGTGCATAAAACATGTAGATACTTATATATAATATGTGTATATAGGGTAATAACACTGCAAACAGTATTGTTGGGGGAGAAAGTTTAGTGCGTGTGACCTTGAATGAGTGAGGGAGCCGCCAGCCGCCATCTGTGTATAGCGACGACTCTTAGTGCCTGAACTAACTATATCAGCTTAGCTGTACAGTTGTGGTGAACAAAATATATACATACTTATATATAACGTCTGTATATAGTGTAATAACACCACAAATGGTATTGTTGAGGAAGAAAGTTTAGTGCGTGTGTTGAGGGAGTGGCAGCGAGTGGCTGGCGGTAACTCTTCGTTGCTTTTCGACTCTCAATACCAACTTAGTGGTTCATTATGGTGACCAAAACATGCAGATACTTATATATAACCTGTGTATAGAGTGTAATAGCAGCAAAACTATTTGTTTATTGTCTTATAAGCATAATAATTGAATCACTAATATGCACATCATACTTTTGAGTATAGCGATTATTCACCACTTTTATTATATAAATATATTACAATACACACTATTGAATAATATTACTGCAAAAAAACTAAGAAAAAATCAATCGGAGACATTGAAACAATTAGGTAATAATATCTTTGTGGCAACTCCCACCTGTCAGCGCGGGTGACGCTGGCCGGGTCTGACGACCGCTCTGTCAACGCCCACTTTTTGTCAGACTTCCTCGGTCAATTGCGCCCAAAATATGTCGCCTACGATTTTTTTTTATTTTTCCCATGCTCAGGGGACACAAATTAACATGTTTAGAAGACGAAAAAAAAAATTGATTTTTTTTTTTCTTGCGTAAAGGGTTGTAAATGTCCCCAGGACCCCTGAGCAGTGTAAGGGTTAATGTAACATAAAATTAAAAGAAAAATACACTTTCAAAACTTGTATCTTGGAGAGATATCTCCATGTTAAATGATTTTTATAATCAAATGAGTTTGGATACAACTAGTATTAAGAACATGATGTATGACCATTATGATGATCTAGTGATATGAGAGGTGTTAATTTGTATATGATGGTAGTAATTCAAGTACAGTATATGTTTGATGTTATGTGTGATTTTCTTTTCAGAATGTGATGATGACTATCCTTGTCAAGGACTTGGGGAACATGCCCACTTTAAAAACTTTGGCATGGCCTTCCTCACACTATTTAGGGTCGCAACAGGTGATAACTGGAATGGCATTATGAAGGTGAGGGCTAATATATTTAGATGACAATATGCTGTTTTTATTAGAAGTGTGAATGAAACTGTGAAGACAAACTGGTAATCAGTAGTTGGGTTCTATAGTGATATTGTTCAAGTGACTGCTGTATAGAGAATTATAACATTTCTGCATGTGTTGGGCATTATCCACATAGTAATCGTGATTTAAATAGTAACCGAGTATTGGAATGGCTGTATTAACCCTTCAGCTGTGTGTATCAACTAGAGTAGATATAAAGTGTCGATTTTAGGTGTAACAAAAAATTTAAAACTCTTGTTGGGACACTGGGCTTACATCTGCTTCCTCAGGCCTCCAATAAACAACCAATATCGAGCTTCTGTCTATCTGGACAAAAGATAAACAGGCTCTATCTGAGGCTCTATCAGCCAAGAGGGATGCAGACAATTTTTTTTTTTCAAGATGGCAACGGTTTACTGTAATCCTGAAGAACAGGATGTACCCACAGGAGTTTTGAATCATTCCCTATACTGTACCTACAAACAAGTGTGTTTGGTCAATCCACCACACGCCAACTGAGGTATCTTAGTCTGTGCAACCAGGAAAAACAGCCCAGAACAGAACCCCAACCTAAAGCTGAGAAGAAATGTAGCACAGAAATAGTTGGGTAAAAACAGATTGGAAACAACCAGGTTTCTCAGCCTAGTTGTTTCATCCCTGGTTATGCATCCCTGGTTGATGCATAACCATGGATGCCAAAAAAGCATTAGAAAGTTCACTTTTGGTGGAGGCCAATACCATCACCAGTTTCAGAGCATCATGTGACAGAGTACTGGGAAGACAAGACACAACAAGCGTAGCTCTCATCCCCTAATTTCTCTTCGGTAATTTCTCTTAGATAATTAAAGAAAACACACTGTTGAAGCTTAACTAAAACAAGGAACAATTGTAAGCAAGTGGTCCTCACACGACAAAGTGCAAGGATGACCTGCACTTATCAGAAGCAGCGTGACCCTCACAACTTACTAATAACCCAGGAGCCCTACAGTGGCCCTCCACATATATTGACATCAGCCACAGAACTGGTGTGAAAGGCTGGAGGGAACCGACAACTCTGGCCCCCCTGGTAGGGATAGTGGTAATGAGCTTCCACTCGTTTCAAGAGAGTCAATCATTTACTTACATTGTTGGAGGAGTTTGTCTGGTGCTTGTGATTCTCATGACTTTTTGAATCCAGCAGTGGTCTGAATGCTTTCCCAGTGGGGCAGCAGTGTCACCTGCTCTCTGCACAACTGTGAGGGGGCCAGTTTCTGTCTCTAGTTCTTGGTAAGACAAACAGAACTTTGTGGCTGATGAGACCTAATAGTTGGGAGCTATCTCAGCAAGATAGCTGAAGAAAACCACAAGGGGCTCCCCCCAAGAAAAACATGGAAAACGATTTCCCAGACATTTAGATGAATGAAGAACTTCAATAAAAAGTCAGTATAAATTGCTAGAGACTGAGAAAACATGCTATCAACCAATGACTGCTACAGAATATAATAGTTTTTTCTCATCAGTTGGATCAACCCTTACAAATAAGATCCCAGCATCATAAACTGGTGTAAATGGACATATTGCATGTAACTATCCAGCCTTTATATCTATCCCCATTAAGTTCCTCAGATGTTGTTTTTATAATTTACTAATTTAAAACTAAAGCAGACAATCATTCTGAAATTCATACCCTTGTTTATAAAAAAAAATCACAAGTGATCTAGTACCTGCCATGACATTACTCTGTAATAAATCGCTGTTCATCCTTAGCTTGCAATGTGTGAGGAATAGACAAATTTTATTATTATGACTTTTGCGATATGATTTGTTTGTGCACAAGAGTATCTCTTAGGTCAATTGTGTGATTGTAATGACTATGTACACCTTCATCAGGACACACTGAGGGACAAATGTGACAGCAGCCCAGACTGTGTCAAGAACTGCTGCCTTTATCCATTTGTAGCTCCCATCTTCTTCGTTATATTTGTGCTAATGGCTCAGTTTGTACTGGTCAATGTGGTGGTAGCTGTCCTCATGAAACACTTGGAGGAAAGTCACAAGCTGGTACGTAACAATCATTCACTTCAGCTCTAACGGCTGCTGTATCTTGCACAAAGTTTAATTTCTTGTGTAAGGAGAACTTTGTGTTGATTTTCATGGATTTAGAACCTCAGAAGGAAGGTCACATCTTTCATGATGTTGTTCATCTTGGTGTTGTGACATATACCAGGGAATTTTATGCATGCCTCTTGTAAGATCAGGTGAAACTTCTTCTCCCTCTGTGACTATTCAAGAATCATTATCACAGCTTCTTTGCATGGAATTCTCTTAAGAGGTATATTTGCAGCCATGTTGCAATATTCATTTGTATCTTAAAATATAAATTTAATTTTCCAATGAAACTGCCCAGTAATTTGGCAGCTCATTACTCCTCTTGTTCTATTTCTGAATCTGCACTATATTTAATATTTAACTTGAACTTTTTTTAGGCCTACTTGCTTATATTATGCTATTTTATTCTTTCTGCTAAGTTTCCTCTCATTGAATATAAAAAAATTATTCTATTCCTTATTCTTTAATTTGTTTTAAATTAAAAAAAAAATCTTACAAAGCCTTGTCTGACTCTTGTGTGTCTCATCATTAGCCTCCAGATGATAGGGGTAAAGATGGAAAAAGCAAGACTGATGGCACAGACACATCAGACAACTCATTAGACATGTCAACCAATGAGGACAGCACACAGTCTGCTGAGGAATTGGTCAACACTAGTACAGAGGATATCCGTAGCTTGGACATCAGTGTTAGGTTATGGGATTCGACAGACAATGAAATCTGCGACAAAGAGAAATTATGTACTTTAAACGAGGTTTCTGGAGAAACAAAGAATTGCATAGAGAGTTGTGGATTGAACAAAGCATTAACTACAGCTGAATGTAAACAAAGTAAATATCCTTCCTTAATTGATAAGGACAACAGTGATGGCGATTACATTGTTGGTATAAAACATACTACAAATATCATCAGTCATCTGAATGAAAATAGTACCATGTGTCCGGATTTTTCTGTTGACAATGAAAGCTTGAAGAGAACTAGTAGTTGTTGTACCCTAGACACATCTCCCTCAAAACATGAAGTTCATAATGAAAGCAGTACAAGAAAACCATTGGATTTCAAAGAGTCTGTGGGAGAACAAAGTGCACAAGGGAATTGTAGTGTTTCAGTTAAAACATCAAGTTTTTATGGACCAAAATTTCATACTAAAAAACATAAAGAAAATGAAAATAAGAGTGAAACATACTTTAAACCGTATTTGTATAAAATACACACTTTAGAAAAGAGTGAAATCCCACCTTTATCATCACAAGAAATTAAGTTTGCAGCAAGTAAGAGAATAATTTCTAATATATCCTTTGCTGTTAACAAAAATATGGACCATGAATCAGCTGCTAAAGAAAATAGATCAAGCTGTAAAAATCATGATGACGGCATTAAAATGTTTTCAGTTCAATTAGGTCTGCAAAACCTGAAATCACAATTGTGTAAATTAGTACATGTGAAAGACAATTCTCAATCTAATATTAAATCAGTAAAAAGTCCAACATTACAAGTTGCAGAACATGCCATAGAAATGCAAGTACCTGAATGTACAAAAAGCACTTTGAAACCAACAGAGCTTTCGAAATTCACTGATGGTGGAATATGGAAACATCAAAGAGAGATGGAGAAATGTAACATAAGCAAGAACCAGTGTTTAAATGAAATTCTATCTGATAAACCAGTGATTATGAGTTATGAGACAAACAGAGAAATGGAGAAAGCAGAAGCTCAAGAAGACTCTATATCTCTGGAAGCAATAAGGACAGGAACAAGAAAAAAACATTCCCATTAAGAATATTTTGATATCAAACAGTAGCTGTGATGTTTAGCTAGTTTTGAACTTCGAAAAGTTTTCAGAAAATGTTATATTCTTCTGCAATGAAAAAAGTACAGGTACAGATATTGGATATGATGAAAAGTTTATGCAACTTATAATTTGACTGTAACTCTGATCTCTTAATTCTTAAGATGATATTTTATCTAAACGAAGGTAAGCACCTCACTTTCAAGTTCCATATGAATCTATCAAGTAATTTAAGAGTGGAGTAATGACTTGATAATTTAAACAAAGTAGTTCAGTAGATAGTACCTGAAATTTCATATTCTGGAGTCAAGATTGCACAGTACACTACTTCCACAGCTTAATGAGTCTATGCCTGTGTCTTCCATTAAAAAGTTGTTTATATTATTATGAGACACCAGCTCACACATGCTACAGTTATGATCACTTGATGCTCTTCCCTTCATTAATTTTATATCTCATAAAAAATTTAATTTTAAATTTGTAAGCAAGAGAAAAAGCCATTGCTTTCATAAGGTTGAATGGAAAACCTGCCATGACAAAGAGAATGTTCTCTGCCGCAAGACTACTGCCTATTTTCAGCAAGTGTCATTTCAAGACAGAAACCTTTGACGGAAGGGTGCAGTAGCTTCTTAACAGCTACTGCAAACTGGCATCATATCCCTTAGGTTTCTTCCCAACATCAAACATCACCCACCACAACTTGATACGGTGATTACTGACTGAAACTTTGAGAGTGATTAGTTTATTTAAAGAAGTGCTGAAACATTTCTGCTTTTTTTTTAGTAGAATACATCAGTTTTACTTTTGATTTCTTAAATTAATTCAATATTTGTACATGCATATTAATCTTCAATGGTTTTTCTTAGAGAAAACAAAAGCATAGTGAAACTATGGGCATAACCCTACCACATGGACTAAAGAGGGGGCAGCCACATAGCCTGTGTGAAGGCAGAGCGTATTGCTACATGATCCTCTGACTAATGTCCATAGAGCTTTATCCATTAACCATCATCAAGCTATTTCATCACAGTAACCAACTCTCTAATCCTTAACAGAGGCCTGCTTACAAACTCACAAAAGTTACCCCACCAACTAAAACAAAAGTCAGCCAATATCCCCACACAAAAGTCACATCACCAACCCACCCCACCAAACTTCACATAAATCACCAAATCAACCCACACAATAACCACCCAGCCAACTGACACAAACGTTACATCACCAACCTACACAAAAACCAATTGGTGATGTGCTCTTTTCAAGTGAAAGTGTCTCAGGGTCTCTCACTAGTCTATTATTTCCTGGTTCAACAATCTCACATGTCATGACCTCACCCTCAAGTGATGTGGGAATAGTGCCTAATGCTTAGGCAGAGAGAGTAATGCCATATGAAGCATAAGAACAAAAGAGTATTCCCATCAAGATGAACAGCAAACTAAGCATCAACAAGACAACCGTTGAGACATAAAACTACTACTGTATCCTGTTTTGCTTGAGGTGAATTTTTGCAGGGATTAATAAGGTAGGATAGCTGTAAATTGCAATAAAGAAGACAGGAGCACATTGGTTGTTTGAGATTTGAAGTTTCCATATATGACTTTAGCCTCCTTTTCTAGAGATAAAAAAATGCTGGGGTATTTCTCTATGGGGAAATGTTTCCTTTTGTGAGAGTCATTGTAAAGAATTGCGTGTGCCGTGCACCTGTGTGAGGAAGACCAAGTCTTGGCTCTGGATTACAGTAGGTCATTAAGAACGTTACTGTCAATCTACAAAAATGGTAGTAGAGAAGAACCTCTTAATATATATAGACCTGTATTGTTGATGAGCATTATCAAAACATTAAAAAAGTAATTAAAACCAAATGGGCAGATCATCTGGAGTGAAATGACAAAATAACAGACAGTGTGGTTTTAGAAGAAGATCTTTTATAACAAATCTACTTAGATTCTAAGGGTAAAGTCTCAGAGATTTTACAGGAAAGAGATGGTTGTGCTGAGTGGATCTATCTGGACCTTAAAAAAAGGCTTTTAACAGAATTCCATATATAAGGTGGTTCTAGAAACTGAAACATACTGGAGGGGTGACAGGGAGACTGCTGACATGGATGAAATTTTTTTTACAAAAAGGAGGGCAATAATCAGAGACAAATATCAGACTGGAGAATTGTAGTATTGGAGTACTACAGTGTTCACTTCCTGGCACCAGTAATGTTCATTGTCTATATAAACAATCTATCAGAAGGAATGCAGAATTATATGAGCATGTTTGCTGATGATGCCTAGCTACTAGAAGATGAAAAACCTCAGATGATTGCCATAACCTTCAAGAAGACCTAGACAAAATAGAATAATGTGTAAGGAGGCTATGCTATGCTTTCCAACTTCAGAATTGCATTTAAGCGCATTGATGGCAAAATATTAACTAAATTGTTCATGACCTATGTGAGACCAAAACTGGAACATGCAGCGGTTGTATAGTACCCTTATCTTCAGAAGCTCATCAATAAATTGGAAAAAGTGCAAAGACATGCAACTAAATGGCTTCCAGAACTGAGAAACAAGAGCTATGTAAAGACTAGCGGTGTTTAATATACTAAAGTTAGAATATACAAGAAAAAGATGTGATATGATCACTACATACAAAATAGTAACAAGAATCAACACAGTTGACACAGAAAAATTCTTGAAAACTGAAACTTCAAGAACAATAGGTCATAGATTCAAACAGTGGAAACAAAGCTGCAAAAAAACATTAGAAAAGTCACTTTTGCAAACACAATGGTAGACAGTCAGAACACATTAAATGAGAAGGTGGTACATGGCAAAACTGTCAATAGTGTTAGGAAGACAGGACACCATGAGCATACCTCTCGTCCATGTACCTCCTCTTAGATAATTGGACAAAATAAGCCATCAGAAAGCCTCCATAAAACCTTCTTACAAATACTCAGGTATTCCTACCCAGAAAACCATTTCACTAGTATATACAAAGCAATATTCACCTGTCCGAAATGATGATGATGATGAAATTCAATGACCTGCCCGAAACGCTATATGTGTTAGTGGCAATGCCAGAATGTAAAAATACCAATATTATGTAGGGTAATCTCACACACCCATTGTACCTTCTTGTAAATAATTATTATTATTATTATTATTATTATTATTATTATTATTATTATTATTATTATTATTATTATTATTATTATTTATTATTTATTATTATTCATAGCCCCAGTGAGTTGTCACAAAGCCCTCACCAGCCCACAAAGAACTCTTCTTATAGACCTACCAAATCACCATAAATGTACCCTGAGACCCATCACTGCTGATTTAAAATAAACAACAATTAATTCAAATTTAAATTATTGATTAAAACAAGATGGATTTTTTCTTTCTTATGCAGTATTATAGTTTAGTGTGAGTTAAGAATTTTCTCCTACTCAACCAACTTTTCTTTTATTTTGGATTTCTCTTCAATATTTCATTTTATTTTTTCCATGAAAACTAATGCTTTTACCACTCAATTGGCTTTTACCACAATATCTGGACTCTTGAACACAGCAAACTGAATTTACTAACCAATGTTTCTGTTAAGATAGTGAGAATGTGTCTATTTGCCTTGTCATTCAACACTAGATCCAAGATACAGTCATAATTTAGTACTATACAGTTCATTAGTGTGAACAATAAATTTCTCTTGTTTGCATCTCACCTGACAATGAAACAGTGTGAAGAGCTGTATTTTGTATTTTCTGTGGAGAGCCCCTTTGGCTCCCCAGAGCTATACCTGGATGATGTGTGTGTGTGTGTGTATATTATATATATATATATATATATATATATATATATATATATATATATATATATATATATATATATATATATATATATATATATATATATATATATATATATATATATATATATATATATATATATATATATATATATTATATATATATATATATATATATATATATATATATATATATATATATATATATATATATATATATATATATATATATATATATATATATATATATATATATATATAAATATATATATATATAAATAAATATAATATCTATCTATCTATCTATGTATCTATCTATCTCAGACCGTGGCAACAATCATTCGATAGAGTTCTAGGCCTACCGGGGACCACGAGCCAGAACCTGACCCCCTCAGAGAGGCATGAGGAGCAATGGCCTATAGACACCACTGTGTAGTTGGAAGCAGCCTATGTCTGTCATCTACCAGGTCAGGCACCCAGAAAGGCATGAATCAAAAACAATCTACAGCTGGTTAAACATTGCAAATCGAAAGCCGAACGAACAAGCAGAACTCCCCAATCAGAAAACAAGCAAACAAGCATGACTTCACCACAGCCGCTGCACCGCTGATTATCCCCTCCCCGGGAGGGGATAATCGGAATCCCAGACCTTCCACCCCAGTTACCCAACCCAAGTTTTGAGGCTGTTGTGTTGGGTGGCGGTTGATCGACTCTGGCTCCAATCTTCGAGCAGTGCTGTGCCTTGTCGTGTTGTGCTGGGGTGTGGTGGTGTGCGAGAGAGGTGTTATTCCAGACATACTGGGGCTGCATGTGCCTAGGATTCCCTTCCCTAGGTGCCCTGTAAGTACTTCCCTTGCAGTTTGGGGTTACCTTCCACAAACTTTTCGGAGGCTACCTCCGCACGGTTCTTTTGCTACTTGGTGATTGCCCGCCCTTGGGGTCAGCTGGGTTTTTTTTCCTACCCCTGTTTGGCCTTGGGTAGGAAGTAGCATTGTCTCTGGCAGGGGTGCAAGGTACTGTGCAGCTGTCTTATAAAATGCATAGCAGCCAGTTCTGTTCCTCCTGGAGACTTTGTGCTTTTGCCGGGTGTTTCTTTTCTTTTGTTTTGTTTTGCCTGGTGGGGGTCTGTCTGGTGTGGCTGTAAGACCACTTGTATGATTTTGGTGGCCCTCCACTAGGTCCCAATGGTTGTACACATCACAGGGGTTCAGAATTTTTAGTTTGTTTGGTAGTTCTGGGGATAACCGGTTAGCAGTACCTTGCCTGGGGTTCCCTTAGTGGTTCCCTTAGTGGTTCCCTTAGAGCCTAAGGGCCCCTGGAAACCCCCATTGGGGTTCATTGATCCAATGGATGCGTCCTCTGAGTCTCATCTTGCCTCATGCGAGTTTGAAGATTGCTCTGTCCCCTTGTCTCAGGGTGACACTCACCATCTTTGCCTCTGCCATGCTGCCTGTTGTGTCAATGTCACCTTTGACCCAGAGTCCTGCGAATGGTGTTCCTTGCATGAACTACAATTCACCCAGTCCACTGATATTGATATTTGGGTGCAGGCAGCTTCAGCATTGCATGCACTGTTTAGGTTGCTGCAACACACTAAGGTTGGTTGCCTTTTCATATGCCCATGGCTGCCCTCGCTTTGGTTATAGGGACCCCAGACTTGGGGATGTTAGTCGCCTCGACTTTGGTTTCGTCCGCGCCCTCTTGTCCTTCCCCAGCTGTGGTTTTTCCTGCTTCTGGCTCCTATACATTTGAGGGTTTAGGAGTCGGAGCAGGGCTTTCTTGGTGGCGAGACTTGGGCGGCCTCGGGAACTGTCTCTTCCGGATCTGTGGCGGAGGCATTCAAGCAGGAGTTGTTACGGTCGTTCAGGTTTTCCTGGGGGGGTGAGTTGGAGTACCTCAATGTGTGCTTCTTTGCCCCCGTGCTTCCTTGCGATATCAGCCAGGGGGCAGCTTCACGTGCTGGTTCCCTCCCATTCGGCGTCCCTGGTGGCCGAGGATTGTGTGCCCATGCCATTTGGCTTTGGTTTTGCGCTTCTTTTCCCTCCTAGAGCTGTCTTCAAATTGGGTCAAAGAGGATGTGGAGGATATGTTTTTCCAAGCCTGAGTCCAGTGAGCTTGCCTCAGCAGCTCGGATGTCTTCTGCCTTATTGAAGTTGTTTGCACCGATTCTGAAAGAAGCGGTATCTGTTTTTTCCTTCTCACCTCACGTGTCATCAGGCAGTGCTCGTCCACTCTTTGGAATCTGCTTGGGCCCTGGCTCTTAGATTTTCTTCCCCTCTTTGTCTGTTGCTGTTTGCAGAGTCTGCAGTGGTGCATTTTCTGCAGGCGACTTTGTCTAGTTGCCGGCCTATGTCGGACTTGTTGGTTCTCCAGGGGGAGAGGGGGGGCTGTACCCAGAAGGGTCGTGCCAGGGCTTGGGGTTCCTTTGGTCTTCATAAGCCAGTGGTGCCAGATTCGGGGCCAGCCCCTCCTGCAGAGCCGTTGATGTCTAGTCGGCACCGTGCTCGCTCTGAGCGTTGGTCGGGCTTTTGTAAGGGTCGCCGATCCTTTTGCTGTTTGCCCCGTCAACGGAGCATTGAGGGGAGGTAGGCTTGCACTGTTTGCTCACACCTGGTCCCACAATTCGTGGGCATTTCGGGTCATTTCCTCTGGCCTGTGGTAGCATTGGGTGGCTCCTTCTCCTTCGGGGGGGTTCAGGGCAGGCCTCTTCCCCAGTGATGTCGGGTCATCCTGGAGTAGTTACACTTGAGCGTGGTCCAAACGACGGCGTCCCTCAGTTGGGATTCCTGCCTGTTTCAAGTTCCGAAACAGGACTGTACGAACCTGAGGTTCATTCTGGACTTGTCCCATCTGAGCTCGTGGGTCTTTTGCCCCTCCTTTCGGATGACCACTCTGGTTCCCTCTCAGGTTCAGACTTGGCTGGGTCTTGTGTGGGACTCTCGGACCACTTCCTAGTCTGTCCCTCCATTGGCATTGCTGCGGCTGCAGTCCCCCTTCGGCTATTTTTGGAGGACACCCGGGTCACTCGTAGGTTGCTCGAGCAGCTGTGCGGGAGTCTGAACTACGCCATGCTGGTCCACCTGTTGGGTCGGATATGGCTTCGGCGGCTGTTCTTGTTCCTTCAGGGACATCCCTTTCACTACTCTTGCAATCGCTGGGTTTGGACCCCGGGGGCCTTGCATCTGCTGCTGCTCACAGGCTTCCTCTTCAGGTTTTTCGGGGCTCAGTGCTGTGGCTCCTACCAGAGCCCTCGCTCAATGTGTTCACAGATGCGTTGTTTCTCGGCTGGGACTTTGTGACCAGTGTTCACCAGGCCGGTCAGGGTCAGTGGGGTTGATCCTTCTGTTGGGCTCACAGCACAGTGTGGGAGTTCGCGGCAGTGTGGCTTCCGCTTCAGAAGGTTCGTGTCACTCGCAGATCAACAATTTGACTTCATTCTGACTGCTCCCCAGTTGTTCATTGCCTGAACAGAAGGGGAGGTTTGATGCGGTTCTTGGGTCTTTGGAGCTGGTCGCTTGAGTGACTCATCTCCTGAGTTCTCGGGGTTTGGCTCTCCTCGCGGTTCGTATCCAAGAGGTGTCCAACTTCCTGGCGGATGACATGTCTCATTTTATTCCCCTGTCCACAGAATGGACTGTTGACAATGCCTCATTCCTTTGATTCTGTCAGACATTCGGGTGCCCGGAGGACCTCCCTTTTTGCCTTCTTTCCTGTTCCAGGGTGCAGGTCTTCCAGGTTGTCTGCATGATTATTCGGTCTAGCCAGCCTGTGGTCTATCCCCATGCCAACGATGTTCGTATGTTCGCGGTTTTGGCTGCTGTTTTTGGTAATATGTCCTGGGCTGACATTCGGGCATGGGGCTTTTGGAAGTTGAACAGGGTCGTGGCCGCACAGTACCTCGTTAATGTTCTGGGCCCTTCTCTGGCATGTGTAGCCTTGGATCACAGGTTGCAGCCAGTTGTCTCAACTTCGAGTTAAGGTGGCCGCCTCCCAGGTAAGTCCCTGTTTTCATTTATCTTTGGTTAGGTAGCTCCTGGGAGCTGGAGGCGCTCTCCACAGAAAACCAGTGTTGAATGTAATGAAAAGTCATTTTCTGGTTGAGACCCGGAGGTTCCCTGGCAACCCTCCCTCCCTCTGGTCGGCGGTTTTTCGCATTTTTGATATTCAGTCTCTAAATTGGAGTTTGGTTCAGCCTCTAAATTGGAGTTTGGTAGCCAGCACGGGAGGTCTGGGATCCTCCCCCCCCTTCCCGCTCCCGGGAAGGGGGGGGGGGGATTGCGCAGACAGCGACACGGCGACTATGGTGATGTTATGCTTGTTTGTATGTTTTCTTTATGCTTGTTTGTTTGTTTTCTGATTGGGGAGTTCTGCTTGCTAGTTCGGCTTTTGGTTTGCAATGTTCAACCAGCTGTAGATTGTTTTGGGATTCCTACCTTTCTGGGTGCCTGACCTTATAGATGGCAGACATAGACTGCTTTTAACTACCTGGTGGTGTTTATAGGACATTGCTCCTTGTGCCTCTCTGAGGGGGCCAGGTTCTGGCTCGTGGTCCTCAGTAGGCTGAGAACTCCATTGATTGACTGTTGCCATGGTCCAATATATACATATCAGCCCAGTAGCTCCAGGGAGCCTCTGGGTCTCACCCAGAAAATGGCGTTTCATTACGTTCAACGCTGGTTCTTTGCTGCTTTTCCTAATTGTTCTCATGGTATTATAACTGATATGCATTAGATTTTATATTACAGTATTGTGCTTTTATTATCATGTAGTCTTTTATCAATTTTAATATGTGCTGTACAGTATAATGTGCAGATAATAGGTATATACAGGTGTGTGTGTATGTATGTGTGTGTGTGTGTGTGTGTGTGTTTGTATATGTGTGTGTTCTCAATTATCTGTGCTTATGGGGGTTAAACTTCAGCTCCTGGGTCCTACCCCTCAACCTTCAGTCAACTGGTATATAGATTTCTGGACCGTTGCATTCTGTCATATCTACATTAGATACATGTTAAGTATGGAGTCTCTGTATTTGTATGGATGTATGCTGGTACGGGTATATGTGTTGTAATTATTATTATTTTTTACTGATATTTTTTTACCGTTGTAGATATGTGTGTGTGCACATGTGCAGCTACCTAAGTAGTTACAAGATGTGAGCTATGCTCGTGATGTACCATTTTCCCTGTAATCTTTTATCATATGATGCTTTGAAGCTGCTGATGGTTTTGGCATCCCTCTCATCCTCATTTGAATTATTTCAACTGTCCACAACTTTGTTCGGAAAGAGAGAACTATCATACATTTAATCTATACCTTTGTTTTCTTAACTTGAATCTATTGTCTCTTGTTCTTGAAATTCCTACATGTCAATTTGTTGATTGCTGCCACAGTTTTGTATGTGGGGATCATATCACCACTCTTCCTTTCTATCTACTGGTTTTGACATGTTTACTACCTCCATTCTCTCTTCATAGCTCTTGTTTTTTAGATCTGGATGCCATTTAGCAACATATCTTTGCACCATTTCTGATAAGGCCCACTCTCAGTAGCTTCCTGACACTCGAACTTGGAAATTCCCTAGCTTTGGGACTTGTCAATTAGACTGGTCCTCTAGTGACCACGAGTATCTTCTAAGGACCAGAACCAGAATCTGGCCCCTCATAGAGGCTAAGAGGAACCTGGGAATCAGAAGAAACACAGAACTGAGAGAAAAATCACTAGAAAGATGCAGCACTTTAACCCTTAAACTGCGCAACACGTCATATAACGTGTTGAGTAACTTGCTATAAATTGCTCATCACGTCATATGATGTGTTGGAGTACTACACAAGATTTAAACAGCCCACGGATACATGGGGTTCACCTCACCATCAGGGCTCTTGTAAACAAACGCTATTTTTTTTTAAATCGTGGGCCATATTCCCGGGTGTGAGGTCCTCAGTACTGAGTGAGCCACCAAGGCTGGCGCACGTAGCATGATCTCACAGCACCACTGTTCAGCTTGTGACCACAGCATCACCTAAAAATGCCATAATATATATGTACATGCTATTATTTAGCAATGATAGTATTACAGAAGACCCCTGACTGTGATAAAAATGACCAGGATTCTGATAATAGCAGGGTTGTTGTGATAATTAATGCTGTAGTGGGAGGAGTAATCTTAGTGGGGAGGGAGGTAGCTTTGTCTACTGACTGTGTATGACCACCTTTTACTGTCTGGACTCACTATACCAGCTTAGTTGTTCACTATGATGAACAAAACATGCAGATACTTATATATAATGTCTGTATATAGTGAATAAAAGCAAAAACAGTATGGTGGGGGGGAGAAGGGTGGCGAGTCAGGTGAGGTGAGGGAGTGACAGCCAGTGGCGGGCTGCCACTGTCACTCAGCATATCAACTTAGTGGTTCGTTATGGTGAACACAAGTGTAGATACTTATATATAACTTGTATATATATAGTGTAATAACAGCAAAAAGAGTGTGGGGAGAAGCCATTTTGGTGAGGGAGGTAGTGACATCTGCATGATTTATCATGTTGGGTAGGGGTGGCCACTATACTGTTTGGGCACTATACCAGCTTAGATGAACATTTATGGTGAACAGAACATGTAGATACTGTCTGTACTTATATATAACGTCTGTATATAGTGAATAAAAGCAAGAACAGTATGGTGGGAGGAGGATGTGGGTGAGTGAGGAGTCATTGAGGGAGTGGCAGTGAGAGGCTGACTGTCAGATGTGGTGGCCACACCTCGCTGCTTTTTGACTTGCAAATATCAACTTAGTGGTTCGTTATGGTGAACAAAACATGCAGATACATATATATAACCTGTGTATATAGTGTAATAACCAACAAAGTATTTGTTTATTGTTTTATGAACAAAATAATTGAATCAATAATATGCTCACCATAATTTTGAGTACAGCAATAATTCACACATTTTATTGTATAAATATATCACATTACACGCTATTGAATAATATTACAGCAAAAAAATGAAGAAAAATCAATCAGAGACATTGAAATAATTAGGTAATTATCTCTTTGTGGCCATTCCTGCCTGACAGCTGGGGCTGAGCAGACCACCTCAAATGCAAGCTCAGTCAGCGCCTCTTTTTTTGCCCGACTTCCCTGCCCTATAGCGGGCAAAATATGCCGCTTACGATTTTTTTATTATTTTTTCCGTGATCTGGGAACACAAATTAACAGGTTTAGAAGATTTGTTTTTTTTGTTATGTGCCTGTAGGTGACAATGGCCAAATAGCCCTTAGCAACACAAGAGTTAAAACAAGCAACTGCTTGGAAATATTTCCAAGCAGTTGCTTGGAAATATTTCCCTAATTTCCTTTGGTGAAATTGACATGATATGTAAGCTGCATTCACCCCAAGTGAAGCAAAATGTCATGAGGTGATATCCGTTGTCTATGGGTTAACCCTAAATTTTATATAATTTATAAAGAAGATGAATACCATGGGCAGAGCTTTCTTCTTGCAACTACAATTAGGTACAGTAGTTACAATTAGATAATTTAATTCATTTATTCTCTCAGTACAGTACAATATGTGCATTGAAAAATGCACATTTACATATGATAAAGTATTTTTCTATATTTTCTACTTGTGACTCACTATTTTTTTACAACTAGTATGCATTGGTTTGGTAAGGAAACTAGAAACATTTACAAATTAACAAAGCACCATCACCAACTTCAATCATCTGGTAACTGTGATAGCTTGCTTGCTTTATTTTTTCTGGAGCTAAATTTTCAAGAATATTTACATGTGACTGGGTGTAAATGTGTTACACGACCTTCTCATTGTTAATAAATGTATAACTGTACTGATACATATACATTTATCTGTGCCTAGAAGTGGAGAAATTTAATCTAGGTTATATATGGAAAAGTGCCAAAGGTAGGTTGCACTGTAAATGTGTGATAGTTGGATTGTGTGTATTAAGGGTACATATGCAGGTGAGGTGGCATGTATTTGCGCATGTGCATGTGTGTAGGCGTAGTGCCCCAACCCGCGGTGATGACGGTCGCCAGGGCCACTGCACTATGCGGCATATATGCCATGTCTTGATTTTTCCCAAACATTCTGATTTCAGGAGGAAGAGGAGGCGGAGTTTGCTCGGCTACTCAGGGTAAAGATATACAAAATGGTCACTCTCACTAATCTGTTGTACATATCCGCCCCCCTTCCCTCTCCCATCCATTTATCCTTAGCCTCTTACATTGTTTACCCACCTTCCATAATCCATTCTATTACCTGTAGACTCTCACATACTTCAGAGTCATTATTCTATGTTGTTACCCTCCAGTCCTCAACTTGTGTAGGTACTGCCATAAATTTAATGTTCAAAATGTTTTCCATTTTTGTTTCATTGAAGTAACATTATTGTCATGATATATTTCTGCATAACACACATGGTTCTGGGTGTATTACATGATGTCATAAGTTGTAATCAAGTTTTCTGTGGGGAGCCCCTCCAGCTCCCTGGAGCTATTGGACTGATAATTATATTAGTCTGGGGCATCAGTCAATTGGAGTTCAACCTACCGGGGACCATGAGCCAGAACCTGGCCCCCCTCAGAGAGGCAAAGGAAACAGTGGCCTATGGAAACTCCCTTGTACTTGAGGGCATTCTATGTCTGCCGTCGACTGGGGTTAACACCTAGAAAGGTAGGCATAACAAAATAGACCCCATATGGTAGGAAAAAATTGCAACCGAGACCGAATAGAGAGGCAGAATTCACCCAGTCTAAAGAAACAAGCAAATAAGCAAATGTCATGCACCGCCTCCTTGCCACTTGTCCGTGCAGCCTCCCCCTTCCCAGGAGGGGAAGGAGGAGCCTCAGACCCCCACACACCGGCTACTCACACCTCTAGTTCGTTGACTGATGTGATCTGGGGTGGTCATTGACTCTGGCCCCTCAAATTCTTGGCAGTATTTGTACCTTAGTGGTGTGTCTTACTGCTTGTAGTGCGGTGGTCAGGAGAAGTTTAAGTGTATAGGGGCTACATGTGCTTAGGGCTACCTTCCCTAAGCGTCTTGTAAATACTATCCTTGGGCTCTAGGGTTACCTTCCATAGAGCTTTCAGGAACTGCTTTCATAGGAGTCTTTGCTGCTTGGTATTTACCCTGCCCTTGGGGCCAGCTGGGGTTTTCATGGCCTTTGTTTGGCCTTGAGTAGGAAGTGGTATTGTTGCTGGTATGGGCACAAGGTACTGCACAGTGTCCCTACCTACCCGGCGGCTGGTTCCTGTTCCTTCTAGGAGATGTTGTACTTTGTCTCATCTGGTTTCATCCCAGGTTCAAACCTGGCTGAGTCTCGTATGGGACTCTCGGACCCCTTTCTTATCTCTTTCTCCGGAGTCATTGTTGAGGTTGTAGTCCCGCTTTCAGCTGTTTCGAGGGGCGTTCCCGGGTCACTCGGCAGTTGCTCGAGCAGTTGTACGGGCGTCTTAACTTTGCCGTGCTGGTCTACCCACTGAGTCGGGTCTGGCTTCAGCGTCTGTTCTGGTTCCTTCAGGGACGTCCCTTCCATCTTTCTCGAAATCACTGGGTTCAGCCTACCAGGGCTTTGCGTCGGTTGCTGTGTCCCCGGCTTCCTCTTTGGTTTTTTCAGGGTTCTGTGCCTTGGCGCCATTCCGAGTCTTCGTTTGATGTGTTCATGGAAGCTTCGTCTTGGCTGGGGCTTTGTGACCAGTACTCACCAGGCCGGCCATAAGTGGTGGGCTTCATCGTTCTTTTGAGCTCACAGCACAGTATGGGAGATCACGGCGGTTTGGTTGTCACTTCGGAGGGTTTGGGTCATTCGGGGATCCACAATCCGGCTCTGTTCGGACTGCTCTCCGGTTGTTCATTGTCTGAACTGTGGAGGTTGTCTTTGGTCCTTGGCTCTTTGGGGCTGGTCTCTTTGAGCAACTCATCTGCTAGATTCTTGGAGTTTGGCTCTCCGTGAAATTCACATCCATGGAGTGTCCAACGTCCTGGCTGGATGTTCTGTCTTGGTTTATTCCCCTGTTCACAGAATGGACAGTCAGTGCTAACTCCTTCATTTGGCTCTGCCGAACGTACGCGATCCTGGAGGTATACCACTTCGCGTCGGCATAGGTCTCGGCGTCGCAGTCGGCACCTTTCGGCAGGACTGGTCGAGGTGGGGTTACCTGTACTTTTCCCAGTCCAGCTGTTGCTTCAGGTTCTAGTTCGTTTAGAGGCTTACTACAGGAGAGTAGTCCTTCTGGCACCTTGGTGGCCGGCCCAGCCATGGTTTCTGGTGCTGCTTGCTCGGTGTCTGAACCCGAGACATTTTCTGCCATTCTGTCTCTTTCAGCAGATCGGACCGGTCCGGTACATAGCTGGTTCGGTCTACTCCTTCGCTTTTCACGTCTGGTCTTTTTGATGCGGGTGTATCACCACTTTTATGTTGATCAGGTGGCTTCGTTGATGGTATCCCACCTGCGAGCATTGTCTCGGTGACAGCATGAAGTTTCCTGGAGTTCTTCTCGCCATTTTCTTTCTCTTTGTAGGTTGTCTTCTATTTCTGATAGGATTGTTTTGTCCTTTCTTGGCTTTTTCAGGACTGTCATTTGATGTCAAATACTGTCGCCTCTTATCGTGTGGTGCTGGCAGAGCTGCTTCAGCTTGCGTTCGGGGTCAATGTCATTTCTGCCATCCATTCCATAAGCTTTTTCATGCCTTATTTCACCTCCGGCCTGCTCATGCACTGCCTGAGCTGTCTTGGTCCTAGGACCGGGTGCTCTCTTTTTCTCTCTTCTTCTCGGATTGTGGTGGCCCCTTCGGTTCATGACTGTTTTTCCAAGGCGCTGTTTCTGTTGGCATTGACCTCTGGGTGTTGGGTTGGGGAGCTTCTCGCTGTTCTCTGATGCAGGGGTTACTGCTCTTTTGGTCCTTGTAGTTAGTTTGTTTGGTTGCAGCCAGCTTCTTTTCTGGCGAAGAACGAGACGGCATCTTTCCGGAGGGACCCTTGGGTCATTGATGCTTGGTTGGTCAGGCCAGGGTGCATTGTGTCCGGTTGCGGCTCCTCACCATTATTTGCACACCTTGGCTTCTGTGGCAAGGGACGCGCTTTGGGTTGATCCATTTTAACCTTGTTTCCTGCTCCAGGGCTTGGGTATCCCAGGTCATTCGCAGGGTTATTTAATCTAGCCAGCCTGCGGTTTATCCTTGTGCCCATGATGTTCGTAACTTTCCTGCTTTGGCTGCCATGTTCGGCAACATATCTTGGGCTAACATTCAGGCACGGGGATTTCGGAGGTCGAATAGGGTCTTGGCTGCCCATTATTTGGTAAATATTCCTGGTCTCAGTCATTCGTGTGTGGCTTTGGGTCGCAGGTTGCAGCCAGTTGTCACAACTTTGAGTTAAGGTGCAAGTGGCGGCCGCCTCCCGGGTAAGTCCCTCTTTTACTTTACTTTGGTTAGATGGCTCCAGTGAGCTGTGGGGGCTCCTCCCCACAGAAAACCAGCGTTGAATGTAATGAAACGTTATTTTCTGGTTGAGACCCGGAGTCTCCCTGGCAACCCTCCCTCCTTCTGGTCAGTGATTTTCTTTTTGTTTTGATGCTCAGCCTCCGAACAAGAGGTGTGAGTAGCCAGCGTGGGGGGGTCCAGGGCTCCCCCTCCCCCTCCCGGGGAGAGGATAGCTGTCCGGATAAGCGGTGCAGTGGCGGTGTGTGATATTTGCTTGTTTCTTAAGGTTAGGTGAGTTCTGCCTCTCTTTTCGGTTTTCGGTTGCAAATTTTTCTCACCATGCGAGGTCTTGGTAATGTAGGGTCAGGGTCTTTTGTTATGCTTACCTTTCTAGGTGCTAACCTCGGTCGATGAGAGATGTGGAATGCCCCGCAGGTACAAAGGGGGTTTCCATAGGCTATTGCTCCCTTTGCCTCTCTGAGGGGGGCCAGGTTCTGGCCCATGGTCCCCGGTAAGCTGAACTCCAATTGACTGAGACTAATGTAATGTATATCAGTGCGATAGCTCCAGGAAGCTCCAGGGCTCGCCCCAGAAATGGCGTTTCATTATATTCAACTCTGTTTTTTTAAATTTAACAAATATGGTGAAAGTATGTAGTAAAATTATAATATATCCCTATTTTCTTTTGTCTGGGATCTTCCTATCCCATGAAAGTATTAGAAATAAAGGGATGATTATGATGATGAATTCAAACGTTCAATAGATGCTAAGTATACAATGTGCTGCAATATTCATACATTAAGATGAAATTATTTCATCTTAAATTATTTCATCTTTTCATCTTAAAGCTTGTTTCTTTACACTGAATTACACGCATTCCTTATTATGGTACCATTACATATAAACTCAAATTACATTTTCTGGAAGGTCCCCTCATTGACTTCCTGATGGATATCTCCACATGTATCTTGTCACACCAGTTCCCTTTGAATCATAGATAACATTCTGCGAACCAGAGACCAAAACCTGGTCCTCTCAGGTGTAGTGAGCAGGGGATATTAGACCACTCAAACCAAAACAAAAAGCTGGCAGAAAGATTGAGTGCACCAAAACAGACAATAGCAAGAAAAATATTAGCAACCCCGACAACTCAAAACACAGTCGTTAAGTCATTACTTCCACGTTACAAACCTATGCCACCTGGTTGCAGCCCCAGGAACCTGGGGTCTGCCCAGTGTCTGACTAGGGTCTGCTGATCAGTCATGTGCCTGGTGTGGACCTGTCCACTGCTGCATTATGTCAACATCACCTTCTGAATTCCAGTTTTTCCAGATAAGTGTTGGCTATCTTTTGGACTGTCCTCCAAGGACCTGGACTTGTGTCTGTTCCATTCTTAGCATTTGTTTCACATGTGTGTCATTTTCTTTTTTTAGTTTATTTTCTACAACAGCCATGACCTTTGTAAGGAAGGGACCTAGCAGGAAAGCCATCTTTCAAATCTCCCACCATGTCAGCCAAACAGCACCTGTGCAGAATTAGTCTATAATCAGAGCGAGAGAATGACATTCTCTAAAAAGATGTAAACAAGTACCAAATATTTAAAAAAAAAATTATTCCAAGTACATTCCGTGACTGGAAAAGCATGTTGAATAGTATTTACCTGAATTCACCCGAGGGGCCACTAACACTAGTGGCCTTGACAAAGACAGGAAGCCAGCGGCCTGTCAAAGGCTCCCCCTCCCCATTTGCCTTGATGATCTTTTCCAGTTGGATTTTAAAATTTAACAGAGCTTTGGCATTTATGGCTTCAGTAGGTAGGCAGTTCCATGGGTTTATAACCCTGTGGGTGAAAAAGCATCTCCTGTTCTCGGTCCTACATTGTGGCTTGTTGAGCTTGAAACCATTACTCCTCGTTCGTGTTACATCTGACCTTTGAAGAAATTTTCCGAATCTACATCTTCCAAATTGTTCAGTATTTTAAAAGTTTTGATGAGATCTGCCCTGTCATACCTGGTTTACAGTGTTGTTAGCCTGTGGCCCTCAACATTCCTGATTTGTGAGTTGACTTAGTTCTAGAAGGATTTCTGTTGCCTGATGCTGCACTTTCTCCAGAGCAGCTATGTCCTTCTGAAAATGAGGTCTTCATGCTTGGATACAGTAATCCAAATGAGGGGCGCACTCAAAGATTTATACAGTTGAATCACTACTTTCTTTTCCTTAAAGTCAAAGGCATGCTTGATTATTCCAAGGGTTTGGTTAGCATTTCTGACTGCTGCTCCTACCTGTTGTGCAACTTTTAATGAGTAATGAATTTTGACTCCAAGGTCCGTTTCTTCATCAATCTGCTGTAATGTAATGTTATTAATTTGGTAGTTGTGGTGTGGGTTGCTATGCCTCACATCCAAGGTCTTTCATTTGTCGATATTAAAACGCATTTGCCAGTCTTCTGACCATTTGTGGAGTTCGTGTTTTTTGTGAACTCATAAAATACTTTATAAAATAAAATACTCATAAATAGAACTCATAAAATAGCCACAAAATAGTAGCTATTTTCTCGGGTAGAGTTATCTAGTATCCAGTGCTCTCTGCACCTTTATGAGGAGACCAGGTTTTGGCCTCTGGTCTCTTGTAGGATGTTAATGAATTTGAAGAGCAATTTGCTGCAATTTGATAGGTATGGAGCTATAGCAAAAGGGAGTCATCTTGAACCCACCAGAAAGTGGTGTTTTATTACATTCAGTGTTGGGTTATCCTGTATATGATGCCATTTAAAACAGGATGAGTTTTAAGAATCATTTTCAGAGTACTGTATTTATTTTATAAATATCATTTGGTCATGTTTCTTCCCTTTACCTGCTATGGAGGGTGTGGCATTGACCAGCACAGATTAGTGAGGGTTTGACAACTCCGTGCACATTAGATGATGATTATAATTTTTTACTAATTCTACAGCTCTTATGTTATTTAGATCGAGCTATTTTTATTGGTATTTGTATTACCCCTTGTTTTATGAGTTGATTTGCAGTGGGCTTTCTTGGCGGGCGGCAGGCAAAGATGAGCAACGGTTCCATGTGGCGAACATCACTTCAGCCTGTTTGTTGTAGTTTCACTAATAGTGTTATTGTTAATAGTGCATTAGTAATCTTGTATTGCTTAATTTTAAATATATACAGACCACATTTGAATTTGACACGATAAGAAATTATGTATAAATTCACATTGTGTCATCGTGGTATGTCAATCTCTGAGAAAAGATTTGTGTGCACTTAGGAGTAAACAGCATTAGTACCTGCCCGCCATGAAGCAACACAGCACTCCACTCTCCTCGTCATATTTATTATGCAATAGTTTATTAATTCCAAACTTGTGTAACTGTTAAAAAGGAATTTGTGTTTTTATTAATCTTTGTTGAATAATATTCTTATGAAGTGACCTTAAATTTATTTAAATTTAATTTTGTAAAATGCATATACAGTACAGAACTTGAAATTTATCCATCGTAGCCTTTGTATGCAGATTAATTAACTTTAGAGGAATGTGTACAGAAGTATGAGCAACACAAGATTACAGCATATGGGAAGTTGTGGGCTATCACTCCGCATACAATTAAATTTGCATATTGAAAATTCAACTTACTTCTGTATATATTTTCAAGTCAGTATTTTTTTACCATAACTCTTTCTGATCACTTAATGGTATTCAGGCACATTGCCTTGTAAGTAATCATTGATCTCACGTTTGATGCAGTGTTTGTTCAAGATTTATATAATGGTATCTTTCTTTTTAAGATACAAGAGTGCGATATCCACAGCTTCCTTGGTTCATTAAAACTTGCGTTATTGCTTTTTGAAAACAATTTTTTGTAACCTAACAACTAATTTAGTATTCATATTATATATAAATAATAATGGTATATTCGATATTTAACCTGCATTTCATGTTGTACAATAACAGAAAATACTGTAGGAAGTTTAACCAAACTTGGCAATTAGTCACAAGCTTGTGTTAAATAGCATGTAAAATATTGAACTTTGATAATGGTTCAAAATGATGAAATAATAAAACACAATCATAGATCTGGTATAATTTTTTGTTAAATTACATTGTCAGTGTTGTTTCAGATACCTCTTAGAACTTAACACAATAAAAATATCTCATACAAGATTTTATCTGAAAGGAGTATGAAACCAATGGTTTTCATACCAGGAAGTTAAATGGATCTTTTAAAAGTAATTAAAGTTACATTAAATTTTGTAGAATACATCATTTAGCAAAGCACACAGAAGTGTCTGAAATGGTAAATAGCAGGGAGCATAATTACCATAAGTTTCTGGAGGAACCTCTTGTGACTCTCTGAAGCTATATTGCTCAGAAGATTCTCACTACTGAGTTACATCAGCCATAGGATGTTTGGTCTACAAAGAACCAGAAACTGAACCTTGCTCTCCTCATAAAGGAGCAGAGAGCTGGAGGTTATGATTACCCATGCTGAGAAAGCAACCAGAAAGTCAGGGGAAAACATTCTGACAACTGCAAGGTTCACAGAACACAAAGTCCAAAAACTAACCTAACAGCTACACAGCTGTTTGGTTGTTTATTCAAACATGGTTTATTCAAACCCAAGCGAGTCACTCAAACTAGCTCAAACTCCCTAGGGCAAATGGCTGCCAACAGGTGGTGCCCCAGGATCTCCAAGTCCGGTCCAGCCATAAGCCAATCCTGTCGCTCATGTCTAAGAGTTTAGACATTCTTGAGTTGTTGGGCTCTGAGCTCGGGTCTCTCTCTGATTTTTGACTTCGGTATAAGGTCCATGATTCATCCTGGCTTGTTGATAGTCCTCTCTTCTTCTTCAGGACTTGGCTTAACTTCTGCTTTACCCAGATGCATGAATGGTAGAAAGCGAGTTCCTCTTCGTATCAGCATTGAAACAGCGGCTTCCTTTCTATGTGACTCCATTCCTTGATTACAAGGCATCTATGGTAGATGTCTTTTGGCTGAATCGATTAGAGTGGGGTTCCCTCTCTCTACCCCTCTGGTTCAGTGGTCCTGTTAAAGACATACTTGGGCAGGGTGAGCCTTCTGGCTTCTTGGTGGCCCCTTGATTTTCAGGTCTTCTGGCCTTGTGTCCAAACCCAGGCATATTTCTACACCTCAACCTCTTTCAGCAGGATCAGCATGCTGTTGTACCTAGCTGGTTCACCCCTCTCTGCCAATTTATGCATCTGGAGAGTATGATGCAGGTTTATCACTGATGTGCAGGTGGCTCAATTGCTGGTGTCCCACCTGCATCTTTTGTCACAGTGACAGTATGGAGTTTCTTGGTGATCCTTTCATTTCTTTCTCTCATACTGTCATATTTCTTCTGTGTGTTCTTTTGGTTTTGTCCTTTTTATTTTAGTTGTTGGTCGATCGGCATCTCGTGCCTAATTCTTTTGCCTCTTATCATTGCCCCAGGGTAGATGGGACTCGACAGCCTGGGAAGGCAGCTCATCTAGGGAAAGGAAAACCCTGATCTCAAACCTCTGCTGCCTCGTGGCCATACCCACTTTTGGGATGGGCTTCAGGAGTCAACTTCAAGGAAAAATCCTGAGCCCCCAAGGCAGTTCGTTGTTGACTTCAACCTCATTCTGGCTGGAACCAAGTGTATTGGCGTCTGCCTTTCCTTTGGACAATTTCAGCGATGTGGAGAGGAGGGGGACCTGCTGCATGAGTAACAGCTTCACCTCCATATTGACCTACCCAGGCTCTGCACCTTGGAGAGGACACTCCAGCCTAGGCAGTCAGTCTCCCAAGTCTCCATAGTCTCCCAAGACTACAAGATGCCTACTATATCATTCAATTTTGGTGCAGCTTCTCTTTTCGACTTTTGACATCATCACTTCCTCTGCACTGTTTAACAAATTATTTCATGGTTTCTTTCACCTCTAGTTGGCTTGTGCTCCTCTGGAGTCATCTTGGTTTTTAGTTATGGTGTTTGTGTTCTTACCTCCCCCTTGGTTCATGGTTGCTCTTTGTCTGGAATATCTTTCATAAGATATATAAGGTGCTGCTTTTGTTGGCCCTTGCCTCCAGTTGTTAGATTGGGGAGCTTCATGCTTTCATCTTAAGATGTGGATTCTGTTCTTTCAAATCTAGTTGGAGGTTTCTTCGTTTGCAGCCTTGTCCTTCTTTTCTGACAAAGAATGAATTAGTTTGTCTCCAGAGGCGCCTTCCTGTGATTGATGGTTGGTTAGTCTAGCCTAGGGTGCATCATTTCTTATCCTGTCATAGCAGTTCATCTCTACCTCCATGTCACCTGCTCTATTGTAGTGGTCACACAGTTTGTCAACCCAGTGTCTTTGTTTCTCTGTTCCTTGATTTCCTGAATAAAACAGTCTGCTTATATCTTATGTATGTATGTTCTTTTGCCAAAATAAAATGTTTATGTTTTCGTTTAGTTGTCCTAGATCATCCACATTATCATTAAACCTAGCAAGCCTGTGGTCTACCCTCAGGCTCATTATGTTTGCAAGCTCATGACTTTGGCTGCTGTATTCAATAATGTGTCATGGGCTGATATTCGGGCCCAAGGATTCTTTCTAGGGGAGATATTTCTAGATCCTGGTGGCTCATATAGTTACTGTTCTCCTGCTCTCTGGCAAGTCCCAGATTTTGTCTTCTCTATTGTTAGTTACCTTCAGGAAACCACCAGAGGCTCCTCCAGAAAACCAGCATTAAATATAATGAAACCCCTCTTTCTGGTGGAGCCTTAGTGGCTTTCTGATTCCCTCCCTCCCTTTCCAGGTAATTACCTATGTGTAGTTACAAGATGAGAGGTATACTCGTGGTTTCCCTTCTTTCAAGTACTCTTTGCATTATGATGCTTTGAATCTACTGATGGTGCATTTCATTGGTTTGTGTTGTAAAAGCTCCGGACTGAATAATAGCAGGAGTGGCTAAGATGCACCACTTGGTGGTGGCTATTTTTCAGTAGGGGGGTTTGAGCTAGTTTGAGTGAATCATTTGAATGAATCGTTTAGGGAGTCATTTGGCTGTTTTAATGCTTTGCTTTCTGATAACCTTGCAATTGTCTAATGTTTAGGGACTTTCTGGATGCTTTCTCGGCGAGAATGATCATAATTTCCAGGTTTCTGTGCCGCTGTGAAGGGACCAGGTTCTGGTTCTGGTCCCTGGTAGGCCAAACAGTACTAGGTAGCAGGAAGCCATATCTGCAAGGTAACTCAGGGTGCCACATAGGTTCCACCACAAAGAGGCATTTTATTATATTCAATGCTGGTCTTTTATACGAGTCATTGTGACTACAGTTTCTTAGTTTCAGGAAACAAAAAATTGTACTTAGAGCTGCCAAATAGATGCAGCAGGATCATTTCTAGCTATGAGCCACAGAGGGCCAAGCAGCCTGTTTTATATGAAGTAACTGTTTGCACCATGCACCCTGCTGTTTCACCCACTGCACTCGACTTTATCAGGCTATCACCCCCATACATAATCTATATGTTAAAGATTCTCCTGCTTGACACAGATGGAGGATGAATATGACTTAGAAGTGGAGATAGAGAGACAACTTGCACAAGAGGAGGAAGAAATGGCTGAAATGCAGGAAAACATTGCAAACCAAAAATTAGCCCAACAAACAGCCAAGGTAAGTATTACCATTCATATAATGAGATATTGCAATGAATGAGGAAAATGTTTTTAAACACCATTTCCACACAAAACACTAAATTGCAGTTAAATTCTGCTTTCAGAATCTGTCTTTTCTTTGAAGTTTTTTATTTTCACTGTCAAATAGAGGCCTGTTAAATCTTCCATAAGTTTTTTATTCTGGACTTAGTAATCTGTTCCAGCACAGAGCTCGTCATGTGGAAAACTCATCTTGCGAAACAACAACAAAACTGTCGTCGAAGGTGTCTGAGAACCAGTGGGAATGCTCGTTAATCGAGCAAAAGCTCGTCAGTTGAGACATATTTTCTGCAAGTGGTTTGCTCGTTACTCGAAATACTCGTAACTGGAGTCGCTCGTCACTCGAGGTTCCACTGTACTTCACATTCATTTTTGTTTGGCTGTTGCAGCTATCATTAAAAATTAATACTATAATATTAAGTTTTGTATTTAATAATAAAAATTATGAAAGCACTGTAATCCTGGATCTGTACAGTTGATAAAAGAAAGGTCCTGGAGGAGGAGAATAAGGTATTAAAAATAGCTTTTAACCACTGTGCTGTGCGAGCCAAGATTACACCTTTGCCAGAAAATGCGCCAGCTGAGAAATGATGATGATAGTACTGTATATCATAAGAATCGAAAATCCAGTATAGTAGATCAAATTGTTAGGATGCCTTCCAACATGGGAAAGTTGGACAAACAATGCCCTAGATGCTAAGCTGGACAAACAATGCCCTGGATGCTAAGCTGGACAAACAGTGCCCTAGATGCTAAGCTGGACAAACAATGCCCTGGATGCTAAGCTGGACAAACAGTGCCCTGGAAGCTAAGCTGGACAAACAATGCCCTGGATGCTAAGCTGGACAAACAGTGCCCTGGAAGCTAAGCTGGACAAACAATGCCCTGGATGCTAAGCTGGACAAACAGTGCCCTGGAAGCTAAGCTGGACAAACAATGCCCTGGATGCTAAGCTGGACAAACAGTGCCCTGGAAGCTAAGCTGGACAAACAGTGTCCTGGAAGCTAAGCTGGACAAACAGTGCCCTGGAAGCTAAGCTGGACAAACAGTGCCCTGGCAGCCAAGCTGGACAAACAGTGCCCTGGCAGCCAAGCTGGACAAACAGTGCCCTGGCAGCCAAGCTGGACAAGCAGTGCCCTGGCAGCCAAGCTGGACAAGCAGTGCCCTGGCAGCCAAGCTGGACAAACAGTGCCTTGGCAGCCAAGCTGGACAAACAGTGCCCTGGCAGCCAAGCTGGACAAACAGTGCCCTGGCAGCCAAGCTAGACAAACAATGCCCTGGCAGCCAAGCTGGACAAACAGTGCCCTGGCAGCCAAGCTGGACAAACAGTGCCCTGGAAGCTAAGCTGGACAAACAGTGCCCTAGCAGCTAAGCTGGACCAACAGTGCCCTGGCAGCCAAGCTGGACCAACAAAGCCCTGGAATCATAGTGCAGTGTTATTTGCTTGATAATTTTTAATTAAGTTGAATTAAGAATTCCACTTCTTGGGAATGTTTCAATTCCAGGTCCTTGGCCGCATTTTCTGAGGCTCGGATTTCCCTGCTCATCCGGAGAGTTGTTCAGTCTTGCAGCTTTGTTTGCATATACTGTACTGTATGCATATTTTGTTTGCATATATTGTACTATATGTCTGCTGCTGCTGCTATCCATGCACAGGGTTAGAGAAGGATAGTTTACCAGTGGCCAAATATCCTTTGACCTAGATTACTATTTTATTAAGAGCATTGGTATAATTTGTTTCACCTGTGACTTTGTGGGCAGTTTTCCCAGCTTTGGTCTATCATTGAGTTCTTACTACCTTTTTAAGAGATCCAAATTCTGGTACTGGTTTGTGGTAGTGTTTGTCGTGGGGACCTGGTATGAATGGCAGGCTTTGTGGTTCCAGTGTTTTTAGCTCTTGGGAGCTACTGAGGGACCACACAAAGTGGTAGTAGACATCCATCAGTCTCAGGAGACTATAGAGTTGTGCTCTGGTTGTCAGTCTGGAGTGGCCTCTCCAGGGGTGCAAAGCCAGGATTGGTTGATACAGGGGGAGAAGCTGTCACCCATGCAGCAGTTCCCCCCCCCCCCACTCTCCATGGTGCCAAAAGTCTCGAATAGAAAGGCAGACTCCTATATGATTGGTTCCAGCGCTATCGCGGGAACTGTCAGAACAAGGTTGAAGGTAACAATGAACTGCCCTAGGAGCTCCAGCTCCGGAGTTTACTTCGAAGTTGATAAAAGAAGGCACAGGGACTCCATACCCGGAGACCACCATGTTCAGGGCTGGAGAAGAACCTTCCCAGCAAGGGGAAGAACCAACCCAGCCCCCCCTCAAGCAAGGCTTGGGCCCCAGGAGGTGGACGTCTGAGCCCCGCACCTACGTGTTCCAGGCAGTAACAGTTACATAAAGTAATACTTTATTATGTTTGTTACTCTATTTTATTTTTAATTTTTATTTGACAGAGAAACTAAATGTAGCAGTTTTACTGTTTTATTATTTTAAGTTAGTATTTATACTGAACTGAATTACTGTACTCCATTTAATGTGCTTGACGAGATATTTTTAACTTATTATTACATTGCTTAATTTTTTAAATTTGCAGAATCTATAGCAATAATATCTATGAGTACATTACAGGATGTGAATGAAACAGTCATAGCCAAATTCAACAGCAGTAAATACTTCCATAAACCATTAAACAAGATGTCATCGCTTCCATCCAACTTCACTTTCCGAGGCCAGAGGGAAGTGATGGAGACATCATCCAGAGACAAAGGTTAGGTGAAACACATTACATGTAAACTTTGCTATTATGCTTACTGATAGGCCATATCTGTAAGCCAGTCAGGTGATGGATGAAATCTGTAAGATTGTCACCTACTGGAGCATGTCTGTGGATGACTGGAGCATGTCTGTGGAGCATGTTTGTAAGATGACTGTCACCTGGTGGAACATGTTTGTAAGAGGACTGTCACCTGGTGGAGCATGTTTGTAAGAGGACTGTCACCTGGTGGAGCATGTCTGTAAGATGACTGTCACCTGGTGGAGCATGTTTGTAAGATGACTGTCACCTGGTGGAACATGTTTGTAAGATGACTGTCACCTGGTGGAGCATGTTTGTAAGAGGACTGTCACCTGGTGGAGCATGTCTGTAAGATGACTGTCACCTGGTGGAGCATGTTTGTAAAATGACTGTCACCTGGTGGAGCATGTTTGTAAGATGACTGTCACCTGGTGGAGCATGTCTGTAAGATGACTGTCACCTGGTGGAACATGTCTGTAAGATGACTGTCACCTGGTGGAACATGTTTGTAAGATGACTGTCACCTGGTGGAGCATGTTTGTAAGATGACTGTCACCTGGTGGAGCATGTTTGTAAGATGACTGTCACCTGGTGGAACATGTTTGTAAGATGACTGTCACCTGGTGGAGCATGTTTGTAAGATGACTGTCACCTGGTGGAGCATGTTTGTAAGATGACTGTCACCTGGTGGAGCATGTTTGTAAGATGACTGTCACCTGGTGGAGCATGTCTGTAAGATGACTGTCACCTGGTGGAACATGTTTGTAAGATGACTGTCACCTGGTGGAGCATGTTTGTAAGATGACTGTCACCTGGTGGAGCATGTTTGTAAGAGGACTGTCACCTGGTGGAGCATGTTTGTAAGAGGACTGTCACCTGGTGGAGCATGTTTGTAAGATGACTGTCACCTGGTGGAGCATGTTTGTAAGAGGACTGTCACCTGGTGGAGCATGTTTGTAAGAGGACTGTCACCTGGTGAAGCATGTTTGTAAAATTGTCACCTGGTGGAACATGGCTGTATGCCAGTCATCTATTAGAGCTGGTTGTTATAAAATGATTGTCACCTGGTGAAAAAATGATAAAAGTAACAATAGATGATAAAATGGCAGGAAACACTAAATGAATACTGCACTTTGTTAGTGTTTGCACTAGAAAGATTTGACTGACATCCCATTATCCATACAAATGTTTGAAGGGGGTGAAGAGAACGAATTAAGGGATAGCAGCACAACATTCAATAATATCAGGAAAAGCATTGATAAACTGAAATATTTAATGGGTGCGTTTTTCAGGCCGACTCGTTTTGTCATATACATCAATGACTTTATATGAGAATATTACAAATCACATCATGAAATTTGCAGATGACACTACAATTTATGGTAAAGTGGGAAGTGACAATGATATTGAAAGCTACAGGAACTCCACAAATGGTCAGAAGACTGACAAAGGCTTAAAAAAATGCACATCCTTGTCTGTAGGGCATAACAATGCACCACATGCACATTTTTCATCCATATGGTTATAAACCTTATGAACTGCCTACCTGCTGAAGCCGTAAATGCCAAAACATTGATGAATTTCAAATTTCATCTCGATAAAATCATCAGGACAAATGGGGGGGACCCTTGACAAGCTGCTGGCTTCCTGTCCTCGTCAGGGTCACTAGTGAAATCGTGGCTCTCAGGTAAATTTGGGTAACTAATATCAGAACATAATTCATAATTAATTTTTGTCAAGGGACAGGCAGCCAGTGTATATGTACAGTACATGTTAGGCTTATTTCAAGGTGTCCAATAGGTCAAACTACTGACCCTTCCCAGGATGCAGCCCCACAGCAAGCTGACTAACTCCTAGGTACCTGTTTACTGCTAGGTGAACAGGTACATTAGGTGATAGGAAACTCGTCCAACTATTTCTGTCCTGCCCAGGACTTGGACCCGGAATTCCCAACTGTGTCAAACAAACCCGACTGCACTAATGGAACCTTATATTATAATTAGCCGTTGTTAAGATATTGATTGAAAACTGATTGCCTGCCATATTAGTATGATCTTTTAAGGCTGGGGCAATTCTTGAATGCTAAGATATGGATGGAAATTTATCAATTTTCAGTCACCACAGTTAGTGATGTGTTGGCCATTGCAGCTAAAGAGCTAATAACTTTGCTTCTATGAATAATTTTTTTCACACTGAATGGATTTATAAGGAGTGTATTGAAAAAGGAACTTACAATAGTTCAAATTTACCTGCTATTTTTAAATTTGAATTGTCAAAATATTTACATGTAAATAATATTAAGTACATGTGAACAGAGATTAATTCCAATTACTTTTTACTTTTGTATTGCAGCTTCACCACTGACACCCGTCCTACCTGATATTAGAGTTGAAACGTCCTTGAATATCCCTAGAATTAACATCAATGGTAGGGGATATGAGGTGGAGAGTGAGGCATCGGCCTCTCATTTGCCACCATTTACCCATGAAGAAGATTTATATAACCCTAACTTGAAGCATCCATCACCTGATGAGCCAGTAGACAAAGTATCCATCACAGACCTAAGGCAAAAACCACCTAGTCCTAACTGTGGGAGGGCACAGACTACATCCAGCACACCTACACAACAACATGAGGCAACAGAAAACAGCCAAAAGGTTCAAAATGAAGCACCTTTGGCTGGAAGCTTTGAAGGAGATGATGACTTAAGTGGTACTGACAGTCTGATTCCGGGCCCTAACTCTCCTTTACTGCAGGAACGAGATAACCCATCAACTCAACAAGCTGTGCGACAATCTCGCTGGTGTAATCGTCGGGAATTCAGTAGTGGTGGAGGACGTAAAGTGAGCCTAGATGACTCCCTCACACAAACATTGATGGCTAGCTTTGATAATGTGCCTGAGCTAGGTGGACGACTTGACATGGACTCTACTTCTTGCTCTGTGTGCTCTAGTGAGGAAATGTCTGTTGCATCCCGCTTGTCTTCAGGACCTTCTCCACAGGCAACTATCACTTCTGGGCCATCTACAGCTAAGAATAATACCCAGATCCTTAGCCCTCATCCCCAAGCTGTTTCAACTTCACAGGTGTTTGCTGATGATGATGATGATGATGCCACACTAGCTTCAAGTAGTGACTCATTTACTTTGGAAGGTGGACCTCCTGAAGTACCTTCACTGGACTCATCACCAGGAAGTGATGGAATATCTGGTCCATCTGCCACAATTATACCTCACTCTTCTTCTCCATCTCCTATTTTGTCTTCCCCAGTTAGTGAACCAGCTAATGTTTCCTTTAAACATCCTCTTAATCCCTCTAATTGCTCATCAGATTCAACAGATTCCCCTAGTTCTTCATATGCCTCGCCTATACTCTCTGCACCAATTGCATTTCAAGGTGCCTCCTCTCTAAGTGAACTAGCTAATTCCGTTCAGCCATTTAGTTCCTTATGTGAATTGAGAACAGAAGCATTCACTCATTCCTCAACTCAGTCTCCTGCCACTCAATGTAGAGACATTCAGCATTACCAAGCTGAAAATAATCAGCCACTGCCCCCTAAGCCAAACTTTAAACAACCAGGCCCTAAGTCTGAGGGTAGCCAATTCTGGCCCTCCCAGCCATGGCTTTTACAACCAGAGGGTAATGAGTTATGGCCTTCTCGACCAGAGCAACATCAATCACAGCCTTCATCAACCATTGGATTACAACTGGGCGATAATCGACCACAATCCAAAGCATATAAATTACCTGCAGGACAAAGGTGTTACATTCGAGGCCGGAATAAAACTCGGTACTCAGGGCCCGAGTCCTAGTGACAGTGGACACCATGCTAGTAGGGACCAGGCTAAGCTGGACCATGCTAGTAGGAATTATGTGTGCCATCCAAGCTAGTGAATGCCAAAAAACAAGCTGCTCATATTGTTCTCAGATATACTTGAGCACTGTGCTATGTGCCAGATGATACATTATCTAAAGTGTTGCCAAAAACATATATATATATATATATATATGTATGTATGTATGTGTGTGTGTGTATATATATATATATATATATTATGGGAGGGCAATTATATACTGTATATACAGTGGAAACTTGATGACGAGTGGCTCCAGTTACAAGCATTTCGAGTAACGAGCAAGCCACTCACATAAAATGTCTCTTGACTGACAAGCTTTTCCTCGATTAACGAGCGTTCCCGCTGGTTCTCAGACACCTGCAACGACAGTTTTGTTGTTGTTTCACAAGACGAGTTTCCTACATGACGAGCTCGGTGCCGGAACAGATTAAACTCGTTAATCGAGGCTCCACTGTGTGTGTGTGTGTGTGTGTAATTACCTAAGTGTAATTACACACACACACATACATACATACACACACGCCACTGTGTGTGTGTGTGTGTGTGTTTATATATATATATATATATATATATATATATATATATATATATATATATATATATATATATATATATATATATATATATATATGTCGTACCTAATAGCCAGAACGCACTTCTCAGCCTACTATGCAAGGCCCGATTTGCCTAATAAGCCGAGTTTTCCTGAATTAATATATTTTCTCTAATTTTTTTCTTATGAAATGATAAAGCTACCCATTTCATCATGTATGAGGTCAATTTTTTTTTATTGGAGTTAAAATTAACGTAGATATATGACCGAATCTAACCAACCCTACCTAACCTAACCTAACCTATCTTTATAGGTTAGGTTAGGTTAGGTAGCCGAAAAAGTTAGGTTAGGTTAGGTAGTCGAAAAACAATTAATTCAGGAAAACTTGGCTTATTAGCCAAATCGGGCCTTGCATAGTAGGCTGAGAAGTGCGTTCTGGCTACTAGGTACGACATATATATATATAATATATATATATATATATATATATATATATATATATATATATATATATATATATATATATATATATATGTATATATATAATATAATATAATATATATATATATATATATATATATAATATAATATAAATATATATATATATATATATATATATATATATATATATATATATATATATATATATATATATATATATATATATATATATATATATATATGTATATAATATAATATAAATATATATATATATATATATATATATATATATATATATATATATATATATATATATATATATATATATATATATATATATATATATATATACAGGCATACCTCAGTTTAAGAGTTTAATTGGTTCCTGGAGACGCCTCGTATTCCGAAAACTCGCATTCCGAAGCTAATTTCCCCATAAGAAATAAAGGGAAATGAATTAATCCGTTCCTGACTACCCCAAAAACCCCACATCAAACTAAATTTTTATACCTAATTCATCTAAATAAACCTACAAAACTATGTTCAAGTTATTACTTACCTTGCTGTTGAGTGCTGTAGGCGTATGGAAGATGGTGAGGCAGGGGGAGGAGGAGAGGAGTTACTGTTTGGAAGGGGAATTTCCTTCCATTATCACATCGATCAGGCAGTGAGGACTTCACTGGTATGCACACTGGCACATTTTGCCTGCATACCACTAGGACTTGCTTATTTTACTAAGAATTTGTCTAATGACACTTGTTTTTCCCTACATTTTAACACTTGTCTGTAGTAAGACATCACATTATCATTTAAAAGGTCAATGCAACGGCCTGCTACAGCTTTATCTGGGTGAGTTTTTTCAACAAAACTTTGCAGTTCTTCCCATACTTCACACATTTTCTTAATCAAGAAGGGACATCCTCTACTGCCTCTACTCACAGCTATTTTCTTAGGTTGAACCTTACCAATGGCTTTCTTGAGACCCATGGCAAGATATATAATGACAACTTTTATGCTCAAATGGCCAAAAAAACGATAAAAAACTATAAATCCTTGTGAAGAATTCAGGTGGGATAGTCACTGGACACGAGACACTGGTAAACTGAGGCGCGATCGCCATGCCACCACGCGCCAGTCGACCTGTACACGTATCAACGAACTCGCGTCCCGAGATAACCCTCGCCTTCCGAGACATATTTTTGGAGTAAATCCTGCTCGTCTTCCGTAAAACTCGCATACAGGGACACTCGCATTCCCACCGCAGTTTGCAGGTGTGGTGGGTGGCCGGGTGGTTTCCACCGCAGTTTGCTGGTGTGGGTGGCAGGGTGGTTTCCACCGCAGTTTGCAGGTGTGGTGGGTGGCCGGGTGGTTTCCACTGCAGTTTGCAGGTGTGGTGGGTGGCAGGGAGGTTTCCACCGCAGTTTGCAGGTGTGGTGGGTGGCAGGGTTTTCCACCGCAGTTTGCAGGTGTGGTGGGTGGCCGGGTGGTTTCCACCGCAGTTTGCAGGTGTGGTGGGTGGCCGGGTGGTTTCCACCGCAGTTTGCAGGTGTGGTGGGTGGCCGGGTGGTTTCCACTGCAGTTTGCAGGTGTGGTGGGTGGCAGGGAGGTTTCCACCGCAGTTTGCAGGTGTGGTGGGTGGCAGGGTTTTCCACCGCAGTTTGCAGGTGTGGTGGGTGGCCGGGTGGTTTCCACCGCAGTTTGCAGGTGTGGTGGGTGGCCGGGTGGTTTCCACCGCAGTTTGCAGGTGTGGTGGGTGGCCGGGTGGTTTCCACCGCAGTTTGCAGGTGTGGTGGGTGGCCGGGTGGTTTCCACCGTAGTTTGCAGGTGTGGTGGGTGGCAGGGTGGTTTCCACCGCAGTTTGCAGGTGTGGTGGGTGGCCGGGTGGTTTCCACCGCAGTTTGCAGGTGTGGTGGGTGGCCGGGTGGTTTCCACCGCAGTTTGCAGGTGTGGTGGGTGGCCGGGTGGTTTCCACCGCAGTTTGCAGGTGTGGTAGGTGGCCGGGTGGTTTCCTCCGCAGTTTGCAGGTGTGGTGGGTGGCAGGGAGGTTTCCACCACAGTTTGCAGGTGTGGTGGGTGGCCGGGTGGTTTCCACCGCAGTTTGCAGGTGTGGTGGGTGGCAGGGAGGTTTCCACCGCAGTTTGCAGGTGTGGTGGGTGGCCGGGTGGTTTCCACCGCAGTTTGCAGGTGTGGTGGGTGGCAGGGTGGTTTCCACCGCAGTTTGCAGGTGTGGTGGGTGGCAGGGTGGTTTCCACCGCAGTTTGCAGGTGTGGTGGGTGGCAGGGTGGTTTCCACCGCAGTTTGCAGGTGTGGTGGGTGGCCGGGTGGTTTCCACCGCAGTTTGCTGGTGTGGGTGGCAGGGTGGTTTCCACCGCAGTTTGCAGGTGTGGTGGGTGGCCGGGTGGTTTCCACCGCAGTTTGCAGGTGTGGTGGGTGGCAGGGAGGTTTCCACCGCAGTTTGCAGGTGTGGTGGGTGGCAGGGTTTTCCACCGCAGTTTGCAGGTGTGGTGGGTGGCCGGGTGGTTTCCACCGCAGTTTGCAGGTGTGGTGGGTGGCCGGGTGGTTTCCACCGCAGTTTGCAGGTGTGGTGGGTGGCCGGGTGGTTTCCACCGCAGTTTGCAGGTGTGGTGGGTGGCCGGGTGGTTTCCACCGCAGTTTGCAGGTGTGGTGGGTGGCCGGGTGGTTTCCACCGCAGTTTGCAGGTGTGGTGGGTGGCCGGGTGGTTTCCACCGCAGTTTGCAGGTGTGGTGGGTGGCCGGGTGGTTTCCACCGTAGTTTGCAGGTGTGGTGGGTGGCAGGGTGGTTTCCACCGCAGTTTGCAGGTGTGGTGGGTGGCCGGGTGGTTTCCACCGCAGTTTGCAGGTGTGGTGGGTGGCCGGGTGGTTTCCACCGCAGTTTGCAGGTGTGGTGGGTGGCCGGGTGGTTTCCACCGCAGTTTGCAGGTGTGGTGGGTGGCCGGGTGGTTTCCACCGCAGTTTGCAGGTGTGGTGGGTGGCAGGGTGGTTTCCACCGCAGTTTGCAGGTGTGGTGGGTGGCCGGGTGGTTTCCACCGCAGTTTGCAGGTGTGGTGGGTGGCCGGGTGGTTTCCACCGCAGCTTATACATGTCCGAGTGCCGTCTGTGCAGGTTTTCCAGAAGTGTACTCTGTTTCCGCATAAGGAGCAGCCTTGTTCCTTTTCCCTGTAGTGTCTAGTGGTATGGTTGAAGCATTGTCTGATAGTTTGGTATGAGCTTTTCTTGAGGTTGTAGTGCGGGATGGAGATGTGGCCTAATATAAAGCCCTTAGTGAGGAGGTCAGGTTCAGTGAGGGAGGAGCAGCGGAGTCTGAGGATCTTGGTGTTGGGTGGGTGGAAGAGGTCTTCTGTGATGATACTGTTGACTTTCCCGATGTCGGTAATGTGTTGTCCGTCTAAGGTTGTTACTGTGGAGAGGCGAGTGGTGTCTACATTGGAGGCAACAGCAGTGCAGTTGTGCTTCTGCTCTAAGGTCAGTGCGCGGGTAAGTCCTATTGTCAGTAGTCCTTCTCGGACTTTGGGAGTGAGGCAAGCATAGAGGTCAGACTCAGAGGGTAGAAAGAGCTTTAGTCCGTTGTCAGTGGGAGTGATGGTGGTGTAAGGAGTCTGGGTGATCAGATAGATTTTATGTCCTATTCCGTCAAAGTCAGGGGGAGGATCAGAGGCGTTAAGGAGGCGAAGGCAGAGCATTTTAGGTGAGGTGGTGGTGGTGGGTTGACTCTGCTGGGTGGCTGTGATCTCCGTGGAGCTGTGGATCTTAGGCTCGTGAGCTGTGGGTTGGAGCTCGGTTGTCAGAGGCGTAAGTCCGGGTTCATAGCAAGCTAATTGAACCCTGCACGAATACGAAGTATCCATGTGTCCTGAAGGTATTACTTGAGGGCAACCCCCACTGCTAGTTGACTCGCACTATCACGAGGTTCTAGCAGTGGATCGGCATAGCAAAACTACCAAGCAGGGTGACACAGGGCGCAAGCACGTGCTGTGGCCCCACCTGGGAGGACAGGAAGAATACCCCACTGCACTTTCACCCCACAGGGGGTAGGTCCCAATCCTGGAGAGGAAGAAATGTTTAGCAGAGGAGAGAGAGAGAGAGTGCTATACACGGCGATACACATTACATAAGTTGGGCCCTCCAGCTGTCCCTGGTTGTATTCAGGGTGGCAGTGCGGGTTGGCCCACTAGGGTAATGTATCTTTGCACGCGATCTCACTGATAAAGTTGTAATCAACACCGTAAACACGTCGAGGGGAAGCGCTGTCGTTGCCTGGGAGGAAGTGTGTGCAAGTTGGCCTGGGTGCTGCCTTGGATGGAAGAGGCTGTGGCCCCCAGATAGGGTTACCACGATAAGAATGTGGCCCCAGATAGGGTTACCACGATAAGAATGTGGCCCCCAGATAGGGTTACCACGATAAGAATGTGGCCCCCAGATAGGGTTACCACGATAAGAATGTGGCCCCAGATAGTTACCACGATAAGAATGTGGCCCCAGATAGGGTTACCACGATAAGAATGTGGCCCCCAGATAGGGTTACCACGATAAGAATGTGGCCCCAGATAGGGTTACCACGATAAGAATGTGGCCCCAGATAGGGTTACCACGATAAGAATGTGGCCCCAGATAGGGTTACCACGATAAGAATGTGGCCCCAGATAGGGTTACCACGATAAGAATGTGCCCCCAGATAGGGTTACCACGATAAGAATGTGGCCCCAGATAGGGTTACCACGATAAGAATGTGGCCCCCAGATAGGGTTACCACGATAAGAATGTGGCCCCAGATAGGGTTACCACGATAAGAATGTGGCCCCCAGATAGGGTTACCACGATAAGAATGTGGCCCCCAGATAGGGTTACCACGATAAGAATGTGGCCCCAGATAGTTACCACGATAAGAATGTGGCCCCAGATAGGGTTACCACGATAAGAATGTGGCCCCCAGATAGGGTTACCACGATAAGAATGTGGCCCCAGATAGGGTTACCACGATAAGAATGTGGCCCCAGATAGGGTTACCACGATAAGAATGTGGCCCCAGATAGGGTTACCACGATAAGAATGTGGCCCCAGATAGGGTTACCACGATAAGAATGTGCCCCCAGATAGGGTTACCACGATAAGAATGTGGCCCCAGATAGGGTTACCACGATAAGAATGTGGCCCCAGATAGGGTTACCACGATAAGAATGTGGCCCCAGATAGGGTTACCACGATAAGAATGTGGCCCCATATAGGGCTACCACGATAAGAATGTGGCCCCCAGATAGGGTTACCACGATAAGAATGTGGCCCCAGATAGGGTTACCACGATAAGAATGTGGCCCCCAGATAGGGTTACCACGATAAGAATGTGGCCCCCAGATAGGGTTACCACGATAAGAATGTGGCCCCCAGATAGGGTTACCACGATAAGAATGTGGCCCCAGATAGGGTTACCACGAGAGTATGCTCGTCTGGGCCGACCAAGCGGCCCTGACCTTACAAGTTAGCAACAGGTGCTACTAGCGCTCTGCATCTCTGTTGCTGAGTCCATGATGCTGATGACTGTAGTGGTTGTGATGCCAGACACTTGTAAACGGTGGTGCCCATGTAGCTGCAAGTGCAGGGGAAGGTGGTTGCAGGAGCGGGGCGCTCAGAGTACCGCCTAGATCTCACTGTGAGCGCGACGTGCTGCTGCTGCTGCTGCCTTTGATTCTCCCTTAAGGGTACTTCGCAAATATAGGAATTTCTTTGTTTTGTTAATGGAATTTTTAGAGTTCACAAGTGAATCAGACGTATTCCAGTAACATTCGAAGTTTTCGCCATCTCTGCCCTGAAGGTGAGGTAAATCAATGGCAGGAAGACAGACTTCATTGAATGGTTCAGATGCATTAACTCCACTTGCTGTTAGAACATTTTGAGAGACTGAGTTTATATTTAATTATTCGAAGAATTGTGCTAATTTATCGAGGCGATCTTGGACATCCTCGTCATATTGTTTTGGCATGGAAGGTGTCGAGTTTGTCTGGCTCACCATTTTGTGGCAGGAGGATTTGATGATAATTATTTGTAGCCTCATTAGTTCTTTGTAATTTCTCTTTAGCCACCTCTATGTGACTTTGAAGTACTTTGGGTGTCACATTTGATTGGATCAATTAATCACACTTGTTCAGTTGTCGTGTCACATGTCCTTTGTGACTCACGTATGATCTGAGGTACAACATACTGTCACTAGACATTTCGTCTCTTGTACAGCTTGTTGAGTTTGGCTTGCTTGGCCCCATAATTTCGTAGTGGAAATAATGTAGTGGTGGAAAGCAGGTGGTGTGGGGTCAGCAGCAGCTGGTGTGGGGTCAGCAGCAGCTGGTGTGGGGTCAGCAGCAGGTGGTGTGGGGTCAGCAGCAGCTGGTGTGGGGTCAGCAGCAGGTGGTGTGGGGTCAGCAGCAGCTGGTGTGGGGTCAGCAGCAGGTGGTGTGGGGTCAGTAGCAGGTGGTGTGGGGTCAGCAGCAGCTGGTGTGGGATCAGCAGCAGGTGGTGTGGGGTCAGCAGCAGGTGGTGTAGGGTCAGCAGCAGCAGGTGGTGTAGGGTCAGGAGTAGCAGGTGGTGTGGGGTCAGCAGCAGGTGGTGTGGGGTCAGCAGCAGGTGGTGTGGGGTCAGCAGCAGCTGGTGTGGGGTCAGCAGCAGGTGGTGTGGGGTCAGCAGCAGGTGGTGTGGGGTCAGCAGCAGGTGGTGTGGGGTCAGCAGCAGGTGGTGTGGGGTCAGTAGCAGGTGGTGTGGGGTCAGCAGCAGCTGGTGTGGGGTCAGCAGCAGGTGGTGTAGGGTCAGCAGCAGGTGGTGTGGGGTCAGCAGCAGGTGGTGTAGGGTCAGCAGCAGCAGGTGGTGTGGGGTCAGCAGCAGCAGCAGGTGGTGTGGGGTCAGCAGCAGCAGCTGGTGTAGGGTCAGCAGCAGCAGCTGGTGGTGTAGGGTCAGCAGCAGCAGCTTGTGTAGGGTCAGCAGCAGCAGCTGGTGGTGTAGGGTCAGCAGCAGGTGGTGTAGGGTCAGCAGCAGCAGCTGGTGGTGTAGGGTCAGCAGCAGCTGGTGTGGGGTCAGCAGCAGGTGGTGTGGGGTCAGCAGCAGCTGGTGTGGGGTCAGCAGCAGGTGGTGTGGGGTCAGCAGCAGGTGGTGTGGGGTCAGCAGCAGGTGGTGTGGGGTCAGCAGCAGGTGGTGTGGGGTCAGCAGCAGCTGGTGTGGGGTCAGCAGCAGGTGGTGTGGGGTCAGCAGCAGCTGGTGTGGGGTCAGCAGCAGGTGGTGTAGGATCAGCAGTAGCAGGTGGTGTAGTGTCAGCAGCAGGTGGTGTGGGGTCAGCAGCAGGTGGTGTAGGATCAGCAGCAGCAGCAGCTGGTGTAGGGTCAGCAGCAGGTGGTGTAGGGTCAGCAGCAGGTGGTGTGGGGTCAGCAGCAGGTGGTGTGGGGTCAGCAGCACCTGGTGGTGTGGGGTCAGCAGCAGCAGGTGGTGTAGGATCAGCAGTAGCAGGTGGTGTGGGGTCAGCAGTAGCAGGTGGTGTGGGGTCAGCAGCAGCAGGTGGTGTGGGGTCAGCAGCAGCAGGTGGTGTGGGGTCAGCAGCAGCAGGTGGTGTGGGGTCAGCAGCAGCAGGTGGTGTAGGATCAGCAGTAGCAGGTGGTGTAGTGTCAGCAGCAGGTGGTGTGGGGTCAGCAGCAGGTGGTGTAGTGTCAGCAGCAGGTGGTGTGGGGTCAGCAGCAGGTGGTGTGGGTCAGCAGCAGGTGGTGTAGGGTCAGCAGCAGCAGCTGGTGGTGTAGGGTCAGCAGCAGCTGGTGTGGGGTCAGCAGCAGGTGGTGTGGGGTCAGCAGCAGCTGGTGTGGGGTCAGCAGCAGGTGGTGTGGGGTCAGCAGCAGCTGGTGTGGGGTCAGCAGCAGCTGGTGTGGGGTCAGCAGCAGGTGGTGTGGGGTCAGCAGCAGCTGGTGTGGGGTCAGCAGCAGCTGGTGTGGGGTCAGCAGCAGGTGGTGTGGGGTCAGCAGCAGGTGGTGTAGGATCAGCAGTAGCAGGTGGTGTGGGGTCAGCAGCAGCAGCTGGTGTAGGGTCAGCAGCAGCTGGTGGTGTAGGGTCAGCAGCAGCAGCTGGTGTAGGGTCAGCAGCAGCTGGTGGTGTAGGGTCAGCAGCAGCAGCTGGTGTAGGGTCAGCAGCAGCTGGTGGTGTAGGGTCAGCAGCAGCTGGTGGTGTAGGGTCAGCAGCAGCTGGTGGTGTAGGGTCAGCAGCAGCAGCTGGTGTAGGGTCAGCAGCAGCAGGTGGTGTAGTGTCAGCAGCAGGTGGTGTGGGGTCAGCAGCAGGTGGTGTAGGGTCAGCAGCAGGTGGTGTAGGGTCAGCAGCAGGTGGTGTAGGGTCAGCAGCAGGTGGTGTGGGGTCAGCAGCAGGTGGTGTAGGATCAGCAGTAGCAGGTGGTGTAGTGTCAGCAGCAGCTAGTGTAGGGTCAGCAGCAGGTGGTGTAGGGTCAGCAGCAGGTGGTGTAGGGTCAGCAGCAGGTGGTGTAGGGTCAGCAGCAGGTGGTGTAGGGTCAGCAGCAGGTGGTGTAGGGTCAGCAGCAGGTGGTGTAGGGTCAGCAGCAGGTGGTGTGGGGTCAGCAGCAGGTGGTGTGGGGTCAGCAGCAGGTGGTGTAGGGTCAGCAGCAGCTGGTGGTGTAGTGTCAGCAGCAGGTGGTGTGGGGTCAGCAGCAGGTGGTGTAGGGTCAGCTGCAGCTGGTAGTGTAGGGTCAGCTGCAGCTGGTGGTGTAGGGTCAGCAGCAGCTGGTGGTGTAGGGTCAGCAGCAGGTGGTGTGGGGTCAGCAGCAGGTGGTGTAGGGTCAGCAGCAGCTGGTGGTGTAGGGTCAGCAGCAGGTGGTGTAGGGTCAGCAGCAGGTGGTGTAGGGTCAGCAGCAGCAGCAGGTGGTGTAGGGTCAGCAGCAGCTGGTGTGGGGTCAGCAGCAGGTGGTGTAGGGTCAGCAGCAGCAGCAGGTGGTGTAGGGTCAGCAGCAGCAGCAGGTGGTGTAGGGTCAGCAGCAGCAGCAGGTGGTGTAGGGTCAGCAGCAGCAGCAGGTGGTGTAGGGTCAGCAGCAGCAGCAGGTGGTGTAGGGTCAGCAGCAGCAGCAGGTGGTGTAGGGTCAGCAGCAGCAGCAGGTGGTGTAGGGTCAGCAGCAGCAGCAGGTGGTGAAGGGTCAGCAGCAGCTGGTGTAGGGTCAGCAGCAGCTAGTGTAGGGTCAGCAGCAGGTGGTGTAGGGTCAGCAGCAGCTGGTGTGGGGTCAGTAGCAGGTGGTGTGGGGTCAGCAGCAGGTGGTGTGGGGTCAGCAGCAGCTGGTGTGGGGTCAGCAGCAGGTGGTGTAGGGTCAGCAGCAGCAGGTGGTGTAGGGTCAGCAGCAGCTGGTGGTGTAGGGTCAGCAGCAGGTGGTGTAGGGTCAGCAGCAGCTGGTGTGGGGTCAGCAGCAGGTGGTGTAGGGTCAGCAGCAGCAGCTGGTGGTGTAGGGTCAGCAGCAGCTGGTGGTGTAGGGTCAGCAGCAGCTGGTGGTGTAGGGTCAGCAGCAGCAGCAGCTGGTGGTGTAGGGTCAGCAGCAGCAGCAGCTGGTGGTGTAGGGTCAGCAGCAGCAGCTGGTGGTGTGGGGTCAGCAGCAGCAGGAGGTGTGGGGTCAGCAGCAGCAGGTGGTGTAGTATCAGCAGCAGTTGGTGGTGTGGGGTCAGCAGCAGGTGGTGTGGGGTCAGCAGCTGGTGGTGTAGTGGGAGGAACAGTGAGAGACAGCGGGTCTACAAGTGTGGCAGTGTTTACAGTAATGTCAGGGTCAGGAACTGAGGTGGAAGCTGAGGCCGAGGTGGGGAAGACTTCATCAGGCACGGTAATGGTCTGGAGACCGTCAGCCTCGTACAGGAGGTTCACAGTCCTCACTAATTCACAGTAATTGGAGCCAGTAATTTTACTCACTAAACATGTAAAATATCATATGTAGTGTCAAGGTCGGTGGCAGTACCCGGCAACTGCCGTGGCGAAACCTTGGTCGACGATTGGCTGGAGTCTGGTGGTGGTGAAAGCTGATTTGGTTGGCTGGCTGGCTGCCGGACTGCATGCTGGGTCCCCATTGGCTGGGACGCTGGTGGGCGGCTCCTTTTCCTCCTTTTCCCGAGAGCTCCGAGAAAATGGCTTGCAAGTAAATAATAAATAAATAAATAAATTTTTATTCGGGAAGAGTACATACATAGTTGATTTACAAAGCTAATGTTGGATTTATAGATAGAGCAAATACATACAATACCTAAAGCCATTAATACACATAGCGTTACAGGCAAGTTGAACGGTGAGGGAGCTCGACGAGCCTCAGAAGCCCCTCTAGCTCTCGCAGCTTCTTAATGTCATCATTGCGCACAGGACACCGATGAGATATGGCAATATGGTCATCACCTACACAACGGGTGACGCGACACTGTTTATAGTGGTGGTCCTGGCCACTAACTCTGCACTTATTCACACTCTGAGGGCACTTCTTGGTCTCGTGAGAGTACTGGTAGCACTTGTAGCACTGGCTTACCTCGCAATAACCTTCCATGTGTACTGAAGCAAGTGGTGTGTTGACGCCTAAGACCTAAATCCTGTGGTGATGGCGGCGGTCAGGTCCGCTGCGGCAGCTGTAGTGAAGGTCACTTTCAAGGTGGAGCGAGTGTGGTTGGTGGTGGTGGTGGTGGTGATGGTGGTGATCTTGGCTGAGACAGCTGTCATGTTGACGTTTTCAGAGTTGATGTTGTCCAGGATGACGTCCACCTCGTGCTCGGTGATCCACGAGCTGACTCTCCTGGCCAAGATGGTCCCTTCATAGAGTACAGACGTGGCGGCAGGTGTGAACAGGCGTTCAGGGTCGTCTTCAGAGGAGCCAGAGAGGACGACACCCTCGTCGTCCTGCTGGATATCGTCGGGTACGGTGTTGGTCGCGGCGGTGAGTGTTTCATCTCGTCCGAATACGTGGTTCTCTAGGAACCTTAACTCTGAAGGTCATGGTACGGTGTGGCTAGTACAGGCGAGGACCGAGGAGCCGAGGCGAAGCGAAAATGTCCAAAGAGCTGGCAAGCAGGGATGGAAGAGGCACGCGAAGGATTTAGGAAAACATGAAGGAGGATTAGGAGGTTGGGCAAAGAGGGGGAGGACAGGATAGTGGCCCAACCACTTTGGCTTTGAGAGTGATTATGGAGTGATATGAGTTGATATATGAATTGATGGCGAGGGAAGACTGCACTCATAGATGATGATGGTGATTTTTTTGTTATTAATGATTGCTGGGTGTCAGTAGCAGGAAGCTGTAGCTGTTGCACAACAGGAGGAGAGAAGGTGCCATGCGAGGACAGAGTTCTAGTCTTGGTGCCGCACCTGGAGAGCAGTGTTGTGGTGACTTGCAGATGTGTGGTTGGTAGGGGAGCTTGTAGGTGATGTATACAATGATTTTGTCCTGGTTGGTAGAGGTATTGGTGTTTGATGTTGACTTGTTAGTTCATAGTTCGTGCCTGTTAGGTGTATAATGGATCAGGAGGTTCCCATTCCTCCTCACGTGGTAGGTAACTAAGTATCCTGGGCCGTGACTGACTCTGTTGTAGTGACATCCTCCTTGTTCTGTGGGGCTGGTCTCGTGTCTCATAGTTAGTAGTGTTGTATACCGTAAAGGGATCGTCACCATGTGGTAAGTTGGTGTACTTCATTTTGTATACCTGCTTTACTGAGAGTTTGTGGAGGCGTCTATTCAACGGTTCTATCTTTAATTGGATGTCGAGTCTGTCGGTACGAATTTTCTCAGCAAGTGTCACTCCTGCTACAAATCTGAGTGCTCTATTTTGAACTCTTTGAAGCTTCAACATATTTGACTGTTTAGTAAGAGCAAGCGGGATGTATGGGTATTCTAGGATAGGTCGAATAAGCATTCTGTATAGATGTAGCTTCACATGCTGTGGAGCTTGCCTGAATCGGTACAGCCGAGCTAATTGTGCTTTGGCTAAGGCTACTTTCTTATTGATATGCTCAGTGGAATTCAAAAGTCTCGATATTACATAGCCTAGAATTGTAGTAGAGTTCTGTACCTGTATTAACGTGCCACCAATGTTGATGACCCCAAGTGTACTCGCCCAGCTGCCCACTGAGCACAGTTGAATCTTGTTAGGGTTTGTCACGATTTTCCAGTCTTGTTCCCAACTTGCAGTGGCTGCTAGTTCCTCTTTCGTCTTCCTTATGACTGAATCGTGTTTAGTTCCTTGGCCAGCAGGCATCGACGACACTACATGGATGACATCCTCCGCGAATTGAGTGATAATAGTGTCGTTATAAATAGGGCGTGGCAATAGGGCGTGGCAAATCGTTTACAAAGAGATTGAAGAGGAGTGGGCTGATGCATGATCCCTGAGGAACTCCTGCTGTCGGGATAAAGGCTTCAGTTTCCTCATTATTAAACATTGGAATTATTGTTCTATGGCTTAGAATTTTTTTTACTAGTCTAAGGAGGGTCCAGTTGTGGTGTGGTAAGGATTGCAGCTTGAAGAGCAGCCCATTATGCCAGAGACTGTCAAAGGCCTTGTTGACATCTCTGGTTGCTATTATTGCAGTCTGGTGCTGTTTCCTGATACCGGCATTCTGCCTCATAAATGATGTTGATGGCATGTTGCGTTGATCTGTGGTTCCTAAAACCAAACTGTTTTTCTGTATACAGATGGTGGTACTCCATGTAATAGTTAATGCGATTTGATAGTATTTTCCCAAAGCACTTTCCTGTCGACTCCAACAGGGAGATAGGCCTATAGTTTCCAGGGACATGTTTGCTGTTGCCTGGCTTCGGGATAAAGAGCATTTTGGCAGTTTTAAATACTTGTGGGTAGTGGCCTGAGACGAGGATGGCGTTGAAGACATTGATCAGGGACTGCAGGTAGTTTAGAGGTAGACACTTCAGTTGGTTGACTGTTATTCCTGACAAACCTGGCGCTTTGTTCCTCGTTTTCTTAAATACTTCTATCAGCTACCGTATGGTGATGGGTCGAGTGATCGGGTGGTCAGGGTCAAGGAGTGCGGTGTCCACTAAGAGGCCTGCTAGACAGGTTCTCTACATTTTCAGCAACCCATTGGTCGATTGTATGGTGGCTGTCATTGTTGATTTGGCTGTTGTTTTCTGTAAAGATTTCCTCCCAAACTAATCCCCTAAGATTAGCCTGCAGGTGTGCATCTTCCACTCTGGTGGTTATTACCTCGTTGTTGTCATCAGTATATGTATAGCTGAGGTGCGACAGCGGCGTCTTTGACGATACTAGGAGTTGTCTGATCTTTCCCCAGACTCTGGCAGGTTCTCTCTTGTACTGGTTCGCTTGGTTGACTAGTGTACCCCAAATATGACGTTTGTGTAGGAGTGTGAGGCCTAAGACTTCACGTCTGAGGGCCCGAATGATTTGGAGGGATGGCTGGCTGTTACCACCCTTGAGACTAAATAAGGTTCTTCTCCCCGCAGTGTAAAGAAATGATAATAAATCGGCCTTGCCAACAAATGTCTAGGGGTATAGATACATCACTGCATAAAATGGAGAACAATATATTTATGCTAAGGGGGACAAACATAACAACAATTAAATGTATAAATAATAGCCAGAAATATTCTTCAGCATGCAATATCATAGAATGAAATTAATTATTGAGACATGAGCAATATCACCAGAACATGGATTAATAAATGGGATATACACAATCATCTAACCAGATAATTAACATTTATATGGGCTAAAATAACAGTGACCAATGACTTAACTTAAAACACGACTCCTCTCGACAACAGCCGCCACGCTTCTCCACGCTTTGGTCCGCAGGCCAAACGTCTACCAAAAAATCAACTAAACATCCACATAAACATTGTGGAAATTCTAATAACAAAATGTAGTATTAATATTCAAAACATTATCAATCTAAAGAGTAGTAAACACTGGTACAACATTCCATACAATAATACGGCAACCAAATATGGGAATTAATCAAGGTAAAACTATAAACACTCGATTGACAACAATGTTCCCACACTGGCCATATCCAAATATGGTCAACCGTCCACACGAAGAAACTACATGAGAAATCTAACACAAAAGCTTCATACAATATAATGCAACTCAGGCACACTACAGCATGCTATAATATATAACATACAAAATCTTATATCATACAACTGGATGCTATATTAATTAATTATAGAACAAGATAATAAGTAATAAGAATCAAGAGTAATGTTAGAATCCTAGTAAGATTCGTAACATCCCTCCCGTCTCCTAAGAAAAAAATGAAATTAACTGAAGGTTGATTTCATTTTTTTGACTGCATGAAATATAACATGAAAATACAACATGGAAATGCTTCAACTAAAATCAAAGTACAAAGCAATGAAATTTCACACAGTAAAAATAATACAAAATTTACATACATCTTATGAATAAAGAACACTACATATTATGGCACTGCAACAGGAAATCCTCTGGGTAAGGCATCAGCAATAACATTTTGCCTCCCAGGAATATGACAAATTACAATATTGAATTCTTGCAGAATTAATGACCATCTAAGTATTCTCTGGTTTTTACACTTTATAGAGTTGATAAATGTCAATGGATTATGGTCTGTATATACTACCACTTGATTTCCTGACAAATATGTCTCAACATTTCTTCACTGCCAATATTAAACAAAGTGCTTCTTTCTCAACTACAGAGTAATTAATTTGTGTCCTGTCAAACTTACGTGAGAAATAATAAACAGGATGTTCTAACTCATCTGGTCCTACTTGAAACAAAACAGCACCTGCTCCTAGATCTGAAGCGTCTATGTGAAGAATAAAAGGTTTATCATACTGTGGACTAGCTAGCACAGGTGAAGTAGAGAGAATTCCTTTCAACTTCTGAAAAGAGTTCTGACACTCCTGCGTCCACTTAAATTTTACCTGTTTCCTTAAAAGATTTGTTATGGGTGCAGCAACAATGGAAAAGTTTTTACAATACCTCCTATAATACGCACACATTCCAATAAATCTTTGCACAGACTTCTTATTTGTTAGGACTGGGTACTCTACAATTGCCTGAATCTTATCGTGCAATGGGACTATCCTTCCTTGTCCGACCTCATGTCCTAAATACACAATAGTTCCTTTAGCCCAACTACATTTCTTCATATTGACAGTCAAATTAGCATGTTGTAACACATTAAACAATTTCTTTAAACAAGACATATGATCTACCCAATTCTTACTGAAAATCACAATGTCATCCAAATATGCCCTACAGTCTGGCACATCCTTCAACAAAGAATTCATTAATTTCTGAAAAGTGGCTAGAGCATTCCTTAATCCAAAAGGCATGACATTAAACTCGTAAGCTCCATCAGGAGTGATAAATGCTGTCACTTCCCTTGCAAAATCTGTAAGAGGTATTTGGTGATATTCCTTAGATAAGTCCAATTTAGATACAAAATTGGCATGACCTATAGTATCAACACATTCTTCCAATAATGGTAAAGGATAAACATCAACTACAGTTACCTGGTTGAGTTTTCTATAATCCACTACTAATCTCCACTTATCTTCTGGTTTTGGTACTAATAGACATGGTGAACTCCAGGAACTCTGACTGGGTCTAATGAACCCATGTCGAAGATAATCAACCTCCTCCTGGATGATATGACGTTTCTCAGGTGCCACTCGATAAGGGTGTAGCCGAATTGGAGTTACATTTGTCAGGGTGATATCGTGAGTAATGAGAGAAGTCTGAGTGGGGACCTCCCCAGCAAGCTAGAAGACACCTCCAAAAGGTCCTGGAACTCTGCTCTCTCCTCATCCTGCATATGACTCAACAATTCTTCCCCGGAACTACTGGAATTATACAAACAAAAATTACTATCTTCCTCAGCAACACTCGAATCTTCAGGAATTACCTCCTCAGCAACACAACAAGCCACAATACTAGGCCCACAATAAGCCTTCAACCGGTTTACATGTACACTCATGGTCTGTCGTTTCTGCTTGGGATGCCAAACCTTGTAAGTCACTTCCCCAAGACGTTTTAATACTTGATACGGTCCTGCAAATTTATTAGACATAGACGTACCCATACGAGGCTTCAGGACCAATACCAAATCTCCTGGCTCAAAAACTGAGTTTGGCCTTGAACCTCTGGTCATGTTTCTGCTTCATTACCTGTTGTTGTTCACTTAGATGTCGTAAGGCCAACTCCCTCGTTCTGGACAGCTTGCTCTGGACATCCGTCAGGTAATGCTCACTCTGCCTGGCTGTAACATCTCCTAACAATTTCTCATATAACATCTTTAAAGGTCCTCTCACCTGATGTCCAATACAAGCTCGAATGGAGAACAGCCTAGTGCATTGTGCAATCCATCTCTAGCTGCAACTAAAACCAATGGCAGATTATCATCCCAATGTCTGGGTAAATCTTCCCCAGTTGCCTTTAACATTTTCTTGAGAGTTTGGTGGAACCGCTCGATCCCCCCCCCCTGACTCTGAGGATGGTAAGGACTGGAAAAATTGTGCTTTATACCAAAAGTATTACAAAATTGTTGAAAGGTGGTGGAACAAAAATTACTCCCATTATCAGTTTGAATTATACGGGGCATACCAAATAGTGAGAAAAATCGTTCCAACTGCCTTATAATGGTAGAAGCTCTAATGTTACGTAAAGCATATGCTTCAGGGAACCTGGTGGTCATACATAAAATTGTAAACATATACATATTTCCGGATTTGGTACGGGGTAAAGGTCCGACACAATCCAGTACCACATGAGTAAAAGGCTCCTCTGGCACTACAATAGGGTATAATGGTGTTCGTGGCAGTCTGATTAGGCTTACCAACAGTTTGACACGCAACACAATTGTGGCAATATCTGACTACATCTTTTTTAATTTTTGGCCAATAAAAAAGTTTACAGATCTTATGATACATACTGGTAATGCCTTGATGGCCTCCCATCAGGTCATCATGAGCAGCTTGCAATACTTGCTCCCTATACTCTGTTGGCACAACGAGCTGGGTTTTAGACTCCCAATCATCTGATGAGGGAGTTCCTGATGGTCTCCATCTTTTCGTCAGACATTGATCCTTGAAATAGCAACCCGTACTCTCCTCCAAAGTATCAATGGAGTCGGCTGCTTCTGCAAAACACTCAGCAAGACTGGGATCAGTACTCTGTAACTTACGCAAGGTCTGGAACTCTACAACTGGAGCGAGCGGGCAAGGAACTGGTACCTGGGTGTTACGGCCCTCTCGGGACGCAACGGGGTCCTTACTCTGATGTTGTTAGAGGAAGTTATATCCGACCCCAAGCCAGCAGTGGCTTTCAAGGGATGCGATCCGTGATGCAAGTAACTTAAAGGGGAAGGGAAATAAAGGCAAAAACTTAATATAATATAATGTCCGTCACCGATAAATAATATATAAAACGGTTACACAAAAGGGGGGGGGGGTATTAACACTTTACAAGGGGATTAATCCTCAATCGATGTCTTCTGCTGAAGACGCTGGTGCCATAACTCTCGGTGCCGAATACTTGGTGCTCTCTTCGTGGCCTCACAATTAATTCTCCAAAGAAGTTGAGCCTACCCTGGCCACAGGTCAGCCAAAACACGGGTCCACTGGGGGCACCGCCGTGGAGGCCGTCAACCACACGTCCAGCTGGTCTGCTGGCAGGTTCTGAGCCCACAAGGCTGGTACGGCCACTCCACGAACGATCAAAGGGGAACGCCCTAGACAGGAGCTTCGTGTGACACCACAAGTCACTCTCCTGTCTTCAGTACCCCAGTGGATGATCGTCTCCAACAGTCGGTCCCGGGTAAATCCTCTTACTGCCACTCCACTGGCAGGCTAACACACCACAGTGTTCTTCCGGGGGGGGACGACGTCACAACAGCTGCAGCAAGGTTCAAGGTATGGAGACTGGCTGCCTCGGGTAGACTGACTCAACCTTCAACACAACAGTCCCAGGTCGACTCTGTAAACAGACACGTCATCAATAACCGGGACACTAATACACCTCACTTATGGGCTCGGACACAAACACCTGACGTATCCAGTCCATAGATGGCGCTGTCGTCGGAGCACCACATCACCAGAGGTCAGGAGCGGCTGTGTTGTGAGCTGCACAGGACTGGAAACTGGCCCTTGTGGCCGATATTCGCCGTCCTCATCCGGTGTCGTCGTTCGTTTGGCGGGGGTTTCGGGAGCTGACCCACAGATGGCGTGGTTGTCACTGCTCCAGGCTCGGACGCGGGATCCGGGTTCGTAACACCTCCCCACCAAAAAGAATTTGGTTTGAGGTTCTATAAAAAGAGACACAAACCAAATTAGTTCGGCGACACAACTCCAAATGGACTTACTTATACTATGAACTGGAGTAGCGAGGCTGTCTCGTCCACAGAACTGTCCTACTAGCCATTTCCGGCACAACGGGAACTTGCAGATAGAAGGCAATGATCTGCCCGATGTAATCTTCCACGTCTCCACTGCAATGTCAAGCAGGGGCATCATCTCACATGTCTCAAGTAAGGATCTGTGTGGACACGATCTGGGGCGACTCGACACTTCCTTATGTCGTGGCACCGATGATGGCTGGACACACACGGCATTTCTGGTACCGGTCCGATGGTCCTTCAGGGAGACAGGAACCTGGAATACAGGGGTCTGATAATTCAGAGTGATAGCGACAGCGGGTAAAACAGTACTTACAGTATACTCTACTAGGTCCACACCTAGTCCCAACGGGGCTGTTCGTACGTCGCAGATGGCATTCGCTCTGCCACCGTCAGGTCGACCAACGTTCCACATAACGCTGCATTGAGGCTCAGCAGTCACGCGGGGGGGTGTCAACCTGTCGGAAACAGTCACTCATATTATCATTTCTCGTACCTCCTGTATCAACCATCACCTTCCAGGTCCCTTCTTCAACTGCAACACTTGCAGTACAAATCTCCAATCCCTGGGACCTCTTCGCGATGTTCAAGGGAGCCATCATCTGTCGGGTCGTCCACCGGTCCTTACTGAGAACACATACGAGAATCAAAAATACCGCTAAGAAACATTTGGTTACCTGATGGATAAGCTTCCTGAGCCTGTAATGTCCATAGCCGGCTACATCCATTAGCCTGGTTTGGACCAAAGAGGACACTAGAACCTTTGCACATACCTCACATACCTCCGACGTCTGGGGAATCTCTGGCCGGTTCAACATACATTGTACTTTGCCAGGCTGCAAGTACACAGGTGCCTTCACTCCAGACTCTTCGGTGTCCGTGGGTGCTCGCACACAAGGCCTCTCTTCTTGCTCAGGTTCTTCTGTCATCGTAACCTCATGTTCCTTGTCGAGAGAATCAGGAGACACTGCTAGAACGTTCTCAATCTGTAGGCGAGAGGACAAATTAAACATAGTTACATCCGGGTCTGTCTTTACCTGGACATTACCATTGCCTGTTACCTCAGACCTTGCTGCTCCGGTAGACTCGTCCTCAACCTTGGGAAGATTGGTGCTCCAATCGGTTACCAAGTCGTTGGCTAGTACCACGTCAATCCCAGCCACAGGGAGGGTATCGACTACTGCCAACGCACATGTGCCGCTGAAATAAGGCGAGTCGAGATGTACTGGCACTAAGGGGGCGATATACTGCATTCTCGGAAACCCAACCAGGATAACCTCTGGTCTCCCATCCACACTTACTCCCTCGGGTAACGAGGTCTTCACGATCAGGGACTGGGCTGCTCCACTATCTCTGAGCACTACAACTGATGTACCAGTATGATCACTCGTTACATACCCGGTTGAAGTGTGAGGGGCCAACAAACTTGGTCCTTCCTGCGTCGTCGTAGACTGGTTTCCTACTGGTGGTTGTAACACAGCTCATCATCATCACCTCCCTACATGCGCTGCCACCTCTTCTGCCTCGGCACCTAGCAGCTATATGCCCTTTCTGCCCACAAGTCCAGCACACCATATTCCTCCTCGGGCTCCGGTGTTTCGGACTGCTAGGACTTGTTCTTCGGGGGCTACTTGGGGGCGTCTTTTTAGCACTTTGTGGGACGGGTCTTTCTTCTTCATCATGAGGTCTGTCGAACCGGCGCTGGTAATTCCTTGGGACGTACTTAGCAGACAGCCTATGAGTCAGGATGTACTCTTCAGCCATGGTGGCTGCTGCACTCAAGGTCTCTACCTGCTGTTCCTCTAAGTACGTCTTGAGGTCTCCAGACAAACAATCCTTGAAGTCCTCGAGCAGAATCAGCTGCTCGAGGTCTTCCTTGGTCTCCACCTTCCGAGAGGAACACCATTCTTGGAAAAGTCGCTCCTTGATGGTGGCGAATTCGGTGAAAGTGTGCTCTGAGGTCTTCTTCAGGTTTCTGAACTTTTGCCTATATGCCTCAGGTACCAATTGGTACGCCATGAGCACCACTTTCTTCACCATATCGTAATCGCCGGAGTCGTCAAGGGATAACGTAGAGTAGGCGATTTGGGCCTTCCCAGTCAGGACTGACTGTATCATGATGGCCCAATTCTCCCTTGGCCACTCCAAAGAGGCAGCGACTTTCTCAAAGGCTGCGAAGAACTTCGAAACTTCTCTCTCGTTGAATTTGGGGACCATTTTGATATTCCTTACGGATCGAAACCGCTTACTCCGGTTTGTCCAGCGCCTAATCGTAATACTTCTAGTTCATGTTGTCTCTGTCTTTCTTTTTCTTCTCTTTCTCATTCTTCTCTCTCTCTTTTCTCTTCTCTTTCTCGTTCTTCTCTCTCTCTTTCTCGTTCTTCTCTCTCTCTTTTCTCTTCTCTTTCTCGTTCTTCTCTCTCTTTCTCGTTCTTCTCTCTCTCTTTCTCGTTCTTCTCTCTCTCTTTCTCGTTCTTCTCTCTCTCTTTCTCGTTCTAATTCTAGACGCCTCATTGCCAATTCTTTATCTTTCAATTCTCATTCTAATTCTAACTTTTTCCACTATCTCACGATTGATCTCTAGGGCGCGCATTTTGACTGTTAGGAAGCTGATATTAAGCTCACCTGCATCACTGTCAACGTCACTGCCCTTATCTTCCTTTTCCGTGGAAGCTATTTCCTCACCTTCCTTTGTACTAGGAGTCTCGCCTTCCTGTTTCTCTTCTGCCTTCAGGTGCCGGTGAACCTTGGACAAGATCTCCACACGGGAATCACTGGCACGGATCTTGATTTCCAGGTAGGCGCTCACTAGTACAAGTTCCGGTTTGCTCAGATACTTTAATCTGGCAAGACAGTCCACTCTGTTCAGTAAAGCCTGAACATCGTCCAGATCATCGATGGTAGCTTTGTCTGCCATAGTCACAGATGGAACACTTAGCACTTAACACACTGCTTACACGTTAGCACTTAACACACCGAGCACTGTTCTACGCCAATATTGCACTTTATCGCACCAAACACTGCACTTGCCAATATTGCACGTAATCACTCGGGCACCGCACTACCCAATATTGCACTGAGTCCAAGCGAACACTTCGCTCTACCAATATTGCACTGAATCACTGAGCACCGCACTAGTCAATATTGCACTTAATCGCTTAATCACAGCAAGCACCGCACTGCACAATATCGCACTTATTCCACTCTGAGCACCGCACAGGACGTATAACGTTACCAATCGTCGCACACAGGGGGAATTATTAACAGGGATTACGCCACTTCACCACCCCTGTCAAACATACTTAACAAGGGGACGGATCCCGCTGGAGATGCCAATTATGTTACGGCTCTCTCGGGACGCAACGGGGTCCTTACTCTGATGTTGTTAGAGAAAGTTATATCCGACCCCAAGCCAGCAGTGGCTTTCAAGGGATGCGATCCGTGATGCAAGTAACTTAAAGGGGAAGGGAAATAAAGGCAAAAACTTAATATAATATAATGTCCGTCACCGATAAATAATATATAAAACGGTTACACAAAAGGGGGGGGGGGGGGGTATTAACACTTTACAAGGGGATTAATCCTCAATCGATGTCTTCTGCTGAAGACGCTGGTGCCATAAACTCTCGGTGCCGAATACTTGGTGCTCTCTTCGTGGCCTCACAATTAATTCTCCAAAGAAGTTGAGCCTACCCTGGCCACAGGTCAGCCAAAACACGGGTCCACTGGGGGCACCGCCGTGGAGGCTGTCAACCACACGTCCAGCTGGTCTGCTGGCAGGTTCTGAGCCCACAAGGCTGGTACGGCCACTCCACGAACGATCAAAGGGGAACGCCCTAGACAGGAGCTTCGTGTGACACCACAAGTCACTCTCCTGTCTTCAGTACCCCAGTGGATGATCGTCTCCAACAGTCGGTCCCGGGTAAATCCTCTTACTGCCACTCCA
>NC_091185.1:7055745-7225745 GCF_040958095.1 Procambarus clarkii
ACTGGCTTCTCTGGTAGGAGCCCCTTGTGGTTCCTTCAATCTCTCACACTGGCTTCTCTGGTAGGAGCCCCTTGGTGGTTCCTTCAATCTCTCAACACTGGCTTCTCTGGTAGGAGCCCCTTGGTGGTTCCTTCAATCTCTCAACACTGGCTTCTCTGGTAGGAGCCCCTTGGTGGTTCCTTCAATCTCTCACACTGGCTTCTCTGGTAGGAGCCCCTTGGTGGTTCCTTCAATCTCTCAACACTGGCTTCTCTGGTAGGAGCCCCTTGGTGGTTCCTTCAATCTCTCAACACTGGCTTCTCTGGTAGGAGCCCCTTGGTGGTTCCTTCAATCTCTCAACACTGGCTTCTCTGGTAGGAGCCCCTTGGTGGTTCCTTCAATCTCTCAACACTGGCTTCTCGGTAGGAGCCCCTTGTGTGGTTCCTTCAATCTCTCAACACTGGCTTCTCTGGTAGGAGCCCCTTGGTGGTTCCTTCAATCTCTCAACACTGGCTTCTCTGGTAGGAGCCCCTTGGTGGTTCCTTCAATCTCTCAACACTGGCTTCTCTGGTAGGAGCCCCTTGGTGGTTCCTTCAATCTCTCAACACTGGCTTCTCTGGTAGGAGCCCCTTGGTGGTTCCTTCAATCTCTCAACACTGGCTTCTCTGGTAGGAGCCCCTTGGTGGTTCCTTCAATCTCTCAACACTGGCTTCTCTGGTAGGAGCCCCTTGGTGGTTCCTTCAATCTCTCAACACTGGCTTCTCTGGTAGGAGCCCCTTGGTGGTTCCTTCAATCTCTCAACACTGGCTTCTCTGGTAGGAGCCCCTTGGTGGTTCCTTCAATCTCTCAACACTGGCTTCTCTGGTAGGAGCCCCTTGGTGGTTCCTTCAATCTCTCAACACTGGCTTCTCTGGTAGGAGCCCCTTGGTGGTTCCTTCAATCTCTCAACACTGGCTTCTCTGGTAGGAGCCCCTTGGTGGTTCCTTCAATCTCTCAACACTGGCTTCTCTGGTAGGAGCCCCTTGGTGGTTCCTTCAATCTCTCAACACTGGCTTCTCTGGTAGGAGCCCCTTGGTGGTTCCTTCAATCTCTCAACACTGGCTTCTCTGGTAGGAGCCCCTTGGTGGTTCCTTCAATCTCTCAACACTGGCTTCTCTGGTAGGAGCCCCTTGGTGGTTCCTTCAATCTCTCAACACTGGCTTCTCTGGTAGGAGCCCCTTGGTGGTTCCTTCAATCTCTCAACACTGGCTTCTCTGGTAGGAGCCCCTTGGTGGTTCCTTCAATCTCTCAACACTGGCTTCTCTGGTAGGAGCCCCTTGGTGGTTCCTTCAATCTCTCAACACTGGCTTCTCTGGTAGGAGCCCCTTGGTGGTTCCTTCAATCTCTCAACACTGGCTTCTCTGGTAGGAGCCCCTTGGTGGTTCCTTCAATCTCTCAACACTGGCTTCTCTGGTAGGAGCCCCTTGGTGGTTCCTTCAATCTCTCAACACTGGCTTCTCTGGTAGGAGCCCCTTGGTGGTTCCTTCAATCTCTCAACACTGGCTTCTCTGGTAGGAGCCCCTTGGTGGTTCCTTCAATCTCTCAACACTGGCTTCTCTGGTAGGAGCCCCTTGGTGGTTCCTTCAATCTCTCAACACTGGCTTCTCTGGTAGGAGCCCCTTGGTGGTTCCTTCAATCTCTCAACACTGGCTTCTCTGGTAGGAGCCCCTTGGTGGTTCCTTCAATCTCTCAACACTGGCTTCTCTGGTAGGAGCCCCTTGGTGGTTCCTTCAATCTCTCAACACTGGCTTCTCTGGTAGGAGCCCCTTGGTGGTTCCTTCAATCTCTCAACACTGGCTTCTCTGGTAGGAGCCCCTTGGTGGTTCCTTCAATCTCTCAACACTGGCTTCTCTGGTAGGAGCCCCTTGGTGGTTCCTTCAATCTCTCAACACTGGCTTCTCTGGTAGGAGCCCCTTGGTGGTTCCTTCAATCTCTCAACACTGGCTTCTCTGGTAGGAGCCCCTTGGTGGTTCCTTCAATCTCTCAACACTGGCTTCTCTGGTAGGAGCCCCTTGGTGGTTCCTTCAATCTCTCAACACTGGCTTCTCTGGTAGGAGCCCCTTGGTGGTTCCTTCAATCTCTCAACACTGGCTTCTCTGGTAGGAGCCCCTTGGTGGTTCCTTCAATCTCTCAACACTGGCTTCTCTGGTAGGAGCCCCTTGGTGGTTCCTTCAATCTCTCAACACTGGCTTCTCTGGTAGGAGCCCCTTGGTGGTTCCTTCAATCTCTCAACACTGGCTTCTCTGGTAGGAGCCCCTTGGTGGTTCCTTCAATCTCTCAACACTGGCTTCTCTGGTAGGAGCCCCTTGGTGGTTCCTTCAATCTCTCAACACTGGCTTCTCTGGTAGGAGCCCCTTGGTGGTTCCTTCAATCTCTCAACACTGGCTTCTCTGGTAGGAGCCCCTTGGTGGTTCCTTCAATCTCTCAACACTGGCTTCTCTGGTAGGAGCCCCTTGGTGGTTCCTTCAATCTCTCAACACTGGCTTCTCTGGTAGGAGCCCCTTGGTGGTTCCTTCAATCTCTCAACACTGGCTTCTCTGGTAGGAGCCCCTTGGTGGTTCCTTCAATCTCTCAACACTGGCTTCTCTGGTAGGAGCCCCTTGGTGGTTCCTTCAATCTCTCAACACTGGCTTCTCTGGTAGGAGCCCCTTGGTGGTTCCTTCAATCTCTCAACACTGGCTTCTCTGGTAGGAGCCCCTTGGTGGTTCCTTCAATCTCTCAACACTGGCTTCTCTGGTAGGAGCCCCTTGGTGGTTCCTTCAATCTCTCAACACTGGCTTCTCTGGTAGGAGCCCCTTGGTGGTTCCTTCAATCTCTCAACACTGGCTTCTCTGGTAGGAGCCCCTTGGTGGTTCCTTCAATCTCTCAACACTGGCTTCTCTGGTAGGAGCCCCTTGGTGGTTCCTTCAATCTCTCAACACTGGCTTCTCTGGTAGGAGCCCCTTGGTGGTTCCTTCAATCTCTCAACACTGGCTTCTCTGGTAGGAGCCCCTTGGTGGTTCCTTCAATCTCTCAACACTGGCTTCTCTGGTAGGAGCCCCTTGGTGGTTCCTTCAATCTCTCAACACTGGCTTCTCTGGTAGGAGCCCCTTGGTGGTTCCTTCAATCTCTCAACACTGGCTTCTCTGGTAGGAGCCCCTTGGTGGTTCCTTCAATCTCTCAACACTGGCTTCTCTGGTAGGAGCCCCTTGGTGGTTCCTTCAATCTCTCAACACTGGCTTCTCTGGTAGGAGCCCCTTGGTGGTTCCTTCAATCTCTCAACACTGGCTTCTCTGGTAGGAGCCCCTTGGTGGTTCCTTCAATCTCTCAACACTGGCTTCTCTGGTAGGAGCCCCTTGGTGGTTCCTTCAATCTCTCAACACTGGCTTCTCTGGTAGGAGCCCCTTGGTGGTTCCTTCAATCTCTCAACACTGGCTTCTCTGGTAGGAGCCCCTTGGTGGTTCCTTCAATCTCTCAACACTGGCTTCTCTGGTAGGAGCCCCTTGGTGGTTCCTTCAATCTCTCAACACTGGCTTCTCTGGTAGGAGCCCCTTGGTGGTTCCTTCAATCTCTCAACACTGGCTTCTCTGGTAGGAGCCCCTTGGTGGTTCCTTCAATCTCTCAACACTGGCTTCTCTGGTAGGAGCCCCTTGGTGGTTCCTTCAATCTCTCAACACTGGCTTCTCTGGTAGGAGCCCCTTGGTGGTTCCTTCAATCTCTCAACACTGGCTTCTCTGGTAGGAGCCCCTTGGTGGTTCCTTCAATCTCTCAACACTGGCTTCTCTGGTAGGAGCCCCTTGGTGGTTCCTTCAATCTCTCAACACTGGCTTCTCTGGTAGGAGCCCCTTGGTGGTTCCTTCAATCTCTCAACACTGGCTTCTCTGGTAGGAGCCCCTTGGTGGTTCCTTCAATCTCTCAACACTGGCTTCTCTGGTAGGAGCCCCTTGGTGGTTCCTTCAATCTCTCAACACTGCTTCTCTGTTAGGAGCCCCTTGGTGGTTCCTTCAATCTCTCAACACGGGCTTCTCTGGTAGGAGCCCCTTGGTGGTTCCTTCAATCTCTCAACACTGGCTTCTCTGGTAGGAGCCCTTGGTGGTTCCTTCAATCTCTCAACACTGCTTCTCTGGTAGGAGCCCCTTGGTGGTTCCTTCAATCTCTCAACACTGGCTTCTCTGGTAGGAGCCCCTTGGTGGTTTCCTTCAATCTCTCAAACACTGGCTTCTCTGGTAGGAGCCCCTTGGTGGTTCCTTCAATCTCTCAACACTGGCTTCTCTGGTAGGAGCCCCTTGGTGGTTCCTTCAATCTCTCAACACTGGCTTCTCTGGTAGGAGCCCCTTGGTGGTTCCTTTCAATCTCTCAACACTGGCTTCTCTGGTAGGAGCCCCTTGGTGGTTCCTTCAATCTCTCAACACTGGCTTCTCTGGTAGGAGCCCCTTGTGGTTCCTTCAATCTCTCAACACTGGCTTCTCTGGTAGGAGCCCCTTGGTGGTTCCTTCAATCTCTCAACACTGGCTTCTCTGGTAGGAGCCCCTTGGTGGTTCCTTCAATCTCTCAACACTGGCTTCTCTGGTAGGAGCCCCTTGGTGGTTCCTTCAATCTCTCAACACTGGCTTCTCTGGTAGGAGCCCCTTGGTGGTTCCTTCAATCTCTCAACACTGGCTTCTCTGGTAGGAGCCCCTTGGTGGTTCCTTCAATCTCTCAACACTGGCTTCTCTGGTAGGAGCCCCTTGGTGGTTCCTTCAATCTCTCAACACTGGCTTCTCTGGTAGGAGCCCCTTGGTGGTTCCTTCAATCTCTCAACACTGGCTTCTCTGGTAGGAGCCCCTTGGTGGTTCCTTCAATCTCTCAACACTGGCTTCTCTGGTAGGAGCCCCTTGGTGGTTCCTTCAATCTCTCAACACTGGCTTCTCTGGTAGGAGCCCCTTGGTGGTTCCTTCAATCTCTCAACACTGGCTTCTCTGGTAGGAGCCCCTTGGTGGTTCCTTCAATCTCTCAACACTGGCTTCTCTGGTAGGAGCCCCTTGGTGGTTCCTTCAATCTCTCAACACTGGCTTCTCTGGTAGGAGCCCCTTGGTGGTTCCTTCAATCTCTCAACACTGGCTTCTCTGGTAGGAGCCCCTTGGTGGTTCCTTCAATCTCTCAACACTGGCTTCTCTGGTAGGAGCCCCTTGGTGGTTCCTTCAATCTCTCAACACTGGCTTCTCTGGTAGGAGCCCCTTGGTGGTTCCTTCAATCTCTCAACACTGGCTTCTCTGGTAGGAGCCCCTTGGTGGTTCCTTCAATCTCTCAACACTGGCTTCTCTGGTAGGAGCCCCTTGGTGGTTCCTTCAATCTCTCAACACTGGCTTCTCTGGTAGGAGCCCCTTGGTGGTTCCTTCAATCTCTCAACACTGGCTTCTCTGGTAGGAGCCCCTTGGTGGTTCCTTCAATCTCTCAACACTGGCTTCTCTGGTAGGAGCCCCTTGGTGGTTCCTTCAATCTCTCAACACTGGCTTCTCTGGTAGGAGCCCCTTGGTGGTTCCTTCAATCTCTCAACACTGGCTTCTCTGGTAGGAGCCCCTTGGTGGTTCCTTCAATCTCTCAACACTGGCTTCTCTGGTAGGAGCCCCTTGGTGGTTCCTTCAATCTCTCAACACTGGCTTCTCTGGTAGGAGCCCCTTGGTGGTTCCTTCAATCTCTCAACACTGGCTTCTCTGGTAGGAGCCCCTTGGTGGTTCCTTCAATCTCTCAACACTGGCTTCTCTGGTAGGAGCCCCTTGGTGGTTCCTTCAATCTCTCAACACTGGCTTCTCTGGTAGGAGCCCCTTGGTGGTTCCTTCAATCTCTCAACACTGGCTTCTCTGGTAGGAGCCCCTTGGTGGTTCCTTCAATCTCTCAACACTGGCTTCTCTGGTAGGAGCCCCTTGGTGGTTCCTTCAATCTCTCAACACTGGCTTCTCTGGTAGGAGCCCCTTGGTGGTTCCTTCAATCTCTCAACACTGGCTTCTCTGGTAGGAGCCCCTTGGTGGTTTCCTTCAATCTCTCAACACTGGTCTTCTCTCTGGTTAGGAAGCCCTCCTTGGTGGTTCCTTCATCTCTCAAACCTGCTTCTCTGTAGGAGCCCCTTGGTGGTTCCTTCAATCTCTCACACTGGCTTCTCTGGGTAGGAAGCCCCTTGTGTGGTTCCTTTCAATCTCTCAACACTGGCTTCATCCTGGTAGGAGCCCCCTGGTGGTGTTCCTTCAAGCTCTCAACACTTGGCTTCTCTGGCAGGAGCCCCTTGGTGGTTTCCTTTCAATCCTCTCAACACTGGCTCTTCCTGGTAGGAGCCCCTTGGTGGTGTCGTACCTGACATCTCTCAACTACTGGCCTTCTCCTGGTAGGAGCCCCGTGGGTGGTTCCTTCAATCGCTCAACTACCTGGCCTTCTCCTGGTAGGTACGCCCCTTGGTGGTTCCTTCAATCTCTGCAACACTGGGCCTTCTCTGGTAGGAGCCCCTGTGTGGTGGTTCCTTCCAAATCTGTCTCAACCACTGGCTTCTCTGGTAGGAGCCCCTTGGTGGTTCCTTCAATCTCTCAACACTGGCTTCTCTTGGGTAGGAGCCCCTTGGTGTTCCTTCATTCTCTCAACACTGGCTTCTCTGGTAGGAGCCCCTTGGTGGGTCCTTCAATCTCTCCAAACCCTGGCTTCTCTGGTAGGAGCCCCTTGGTGGTTCCTTCAATCTCTCAACACTGGCTTCTCTGGTAGGAGCCCCTTGGTGTTCCTTCAATCTCTCAACACTGGCTTCTCTGGTAGGAGCCCCTTGGTGGTTCCTTCAATCTCTCAACACTGGCTTCTCTGGTAGGAGCCCCTTGGTGGTTTCAATCTCTCAACACTGGCTTCTCTGGTAGGAGCCCCTTGGTGGTTCCTTCAATCTCTCAACACTGGCTTCTCTGGTAGGAGCCCCTTGGTGGTTCCTTCAATCTCTCAACACTGGCTTCTCTGGTAGGAGCCCCTTGGTGGTTCCTTCAATCTCTCAACACTGGCTTCTCTGGTAGGAGCCCCTTGGTGGTTCCTTCAATCTCTCAACACTGGCTTCTCTGGTAGGAGCCCCTTGGTGGTTCCTTCAATCTCTCAACACTGGCTTCTCTGGTAGGAGCCCCTTGGTGGTTCCTTCAATCTCTCAACACTGGCTTCTCTGGTAGGAGCCCCTTGGTGGTTCCTTCAATCTCTCAACACTGGCTTCTCTGGTAGGAGCCCCTTGGTGGTTCCTTCAATCTCTCAACACTGGCTTCTCTGGTAGGAGCCCCTTGGTGGTTCCTTCAATCTCTCAACACTGGCTTCTCTGGTAGGAGCCCCTTGGTGGTTCCTTCAATCTCTCAACACTGGCTTCTCTGGTAGGAGCCCCTTGGTGGTTCCTTCAATCTCTCAACACTGGCTTCTCTGGTAGGAGCCCCTTGGTGGTTCCTTCAATCTAACTTACTACAAAGAAACAGGAAAAATAAAGATTTACCAGGAAGGAGGATCTTCATTTCTATTTAATTTTATAAATTGAGAAATTTTGAGAATGGTTATAATTTTAGAATTTCTATCTTATATAAATATTGAATTTATTATAATGTAAGTAATTATTCTAATGATTAATAATGTTTCTTCTTTTCTGACAGAGATGCGTGAACCCCCATACTACAGCCATTACTCCAGGGCTCGTCTGTTCATCCACAATATTGTCACTAGTAAATATTTTGACTTGGCAATTGCAGCAGTCATTGGCCTCAATGTTGTTACAATGGCCATGGAAATTTTATAAAATGCCAAAGGTATACCTTTGGCATAAACGCTTGTGCTCTCTAGAGTAGAGTACTGCTGCACAATGACAGCACCTTTCAAAGCTGGAGAAATTACTGACCTGGAGAGTGTGCAGAGATCCTTTACTGCTAGAATCCACTCAGTAAAACATCTAAACTATTGGGACCGACTAAAGAGCCTAAAACTGTACTCCCTTGTGCGCAGGCGGGAGAGGTACATAATAATTTACACGTGGAAAATATTAGAGGGGCTGGTCCCAAACCTGCACACAGAAATAACATCACATGAGACCAGAAGACATGGCAGGATGTGCAGAATACCCCCGTTGAAAAGCAGAGGTGCAACAGGTACTCTGAGAGAGAACTCTATCAACATCAGAGGGCCGAGACTGTTCAACACGCTTCCACTACACATACGGGGCATAACTGGTCGACCCCTCATAGTGTTCAAGAGAAAACTGGATAAGCACCTCCAAAGGATACCTGATCAACCAGGCTGTGACTCATACGTCAGGCTGCGAGCAGCCGCGTCCAACAGCCTGGTTGATCAGTCCGGCAACCAGGAGGCCTGGTCGACGACCGGGCCGCGGGGGCGCTAAGCCCCGGAAGCACCTCAAGGTAACCTCAAGGTAAGGTACCTAATTCTAAATTGTTTATGGAAAAAATGTTTCTTTCTTGAGCACATTAACATACATTTTATATTTAGTTTCATAATTTCTGCTTAGTAAAATACAACCTTTTTTCCTAACTAGGAGCTGGAATATACCCTGCAAATCTTCAATTACTTCTTTACTGCAGTTTTTATCTTGGAGTCAGTCATGAAGATGGTGGCACTGGGTTGTCGTCGCTACTTCCAAGACAGGTAATACATTTTGTGCCATCTCATTCACCTTTCACTTCGTATAACTCTCTGATATTTGATATATATATGATTCTGCCTCAAATAGTCTTCTGTTACAATTATACATATTAGTTGGATTTTTATCACGGCAATGGAAACGGTTGTTACTGTATGATAACTGTACGACAGTGGTCAGTACAGTCGAATCACACCTGAAAGGTCTTGGATTTGAGCCACAGGATAAAAACATGAACAGCATGCACTGCTGCCCCTTGATTCTTTAATTAAACCTCTACCCATAATAAATAAATAAATTTCTTTATTATAGTCTGTTTTTAAATAGATTTGTTTAATAATGCTTTCAAGCATTATTAAAAATGGTAAAATACAAATATAATAAATGCAAATTATAATCTGTGGCTCAAAATTCCCTTAAGTATGAGAGAATTTTTTTTTAGAAAATCATTGACAATTAAGCACATGCTCACATGAAAAGGTTCACCACTCACTGGCCTAGGGGGAACCGTGATAAGCCTAACAGGCTTCCTGGCCATGACAATGGAAAACCATATGCAGTGCTAATTATTTTTGACGGCTCAGTGGCACCACACTTGCCCTGCGCTGCACAAGCAATTTGGTCTGGGTTCGAGTCCTAGTCGGGGAGGATTGTCTAGACGGCAATCCTTAACTCTTTGCCTCTGTTCACCCAGCAGAAATTGGGTACCTGTTAATTGATTGCTGGGTCATTTTCCAGGGAAAACTAGTAGATAAGGCTTACCATGAACCATGAGAAGTGAAAATTTTAAGTCTGTTTATAGGAGTCAGAAGCCCCTGTACCCGTCTGTGCAAAAAAAAAAAAAAAAAAAATAGAAATTTTAGGAGGAGGAGGAATCATTGTTATTAAATTCCTTGCATGTCATTGATGATTTACTATAGCATTAGATATACAAGCAGTAAACATTGATCCAGATGATATGCAACAGTGATATAATACATTCTTGAAGTTACTGATGATATCTTTTTATTGATCCATGCAGGCTTTCCTACAACTTGTTTTTACTTTTACCTTCCTATTCTGTATCACTTTATTTGTTGTGTTCTGAGGAAATTTTGAGGCAAGTGATGCTAACTAAAATTCTCTTACTACAAAGATATTCTTGATGAACTTTCTGAGCCCCTTCATTTCATCCTTGAGCCATGTACCTGTGTCTGTCAGGTGACTGAAAATCACAGCAGGCTCTTTTGACCTCTGCCCAGTGGAGACGAGTAATTGTTCAAATAACGTTTTCCAATCAAACAATGACGGTAGAAAATGGTGATAACATTCACTGCACCTCCAAAGAGGCTACTTGGTATGACAAGAAAAAACAAGACATATGTAAACTCAACCTCCTCTTCAAATATTTAGGACAACACAATCTAACCTAGTTGCTCAACTTCACTACCATCATCAGAGGGCAGCACTGCCACTGCCAGAGTTGGTAGAGCCAGCAAACTGTAGCTGTTGTGTAGGTGCTCATACTTGGTGAAAGCCTAGTGTGTGAAGAGAGTCCTTAGTAGACCCTTGTTGTGGCTCTGGGAGTATTTGAAGGGCTACTCAGAAAAGGTCATTTCAGTCCACTTAATACATTTTCTGTATATGACCCTTAAAATGTCAATGTTCCACAGAAGACTGTGAATTTGAATGTCAGTTAAAAGTAATGCACTTTGAGTATCAGTAATACAAAAGTCTCATGGAAACCACTAGTTGGTTGGCTGGTTAATCACAACACTTGTGATTAAGAATATTGTATGGGTCATTAGTACCTGAAACAGGTACCCAAAAATTCAGTAATTAAAACAGTTATTCACTCTATATGTACAATGCACAGCCTTTTGTATTTCATGTGCTAATTCCAAGTTGAATACCTATTTAATCTTTTTACAATTTATTTTATTAATTTAATTGTTAAATTATTATTTTAAATTATTATTTTAAATTATTATTTTAAATTCATATTTAAAAACCATTAGTTAAATAAGGTTCCCTATATACTGTGTGGTGCTTGTAAATGTTAGTACTTTATACAATGTGTTGTGACCTGAGACAATCTCTCAAGAATGTCTGTATAACACACTTTTTCTTATACAACTGTTTCCCCTTGGTGGTCTTACCTTTGCCCCGCCCCTGCCCTGGTCACGCCCACTCTGTTTCTGCCTCCCTGACTCACCACGTGCCCAGCGAGGAGTATAGGTGAGGGAGGAATGCCTACTGCATAGTTTAGGCTCAACCTGCACATCAATATCTTTACTTTTCCCTTGTCTGATATGCTCTTATGTTAAAGACCCAAATACTAAAGCTATTAGTAGACTATTTTTCTATATACATCTTTATTTGTTAGCTGTAATTAAAAAGAAGACACATTTGTCATTAAAAGTAGTAGCAGACAGGAGGAGAGAAATGTTGGTGGTGGTGAGGGTGAGCTGCCAGCCTGGCACTGGTGTAAGTCACAGTATGGTGTTCAGGGTATTGGAGAAGTTTTCACTACTGTGGAATAGTCTATCTTCCTTATTAATGTTGTTGGAACTCAGCAGAGAGTTTAGCTTTTAAATTTATCCTCAGTTGAATGAGCTTTCCCTATACTGTACAGTATATAATCATATAATACATTCACCTATGTGTTGAGTTCTGAATTAGTCTTACTTGAATAGGGCTCTTAAGAATGTACTATATTATTAACAACACTACATATCATAACAACTCCCCAGGAGCACTGGACTTACTGTAGGCACTCTTCTAATTCTCTTTATACAAGTTTTATTAATTTCAACTTGAAATTAATACAATTCTACAATTCTTTTTAAAGTTGACTTAGTAAATATAAGTATAAGACTAATTTACTATAATAAAATATGTTCAACTCTTTTACATATTTAACCCCACAGTAATTGCATTTCTTCAAAGAATTACATATGTATTGTTAAGGCTAAGTGATAACAAGAGCATAAAAATTAACATTCCCTACTCTTGCTCTTATTGAATGATAGTGTAGCACTTAGTAGTGAGAAAGCTTAACCGCAGTTGACGGTGGCGCAGTGATAACATACTCGCCCCACACTTCGTGAGTGATTAGGCTTAGGTTCATATCCTGGCCGGGAAGGATTGACTAGGCGCCAATCTTTAACTTTACGCCCCTGCTCACCCAGCAGTGATTGGGTATCTGGTTGTTAAAAGATTGGTAGGTCGCATTCCGGGTAAACTATTTATTTATTTATTTATTTATATATATACAAGAAGGTACATTGGGTTTGTGAGAATACATTGGATAGTACAGTATTTACATTCTTGAAAAGCCACTAGTACGCACAGCGTACGCACACTAGTGGGTAAGACTTACCATGAGCTATGAGAAGGGAAAACTCTCAGCCTCCTAACAGGAGTCAGCAGTTGTCTGTTCTTGTACCCCACCTGTGCATAAAAAAAAATGGTGGTAATACAGCAGTATAAATAATAATGAGTATATTGTACCACAAGACAATCACTGAGTTTAGGATCTGAAGCCGTACCTTGTGGGTTCATATTATTACCCTCTGCACTGTGGTATTAAATAGCTCACTCAAGTTGTGTAGTTTTAGTCAACTGAATTACAAGCTTTTTATTTTAATAATTTAAGTACAGCACTATAGCTCACCTTTATTATGTGAAATGTGTAGCTTCTTAATTTCAGTCTATATTCAACAGTAATATATCCTGGCAGTAACTTTGAGACATATTTTTCATTCTAAATAGGATTGATCTCTTGGGTAACTTATCAAATGTTTGAGTGGGTACCAGTAACAAATATAATTAAATCTTTATATTCAAATACATCTCAAATGTTAGCATCAAGTGATTCTGGCCAACTCATAACTTCATTATAGCATAATACTTCAGGCAACGTGTAGCTCTTGAAACTTGCAAAACTTTATATTCATTCAAGTATGGCAAAAACTCCAGGTAATATATAGATTATGTATGTTTTCATAATAGAGGAAATGTAGTGCACTATGTGGTTTTTCTTGAAGGATTAGTGATGCCAGCCATGCAGTATTTTAGTATGTAACATATCAAAAATAGAGGAAGATTCTCTTGCCCATGGTAGTGATTAATATGAGTAGAGCCTCTTATATGTATTATAATGCAGAGCCCATGTACAGCAGAAAGAAAAAATATTTACATCCGATTCGAAAATGAAGTGTAAGACTGAGTGTCCTTGTTAAAATTTTTGAATAATTGTGTTCAATCATTCAAAAGAAATCAGTTGTGGACATTTATGCTTTCATTCAGTAGCATGCACTTTTCATGAGTTGTGGATTGGTGGTAAAGTTTGCTTAATGCTGGCATGAATGACTAGTCTAGTGTAGCTTCTAATGTTTTTCCTCCCTTTTGACGGCGGGCTGTGGCCACTAGTGGGTAAATAATCTAAAAATTAGTAATACAGTTTTTTGTTTCTTATTTTGTTTTTGTCTGCATCTTCAAATACTACAGTGGTTTGATACACAGTTGTGAGAAGTACAGTAATATCTCCTGAGGGTTGACAGATACAGAAAACAGGTTTTTTTTTTGTTATGTGCCTGTAGGTTACAATGGCCAAATAGCCCTTAGCAACACAAGAGTTAAAACAAGCAACTGCTTGGAAATATTTCCAAGCAGTTGCTTGGAAATATTTCCCTAAATTCCTTTGGTGAAATTGTCATGACATGTAAGCAGCATGTGAAGCAAGTGAAGCAAAATGTCACGAGGTGATATCCGTTGTTTATGGGTTAACCCTAAATTTTATATAATTTATAAAGAAGATGAATACCATGGGCAGAGCTTTCTTCTTGCAACTACAATTAGGTACAGTAGTTACAATTAGATAATTTAATTCATTTATTCTCTCAGTACAGTACAATATGTGCATTGAAAAATGCACATTTACATATGATAAAGTATTTTTCTATATTTTCTACTTGTGACTCACTATTTTTTTACAACTAGTATGCATTGGTTTGGTAAGGAAACTAGAAACATTTACAAATTAACAAAGCACCATCACCAACTTCAATCATCTGGTAACTGTGATAGCTTGCTTGCTTTATTTTTTCTGGAGCTAAATTTTCAAGAATATTTACATGTGACTGGGTGTAAATGTGTTACACGACCTTCTCATTGTAAATAAATGTATAACTGTACTGATACATATACATTTATCTGTGCCTAGAAGTGGAGAAGTTTAATCTAGGTTATATATGGAAAAGTGCCAAAGGTAGGTTGCACTGTAAATGTGTGATAGTTGGATTGTGTGTATTAAGGGTACATATGCAGGTGAGGTGGCATGTATTTGCGCATGTGCATGTGTGTAGGCGTAGTGCCCCAACCCGCGGTGATGACGGTCGCCAGGGCCACTGCACTATGCGGCATATATGCCATGTCTTAATTTTTCCCAAACATTCTGATTTTAGGAGGAAGAGGAGGCGGAGTTTGCTCGGCTACTCAGGGTAAAGATATACAAAATGGTCACTCTCACTAATCTGTTGTACATATCCGCCCCCCTTCCCTCTCCCATCCATTTATCCTTAGCCTCTTACATTGTTTACCCACCTTCCATAATCCATGCTATTACCTGTAGACTCTCACATACTTCACACAGTCATTATTCTATGTTGTTACCCTCCAGTCCTCAACTTGTCTACGTACTGCCAGAAATTTAATGTTCAAAATGTTTTCCATTTTTGTTTCATTGAAGTAACATTATTGTCATGATATATTTCTGCATAACACACATGGTTCTGGGTGTATTACATGATGTCATAAGTTGTAATCAAGTTTTCTGTGGGGAGCCCCTCCAGCTCCCTGGAGCTATTGGACTGATAATTATATTAGTCTGGGGCATCAGTCAATTGGAGTTCAACCTACCGGGGCCCATGAGCCAGAACCTGGCCCCCCTCAGAGAGGCACAGGAAACAGTGGCCTATGGAAACCCCCTGGTACTTGAGGGCATTCCATGTCTGCCGTCGACTGGGGTTAACACCTAGAAAGGTAGGCATAACAATATAGACCCCACATGGTAAAAAAAAATTGCAACCGAGACCGAATAGAGGGGCAGAATTCACCCAGTCTAAAGAAACAAGCAAATAAGCAAATGTCACGCACCGCCTCCTTGCTACTTGTCCGAGCAGCCTCCCCCTTCCCAGGAGGGGAAGGAGGAGCCTCGGACCCCCACACACCGGCTACTCACACCTCTAGTTCGTTGACTGATGTGATCTGGGGTGGTCATTGACTCTGGCCCCTCAAATTCTTGGCAGTATTTGTACCTTAGTGGTGTGTCTTACTGCTTGTAGTGCGGTGGTCAGGAGAAATTTAAGTGTATAGGGGCTACATGTGCTTAGGACTACCTTCCCTAAGCGTCCTGTAAATACTACCCTTGGGCTCTAGGGTTACCTTCCATAGAGCTTTCAGGAACTGCTTTCATAGGGGTCTTTGCTGCTTGGTATTTACCCTGCCCTTGGGGCCAGCTGGGGTTTTCATGGCCTTTGTTTGGCATTGAGTAGGAAGTGGTATTGTTGCTGGTATGGGCACAAGGTACTGCACAGTGTCCCTACCTACCCGGCGGCTGGTTCCCGTTCCTTCTAGGAGATGTTGTACTTTGTCTCATCTGGTTTCATCCCAGGTTCATACCTGGCTGAGTCTCGTATGGGACTCTCGGACCCCTTTCTTATCTCTTTCTCCGGAGTCATTGTTGAGGTTGTAGTCCCGCTTTCAGCTGTTTCGAGGGGCGTTCCCGGGTCACTCGGCAGTTGCTCGAGCAGTTGTACGGGCGTCTTAACTTTGCCGTGCTGGTCTACCCACCGAATCGGGTCTGGCTTCAGCGTCTGTTCTGGTTCCTTCAGGGACGTCCCTTCCATCTTTCTCGAAATCACTGGGTTCAGCCTACCAGGGCTTTGCGTCGGTTGCTGTGTCCCCGGCTTCCTCTTTGGGTTTTTCAGGGTTCTGTGCCTTGGCGCCATCCCGAGTCTTCGTTTGATGTGTTCATGGAAGCTTCGTCTCGGCTGGGGCTTTGTGACCAGTACTCACCAGGCCGGCCATAAGTGGTGGGCTTCATTGTTCTTTTGAGCTCACAGCACAGTATGGGAGATCACGGCGGTTTGGTTGTCACTTCGGAGGGTTTGGGTCATTCGGGGATCCACAATCCGGCTCTGTTCGGACTGCTCTCCGGTTGTTCATTGTCTGAACTGTGGAGGTTGTCTTTGGTCCTTGGCTCTTTGGGGCTGGTCTCTTTGAGCGACTCGTCTGCTAGATTCTTGGAGTTTGGCTCTCCGTGAAATTCACATCCATGGAGTGTCCAACGTTCTGGCGGGTGTTCTGTCTTGGTTTATTCCCCTGTTCACAGAATGGACAGTCAGTGCTAACTCCTTCATTTGGCTCTGCCGAACGTACGCGATCCTGGATGTATACCACTTCGCTTCGGCATAGGTCTCGGCGTCGCAGTCGACACCTTTCGGCAGGACTGGTCGAGGTGGGGTTACCTGTACTTTCTTTTCCCAGTCCAGCTGTTGCTTCAGGTTCTAGTTCGTTTAGAGGCTTACTACAGGAGAGTAGTCCTTCTGGCACCTTGGTGGCCGGCCCAGCCATGGTTTCTGGCGCTGCTTGCTCGGTGTCTGAACCCGAGACATTTTCTGCCATTCTGCCTCTTTCAGCAGATCGGACCGGTCCGGTACATAGCTGGTTCGGTCTACTCCTTCGCTCTTCACGTCTGGTCTTTTTGATGTGGGTGTATCACCACTTTTATGTTGATCAGGTGGCTTCGTTGATGGTATCCCACCTGCGAGCATTGTCTCGGTGACAGCATGAAGTTTCCTGGAGTTCTTCTCGCCATTTTCTTTCTCTTTGTAGGTTGTCTTCTATTTCAGTCTTTTTCAGGACTGTCATTTGATGCCAAATACTGTCGCTTCTTATCGTGTGGCGCTGGCAGAGCTGCTTCAGCTTGCATTCGGGGTGAATGTCATTTCTGCCCCCCCATTCCATAAGCTTTTTCATGCCTTATTTCACCTCCGGCTTGCTCATGCACTGCCTGAGCTGTCTTGGTCCTAGGACCGGGTGCTCTCTTTTTCTCTCTTCTTCTCGGATTGTGGTGGCCCCTTCGGTTCATGACTGTTTTTCCAAGGCGCTGTTTCTGTTGGCATTGACCTCTGGGTGTTGGGTTGGGGAGCTTCTCGCTCTTCTCTGATGCAGGGGTTACTGCTCTTTTGGTCCTTGTAGTCAGTTTGTTTGGTTGTAGCCAGCTTCTTTTCTGGCGAAGAACGAGACGGCATCTTTCCGGAGGGACCCTTGGGTCATTGATGCTTGATTGGTCAGGCCAGGGTGCATTGTGTCCGGTTGCGGCTCTTCACCATTATTTGCACACCTTGGCTTCTGTGGCCAGGGACGCGCTTTGGATTGATCCATTTTAACCTTGTTTCCTGTTCCAGGGCTTGGGTATCCCAGGTCATTCGCAGGGTTATTAAATCTAGCCAGCCTGCGGTTTATCCTTGTGCCCATGATGTTCGTAACTTTCCTGCTTTGGCTGCCATGTTCGGCAACATATCTTGGGCTGACATTCAGGCACGGGGATTTCGGAGGTCGAACAGGGTCTTGGCTGCCCATTATTTGGTAAATATTCCTGGTCTCAGTCATTCGTGTGTGGCTTTGGGTCGCAGGTTGCAGCCAGTTGTCACGACTTTGAGTTAAGGTGCAATTGGCGGCCGCCTCCCGGGTAAGTCCCTCTTTTACTTTACTTTGGTTAGAAGTGTGGTGTGGACCTGTCCACTGCTGCATTATGTCAACATCACCTTCTGGATTCCAGTTTTTCCAGATAAGTGTTGGCTATCTTTTGGAATGTCCTCCAAGGACATGGACTTGTTTCTGTTCCATTCTTAGCATTTGTTTCACATGTGTGTCATTTTCTTTTTTTAGTTTATTTTCTACAACAGCCATGACCTTTGTAAGGAAGGGACCTAGCAGGAAAGCCATCTTTCAAATCTCCCACCATGTCAGCCAAACAGCACCTGTGCAGAATTAGTCTATAATCAGAGCAAGAGAATGACATTCTCTAAAAAGATGTAAACAAGTACCAAATATTTAAAAAAAAAATTATTCCAAGTACATTCCGTGACTGGAAAAGCATGTTGAATAGTATTTACCTGAATTCACCCGAGGGGCCACTAACACTAGTGGCCTTGACAAAGACAGGAAGCCAGCGGCCTGTCAAAGGCTCCCCCTCCCCATTTGCCTTGATGATCTTTTCCAGTTGGATTTTAAAATTTAACAGAGCTTTGGCATTTATGGCTTCAGTAGGTAGGCAGTTCCATGGGTTTATAACCCTGTGGGTGAAAAAGCATCTCCTGTTCTCGGTCCTACATTGTGGCTTGTTGAGCTTGAAACCATTACTCCTCGTTCGTGTTACATATGACCTTTGAAGAAATTTTCCGAATCTACATCTTCCAAATTGTTCAGTATTTTAAAAGTTTTGATGAGATCTGCCCTGTCATGCCTGGTTTACAGTGTTGTTAGCCTGTGGCCCTCAACATTCCTGATTTGTGAGTTGACTTAGTTCTAGAAGGATTTCTGTTGTCTGATGCTGCACTTTCTCCAGAGCAGCTATGTCCTTCTGAAAATGAGGTCTTCATGCTTGGATACAGTAATCCAAATGAGAGGCGCACTCAAAGATTTATACAGTTGAATCACTACTTTCTTTTCCTTAAAGTCAAACGTATGCTTGATTATTCTAAGGGTTTGGTTAGCATTTCTGACTGCTGCTCCTACCTGTTGTGCAACTTTTAATGAGTAATGAATTTTGACTCCAAGGTCCGTTTCTTCATCAATCTGCTGTAATGTAATGTTATTAATTTGGTAGTTGTGGTGTGGGTTGCTATGCCTCACATCCAAGGTCTTTCATTTGTCGTTATTAAAACGCATTTGCCAGTCTTCTGACCATTTGTGGAGTTCGTGTTTTTTGTGAACTCATAAAATACTTTATAAAATAAAATACTCATAAATAGAACTCATAAAATAGCCACAAAATAGTAGCTATTTTCTCGGGTAGAGTTATCTAGTATCCAGTGCTCTCTGCACCTTTGTGAGGAGACCAGGTTTTGGCCTCTGGTCTCTTGTAGGATGTTAATGAATTTGAAGAGCAATTTGCTGCAATTTGATAGGTATGGAGCTATAGCAAAAGGGAGTCATCTTGAACCCACCAGAAAGTGGTGTTTTATTACATTCAGTGTTGGGTTATCCTGTATATGATGCCATTTAAAACAGGATGAGTTTTAAGAATCATTTTCAGAGTACTGTATTTATTTTATAAATATCATTTGGTCATGTTTCTTCCCTTTACCTGCTATGGAGGGTTTGGCATTGACCAGCACAGATTAGTGAGGGTTTGACAACTCCGTGCACATTACATGATGATTATAATTTTTTACTAATTCTACAGCTCTTATGTTATTTAGATCGAGCTATTTTTATTGGTATTTGTATTTTATGAGTTGATTTGCAGTGGGCTTTCTTGGCGGGCGGCAGGCAAAGATGAGCAACGGTTCCATGTGGCGAACATCACTTCAGCCTGTTTGTTGTAGTTTCACTAATAGTGTTATTGTTAATAGTGCATTAGTAATCTTGTATTGCTTAATTTTAAATATATACAGACCACATTTGAATTTGACACGATAAGAAATTATGTATAAATTCACATTGTGTCATCGTGGTATGTCAATCTCTGAGAAAAGATTTGTGTGCACTTAGGAGTAAACAGCATTAGTACCTGCCCGCCATGAAGCAACACACCACTCCACTCTCCTCGTCATATTTATTATGCAATAGTTTATCAATTCCAAACTTGTGTAACTGTTAAAAAGGAATTTGTGTTTTTATTAATCTTTGTTGAATAATATTCTTATGAAGTGATCTTAAATTTATTTAAATTTAATTTTGTAAAATGCATATACAGTACAGAAATTGAAATTTATCCATCGTAGCCTTTGTATGCAGATTAATTAACTTTAGAGAAATGTGTACAGAAGTATGAGCAACACAAGATTACACCATTTGGGAAGTTGTGGGCTATCACTCCGCATACAATTAAATTTGCATATTGAAAATTCAACTTACTTCTGAATATATTTTCAAGTCAGTATTTTTTTACCTTAACTCTTTCTGATCGCTTAATGGTATTCAGGCACATTGCCTTGTAAGTAATCATTGATCTCACGTTTGATGCAGTGTTTGTTCAAGATTTATATAATGGTATCTTTCTTTTTAAGATACAAGAGTGCAATATCCACAGCTTCCTTGGTTCATTAAAACCTGCGTTATTGCTTTTTGAAAACAATTTTTTGTAACCTAACAACTAATTTAGTATTCATATTATATATAAATAATAATGGTATATTCGATATTTAACCTGCATTTCATGTTGTACAATAACAGAAAATACTGTAGGAAGTTTAACCAAACTTGGCAATTAGTCACAAGCTTGTGTTAAATAGCATGTAAAATATTGAACTTTGATAATGGTTCAAAATGATGAAATAATAAAACACAATCATAGATCTGGTATAATTTTTTGTTAAATTACATTGTCAGTGTTGTTTCAGATACCTCTTAGAACTTAACACAATAAAAATATCTCATACAAGATTTTATCTGAAAGGAGTATGAAACCAATGGTTTTCATACCAGGGAGTTAAATGGATCTTTTAAAAGTAATTAAAGTTACATTAAATTTTGTAGAATACATCATTTAGCAAAGCACACAGAAGTGTCTGAAATGGTAAATAGCAGGGAGCATAATTACCATAAGTTTCTGGAGGAACCTCTTGTGACTCTCTGAAGCTATATTGCTCAGAAGATTCTCACTACTGAGTTACATCAGCCATAGGATGTTTGGTCTACAAAGAACCAGAAACTGAACCTTGCTCTCCTCATAAAGGAGCAGAGAGCTGGAGGTTATGATTACCCATGCTGAGAAAGCAACCAGAAAGTCAGGGGAAAACATTCTGACAACTGCAAGGTTCACAGAACACAAAGTCCAAAAACTAACCTAACAGCTACACAGCTGTTTGGTTGTTTATTCAAACATGGTTTATTCAAACCCAAGCGAGTCACTCAAACTAGCTCAAACTCTCTAGGGCAAATGGCTGCCAACAGGTGGTGCCCCAGGATCTCCAGGCCCGGTCCAGCCATAAGCCAATCCTGTCGCTCATGTCTAAGAGTTAAGACATTCTTGAGTTGTTGGGCTCTGAGTTCGGGTCTCTTTCTGATTTTTGACTTCGGTATAAGGTCCATGATTCATCCTGGCTTGTTGATAGTCCTCTCTTCTTCTTCAGGACTTGGCTTAACTTCTGCTTTACCCAGATGCATGAATGGTAGAAAGCGAGTTCCTCTTCGTATCAGCATTGAAACAGCGGCTTCCTTTCTATGTGACTCCATTCTTTGATTACAAGGCATATATGGTAGATGTCTTTTGGCTGAATCGATTAGAGTGGGGTTCCCTCTCTCTACCCCTCTGGTTCAGTGGTCCTGTTAAAGACATACTTGGGCAGGGTGAGCCTTCTGGCTTCTTGGTGGCCCCTTGATTTTCAGGTCTTCTGGCCTTGTGTCCAAACCCAGGCATATTTCTACACCTCAACCTCTTTCAGCAGGATCAGCATGCTGTTGTACCTAGCTGGTTCACCCCTCTCTGCCAATTTATGCATCTGGAGAGTATGATGCAGGTTTATCACTGATGTGCAGGTGGCTGAATTGCTGGTGTCCCACCTGCATCTTTTGTCACAGTGACAGTATGGAGTTTCTTGGTGATCCTTTCATTTCTTTCTCTCATACTGTCATATTTCTTCTGTGTGTTCTTTTGGTTTTGTCCTTTTTATTTTAGTTGTTGGTCGATCGGCATCTCATGCCTAATTCTTTTCCCTCTTATCATTGCCCCAGGGTAGATGGGACTCGACAGCCTGGGAAGGCAGCTCATCTAGGGAGGTTATCTTGAGGTTATCTTGAGATGATTTCGGGGCTTTAGTGTCCCCACGGCCCGGTCCTCGACCAGGCCTCCACCCCCAGGAAGCAGCCTGTGACAGCTGACTAACTCCCAGGTACCTATTTACTGCTAGGTAACAGGGGCATTCAGGGTGAAAGAAACTTTGCCCATTTGTTTCTGCCTCGTGCGGGAATCAAACCCGTGCCACAGAATTACGAGTCCTGCGCGTTATCCACCAGGCTACGAGGCCCCTAGGAAAGGGGCCCTGGTTTTCAGGGAAAGGAAAACCCTGATCTCAAACCTCTGCTGCCTCGTGGCCATACCCACTTTTGGGACGGGCTTCTGGAGTCAACTTCAAGAAAAAATCCTGAGCCCCCAAGGCAGTTCGTTGTTGACTTCAACCTCATTCTGGCTGGAACCAAGTGTATTGGCGTCTGCCTTTCCTTTGGACAATTTCAGCGATGTGGAGAGGAGGGGGACCTGCTGCATGAGTAACAGCTTCACCTCCATATTGACCTACCCAGGCTCTGCACCTTGGAGAGGACACTCCAGCCTAGGCAGTCCCAAGTCTCCATAGTCTCCCAAGACTACAGGATGCCTACTATATCATTCAATTTTGGTGCAGCTTCTCTTTTCGACTTTTGACATCATCACTTCCTCTGCACTGTTTAACAAATTATTTCATGGTTTCTTTCACCTCTAGTTGGCTTGTGCTCCTCTGGAGTCATCTTGGTTTTTAGTTATGGTGTTTGTGTTCTTACCTCCCCCTTGGTTCATGGTTGCTCTTTGTCTGGAATATCTTTCATAAGATATATAAGGTGCTGCTTTTGTTGGCCCTTGCCTCCAGTTGTTAGATTGGGGAGCTTCATGCTTTCATCTTAAGATGTGGAGTCTGTTCTTTCAAATCTAGTTGGAGGTTTCTTCGTTTGCAGCCTTGTCCTTCTTTTCTGACAAAGAATGAATTAGTTTGTCTCCAGAGGCGCCTTCCTGTGATTGATGGTTGGTTAGTCTAGCCTAGGGTGCATCATTTCTTATCCTGTCATAGCAGTTCATCTTTACCTCCATGTCACCTGCTCTATTGTAGTGGTCACACAGTTTGTCAACCCAGTGTCTTTGTTTCTCTGTTCCTTGATTTCCTGAATAAAACAGTCTGCTTATATCTTATGTATGTATGTGTGTATGTTCTTTTGCCAAAATAAAATGTTTATGTTTTTGTTTAGTTGTCCTAGATCATCCACATTATCATTAAGCCTAGCAAGCCTGTGGTCTACCCTCAGGCTCATTATGTTTGCAAGCTCATGACTTTGGCTGCTGTATTCAATAATGTGTCATGGGCTGATATTCGGGCCCGAGGATTCTTTCTAGGGGAGATATTTCTAGATCCTGGTGGCTCATATAGTTACTGTTCTCCTGCTCTCTGGTAAGTCCCAGATTTTGTCTTCTCTATTGTTAGTTACCTTCAGGAAACCACCAGAGGCTCCTCCAGAAAACCAGCATTAAATATAATGAAACCCCTCTTTCTGGTGGAGCCTTAGTGGCTTTCTGATTCCCTCCCTCCCTTTCCAGGTAATTACCTATGTGTAGTTACAAGATGAGAGGTATACTCGTGGTTTTCCTTCTTTCAAGTACTCTTTGCATTATGATGCTTTGAATCTACTGATGGTGCATTTCATTGGTTTGTGTTGTAAAAGCTCCGGACTGAATAATAACAGGAGTGGCTAAGATGCACCACTTGGTGGTGGCTATTTTTCAGTAGGGGGGTTTGAGCTAGTTTGAGTGAATCATTTGAATGAATCGTTTAGGGAGTCATTTGGCTGTTTTAGTGCTTTGCTTTCTGATAACCTTGCAATTGTCTGTAATGTTTAGGGACTTTCTGGATGCTTTCTCGGCAAGGATGATCATAATTTCCAGGTTTCTGTGCCGCTGTGAAGGGACCAGGTTCTGGTTCTGGTCCCTGGTAGGCCAAACAGTACTAGGTAGCAGGAAGCCATATCTGCAAGGTAACTCAGGGTGCCACATAGGTTCCACCACAAAGAGGCATTTTATTATATTCAATGCTGGTCTTTTATACGAGTCATTGTGACCACAGTTTCTTAGTTTCAGGAAACAAAAAATTGTACTTAGAGCTGCCAAATACATGCAGCAGGATCATTTCTAGCTATGAGCCACAGAGGACCAAGCAGCCTGTTTTATATGAAGTAACTGTTTGCACCATGCACCCTGCTGTTTCACCCACTGCACTCGACTTTATCAGGCTATCACCCCCATACATAATCTATATGTTAAAGATTCTCCTGCTTGACACAGATGGAGGATGAATATGACTTAGAAGTGGAGATAGAGAGACAACTTGCACAAGAGGAGGAAGAAATGGCTGAAATGCAGGAAAACATTGCAAACCAAAAATTAGCCCAACAAACAGCCAAGGTAAGTATTACCATTCATATAATGAGATATTGCAATGAATGAGGAAAATGTTTTTAAACACCATTTTCCACACAAAACACTATATTGCAGTTAAATTCTGCTTTCAGAATCTGTCTTTTCTTTGAAGTTTTTTATTTTCACTGTCAAATAGAGGCCTGTTAAATCTTCCATAAGTTTTTTATTCTGGACTTAGTAATCTGTTCCAGCACAGAGCTCGTCATGTGGAAAACTATCTTACGAAACAACAACAAAACTGTCGTCGAAGGTGTCTGAGAACCAGTGGAAATGCTCGTTAATCGAGCAAAAGCTCGTCAGTTGAGACATATTTTCTGCGAGTGGTTTGCTCGTTACTCGAAATACTCGTAACTGGAGTCGCTCGTCACTCGAGGTTCCACTGTACTTCACATTCATTTTTGTTTGGCTGTTGCAGCTATCATTAAAAATTAATACTATAATATTAAGTTTTGTATTTAATAATAAAAATTATGAAAGCACTGTAGTCCAGGATCTGTACAGTTGATAAAAGAAAGGTCCTGGAGGAGGAGAATAAGGTATTAAAAATAGCTTTTAACCACTGTGCTGTGCGAGCCAAGAATACACCTTTGCTAGAAAATGCGCCAGCTGAAAAATGATGATGATAGTACTGTATATCATAAGAATCGAAAATCCAGTATAGTAGATCAAATTGTTAGGATGCCTTCCAACATGGGAAAGTTGGACAAACAGTGCCCTGGCAGCCAAGCTGGACAAACAGTGCCGTGGATGCTAAGCTGGACAAACAGTGCCGTGGATGCTAAGCTGGACAAACAGTGCCGTGGATGCTAAGCTGGACATACAGTGCCGTGGATGCTAAGCTGGACAAACAGTGCCCTAGATGCTAAGCTGGACATACAGTGCCGTGGATGCTAAGCTGGACAAACAGTGCCGTGGAAGCTAAGCTGGACAAACAGTGCCGTGGAAGCTAAGCTGGACAAACAGTGCCCTGGATGCTAAGCTGGACAAACAGTGCCGTGGATGCTAAGCTGGACAAACAGTGCCGTGGAAGCTAAGCTGGACAAACAGTGCCCTGGATGCTAAGCTGGACAAACAGTGCCGTGGATGCTAAGCTGGACAAACAGTGCCGTGGAAGCTAAGCTGGACAAACAGTGCCGTGGATGCTAAGCTGGACAAACAGTGCCGTGGATGCTAAGCTGGACAAACAGTGCCGTGGAAGCTAAGCTGGACAAACAGTGCCGTGGAAGCTAAGCTGGACCAACAGTGCCGTGGAAGCTAAGCTGGACAAACAGTGCCCTGGATGCTAAGCTGGACAAACAGTGCCGTGGAAGCTAAGCTGGACAAACAGTGCCGTGGAAGCTAAGCTGGACAAACAGTGCCGTGGAAGCTAAGCTGGACAAACAGTGCCCTGGATGCTAAGCTGGACAAACAGTGCCGTGGATGCTAAGCTGGACAAACAGTGCCGTGGAAGCTAAGCTGGACAAACAGTGCCGTGGAAGCTAAGCTGGACCAACAGTGCCGTGGAAGCTAAGCTGGACAAACAGTGCCCTGGATGCTAAGCTGGACAAACAGTGCCGTGGATGCTAAGCTGGACAAACAGTGCCGTGGATGCTAAGCTGGACAAACAGTGCCGTGGATGCTAAGCTGGACAAACAGTGCCGTGGATGCTAAGCTGGACAAACAGTGCCGTGGATGCTAAGCTGGACAAACAGTGCCCTGGATGCTAAGTTGGACAAACAGTGCCGTGGATGCTAAGCTGGACAAACAGTGCCCTGGATGCTAAGCTGGACATACAGTGCCCAAGATGCTAAGCTGGACAAACAGTGCCGTGGAAGCTAAGCTGGACAAACAGTGCCCTGGATGCTAAGCTGGACAAACAGTGCCGTGGATGCTAAGCTGGACAAACAGTGCCCTGGATGCTAAGCTGGACATACAGTGCCCTAGATGCTAAGCTGGACAAACAGTGCCGTGGATGCTAAGCTGGACAAACAGTGCCCTGGATGCTAAGCTGGACAAACAGTGCCCTGGATGCTAAGCTGGACAAACAGTGCCCTGGATGCTAAGCTGGACAAACAGTGCCCTGGATGCTAAGCTGGACAAACAGTGCCCTGGATGCTAAGCTGGACAAACAGTGCCGTGGATGCTAAGCTGGACAAACAGTGCCGTGGATGCTAAGCTGGACAAACAGTGCCGTGGATGCTAAGCTGGACAAACAGTGCCCTGGAAGCTAAGCTGGACAAACAGTGCCCTGGATGCTAAGCTGGACAAACAGTGCCCTGGAAGCTAAGCTGGACAAACAGTGCCCTGGATGCTAAGCTGGACAAACAGTGCCCTGGAAGCTAAGCTGGACAAACAGTGCCCTGGATGCTAAGCTGGACAAACAGTGCCCTGGATGCTAAGCTGGACAAACAGTGCCCTGGAAGCTAAGCTGGACAAACAGTGCCCTGGATGCTAAGCTGGACATACAGTGCCTTGGATGCTAAGCTGGACAAACAGTGCCGTGGATGCTAAGCTGGACAAACAGTGCCCTGGAAGCTAAGCTGGACAAACAGTGCCCTGGATGCTAAGCTGGACAAACAGTGCCCTGGAAGCTAAGCTGGACAAACAGTGCCCTGGATGCTAAGCTGGACAAACAGTGCCCTGGAAGCTAAGCTGGACAAACAGTGCCCTGGATGCTAAGCTGGACAAACAGTGCCCTGGATGCTAAGCTGGACAAACAGTGCCTTGGATGCTAAGCTGGACAAACAGTGCCCTGGATGCTAAGCTGGACAAACAGTGCCCTGGATGCTAAGCTGGACAAACAGTGCCGTGGATGCTAAGCTGGACAAACAGTGCCCTGGAAGCTAAGCTGGACAAACAGTGCCTTGGATGCTAAGCTGGACAAACAGTGCCCTGGATGCTAAGCTGGACAAACAGTGCCCTGGATGCTAAGCTGGACAAACAATGCCCTGGATGCTAAGCTCGACAAACAGTGCCGTGGAAGCTAAGCTGGACAAACAGTGCCCTGGATGCTAAGCTGGACCAACAGTGCCCTGGATGCTAAGCTGAACAAACAGTGCCCTGGATGCTAAGCTGGACAAACAGTGCCCTGGAAGCTAAGCTGGACAAACAGTGCCCTGGATGCTAAGCTGGACAAACAGTGCCGTGGAAGCTAAGCTGGACAAACAGTGCCGTGGATGCTAAGCTGGACAAACAGTGCCCTGGATGCTAAGCTGGACAAACAATGCCCTGGATGCTAAGCTGGACAAACAGTGCCGTGGAAGCTAAGCTGGACAAACAGTGCCCTGGATGCTAAGCTGGACAAACAGTGCCGTGGAAGCTAAGCTGGACAAACAGTGCCCTGGATGCTAAGCTGGACAAACAGTGCCCTGGATGCTAAGCTGGACAAACAGTGCCCTGGATGCTAAGCTGGACCAACAGTGCCCTGGCAGCCAAGCTGGACCAACAAAGCCCTGGAATCATAGTGCAGTGTTATTTGCTTGATAATTTTTAATGAAGTTGAATTAAGAATTCCACTTCTTGGGAATGTTTCAATTCCAGGTCCTTGGCCGCATTTTCTGAGGCTCGGATTTCCCTGCTCGTCAGGAGAGTTGTTCAGTCTTGCAGCTTTGTTTGCATATACTGTACTGTATGCATATTTTGTTTGCATATATTGTACTATATGTCTGCTGCTGCTATCCATGCACAGGGTTAGAGAAGGATAGTTTACCAGTGGCCAAATATCCTTTGACCTAGATAACTATTTTATTAAGAGCATTGGTATAATTTGTTTCACCTGTGACTTTGTGGGCAGTTTTCCCAGCTTTGGTCTATCATTGAGTTCTTACCACCTTTTTAAGAGATCCAAATTCTGGTACTGGTTTGTGGTAGTGTTTGTCGTGGGGACCTGGTATGAATGGCAGGCTTTGTGGTTCCAGTGTTTTTAGCTCTTGGGAGCTACTGAGGGACCACACAAAGTGGTAGTAGACATCCATCAGTCTCAGGAGACTATAGAGTTGTGCTCTGGTTGTCAGTCTGGAGTGGCCTCTCCAGGGGTGCAAAGCCAGGATTGGTTGATACAGGGGGAGAAGCTGTCACCCATGCAGCAGTTCCCCCCCCCCCCTCTCCATGGTGCCAAAAGTCTCGAATAGAAAGGCAGACTCCTATATGATTGGTTCCAGCGCTATCGCGGGAACTGTCAGAACAAGGTTGAAGGTAACAACGAACTGCCCTAGGAGCTCCAGCTCCGGAGTTTACTTCGAAGTTGATAAAAGAAGGCACAGGGACTCCATACCCGGAGACCACCATGTTCAGGGCTGGAGAAGAACCTTCCCAGCAAGGGGAAGAACCAACCCAGCCCCCCCTCAAGCAAGGCTTGGGCCCCAGGAGGTGGACGTCTGAGCCCCGCACCTACGTGTTCCAGGCAGTAACAGTTACATAAAGTAACACTTTATTATGTTTGTTACTTTATTTTATTTTTAATTTTTATTTGACAGAGAAACTAAATGTAGCAGTTTTACTGTTTTATTATTTTAAGTTAGTATTTATACTGAACTGAATTACTGTACTCCATTTAATGTGCTTGACGAGATATTTTTAACTTATTATTACATTGCTTAATTTTTTAAATTTGCAGAATCTATAGCAATAATATCTATGAGTACATTACAGGATGTGAATGAAACAGTCATAGCCAAATTCAACAGCAGTAAATACTTCCATAAACCATTAAACAAGATGTCATCGCTTCCATCCAACTTCACTTTCCGAGGCCAGAGGGAAGTGATGGAGACATCATCCAGAGACAAAGGTTAGGTGAAACACATTACATGTAAACTTTGCTATTATGCTTACTGATAGGCCATATCTGTAAGCCAGTCAGGTGATGGATGAAATCTGTAAGATTGTCACCTACTGGAGCATGTCTGTAAGATGACTGTCACCTGGTGGAGCATGTTTGTAAGAGGACTGTCACCTGGTGGAGCATGTCTGTAAGATGACTGTCACCTAGTGGAACATGTCTGTAAGATGACTGTCACCTGGTGGAGCATGTTTGTAAGATGACTGTCACCTGGTGGAGCATGTTTGTAAGAGGACTGTCACCTGGTGGAGCATGTTTGTAAGATGACTGTCACCTGGTGGAACATGTCTGTAAGATGACTGTCACCTGGTGGAGCATGTTTGTAAGATGACTGTCACCTGGTGGAACATGTCTGTAAGATGACTGTCACCTGGTGGAGCATGTTTGTAAGATGACTGTCACCTGGTGGAGCATGTTTGTAAGAGGACTGTCACCTGGTGGAGCATGTTTGTAAGATGACTGTCACCTGGTGGAACATGTCTGTAAGATGACTGTCACCTGGTGGAGCATGTCTGTAAGATGACTGTCACCTGGTGGAGCATGTTTGTAAGATGACTGTCACCTGGTGGAACATGTCTGTAAGATGACTGTCACCTGGTGGAGCATGTTTGTAAGATGACTGTCACCTGGTGGAGCATGTTTGTAAGATGACTGTCACCTGGTGGAGCATGTTTGTAAGATGACTGTCACCTGGTGGAGCATGTTTGTAAGATGACTGTCACCTGGTGGAGCATGTTTGTAAGATGACTGTCACCTGGTGGAGCATGTTTGTAAGATGACTGTCACCTAGTGGAGCATGTTTGTAAGAGGACTGTCACCTGGTGGAGCATGTTTGTAAGAGGACTGTCACCTGGTGGAGCATGTTTGTAAGATGACTGTCACCTGGTGGAGCATGTTTGTAAGAGGACTGTCACCTGGTGGAGCATGTTTGTAAGATGACTGTCACCTGGTGGAGTATGTTTGTAAGATGACTGTCACCTGGTGGAGCATGTTTGTAAGATGACTGTCACCTAGTGGAGCATGTTTGTAAGAGGACTGTCACCTGGTGGAGCATGTTTGTAAGAGGACTGTCACCTGGTGGAGCATGTTTGTAAGATGACTGTCACCTGGTGGAGCATGTTTGTAAGAGGACTGTCACCTGGTGAAGCATGTTTGTAAAATTGTCACCTGGTGGAACATGGCTGTATGCCAGTCATCTATTAGAGCTGGTTGATATAAAATGATTGTCACCTGGTGACAAATCAGGTGACAAAATGATAAAAGTAACAATAGATGATAAAATGGCAGGAAACACTAAATGAATACTGCACTTTGTTAGTGTTTGCACTAGAAAGATTTGACTGACATCCCATTATCCATACAAATGTTTGAAGGGGGTGAAGAGAACGAATTAAGGGATAGCAGCACAACATTCAGTAATATCAGGAAAAGCATTGACAAACTGAAATATTTAATGGGTGCGTTTTTCAGGCCGACTCGTTTTGTCATATACATCAATGACTTTATATGAGAATATTACAAATCACATCATGAAATTTGCAGATGACACTACAATTTATGGTAAAGTGGGAAGTGACAATGATATTGAAAGCTACAGGAACTCCACAAATGGTCAGAAGACTGACAAAGGCTTAAAAAATGCACATCCTAGTCTGTAGGGCATAACAATGCACCACATGCACATTTTTCATCCATATGGTTATAAACCTTATGAACTACCTACCTGCTGAAGCCGTAAATGCCAAAACATTGACGAATTTCAAATTTCATCTCGATAAAATCATCAGGCCAAATGGGGGGGACCCTTGACAAGCTGCTGGCCTCCTGTCCTCGTCAGGGTCACTAGAGAAATCGTGGCTCTCAGGTAAATTTGGGTAACTAATATCAGAACATAATTCATAATTAATTTTTGTCAAGGGACAGGCAGCCAGTGTATATGTACAGTACATGTTAGGCTTATTTCGAGGTGTCCAATAGGTCAAACTACTGACCCTCCCCAGGATGCAGCCCCACAGCAAGCTGACTAACTCCTAGGTACCTGTTTACTGCTAGGTGAACAGGTACATTAGGTGATAGGAAACTCGTCCAACTATTTCTGTTCTGCCCAGGACTTGGACCCGGAATTCCCAACTGTGTCAAACAAACCCGACTGCACTAATGGAACCTTATATTATAATTAGCCGTTGTTAAGATATTGATTGAAAACTAATTGCCTGCCATATTAGTGATCTTTTAAGGCTGTTCTGAGGCAATTCTTGAATGCTAAGATATGGGTGAAAATTTATCAATTTTCAGTCACCACAGTTAGTGATGTGTTGGCCATTGCAGCTAAAGAGCTAATAACTTTGCTTCTATGAATAATTTTTTTCACACTGAATGGATTTATAAGGAGTGTATTGAAAACTGAACTTACAATAGTTCAAATTTATCTGCTATTTTTAAATTTGAATTGTCAAAATATTTACATGTAAATAATATTAAGTACATGTGAACAGAGATTAATTCCAATTACTTTTTACTTTTGTATTGCAGCTTCACCACTGACGCCCGTCCTACCTGACATTAGAGTTGAAACGTCCTTGAATATCCCTAGAATTAACATCAATGGTAGGGGATATGAGGTGGAGAGTGAGGCATCGGCCTCTCATTTGCCACCATTTACCCATGAAGAAGATTTATATAACCCTAACTTGAAGCATCCATCACCTGATGAGCCAGTAGACAAAGTATCCATCACAGACCTAAGGCAAAAACGACCTAGTCCTAACTGTGGGAGGGCACAGACTACATCCAGCACACCTACACAACAACATGAGGCAACAGAAAACAGCCAAAAGGTTCAAAATGAAGCACCTTTGGCTGGAAGCTTTGAAGGAGATGATGACTTAAGTGGTACTGACAGTCTGATTCCGGGCCCTAACTCTCCTTTACTGCAGGAACGAGATAACCCATCAACTCAACAAGCTGTGCGACAATCTCGCTGGTGTAATCGTCGGGAATTCAGTAGTGGTGGAGGACGTAAAGTGAGCCTAGATGACTCCCTCACACAAACATTGATGGCTAGCTTTGATAATGTGCCTGAGCTAGGTGGACGACTTGACATGGACTCTACTTCTTGCTCTGTGTGCTCTAGTGAGGAAATGTCTGTTGCATCCCGCTTGTCTTCAGGACCTTCTCCACAGGCAACTATCACTTCTGGGCCATCTACAGCTAAGGATAATACCCAGATCCTTAGCCCTCATCCCCAAGCTGTTTCAACTTCACAGGTGTTTGCTGCTGATGATGATGATGATGATGATGCCACAGTAGCTTCAAGTAGTGACTCATTTACTTTGGAAGGTGGACCTCCTGAAGTACTTTCACTGGACTCATCACCAGGAAGTGATGGAATATCTGGTCCATCTGCCACAATTATACCTCACTCTTCTTCTCCATCTCCTATTTTGTCTTCCCCAGTTAGTGAACCAGCTAATGTTTCCTTTAAACATCCTCTTAATCCCTCTAATTGCTCATCAGATTCAACAGATTCCCCTAGCTCTTCATATGCCTCGCCTATACTCTCTGCACCAATTGCATTTCAAGGTGCCTCCTCTCTAAGTGAACTAGCTAATTCCGTTCAGCCATTTAGTTCCTTATGTGAATTGAGAACAGAAGCATTCACTCATTCCTCAACTCAGTCTCCTGCCACTCAATGTAGAGACATTCAGCATTACCAAGCTGAAAATAATCAGCCACTGTCCCCTAAGCCAAACTTTAAACAACCAGGCCCCAAGTCTGAGGGTAGCCAATTCTGGCCCTCCCAGCCATGGCTTTTACAACCAGAGGGTAATGAGTTATGGCCTTCTCGACCAGAGCAACATCAATCACAGCCTTCATCAACCATCGGATTACAACTGGGCGATAATCGACCACAATCCAAAGCATATAAATTACATGCAGGACAAAGGTGTTACATTCGAGGCCGGAATAAAACTCGGTACTCAGGGCCCGAGTCCTAGTGACAGTGGACACCATGCTAGTAGGGACCAGGCTAAGCTGGACCATGCTAGTAGGAATTGTGTGTGCCATCCAAGCTAGTGAATGCCAAAAAACAAGCTGCTCATATTGTTCTCAGATATACTTGAGCACTGTGCTATGTGCCAGATGATACATTATCTAAAGTGTTGCCAAAAACACACACACACATATATATATATATATATATATATATATATATATATATATATATATATATATATATATATATATATATATATATATATATATATATATATATATATATATATATATATATATATATATGTCGTACCTAGTAGCCAGAACTCACTTCTCAGCCTACTATGCAAGGCCCGATTTGCCTAATAAGCTAAATTTTCATGAATTAATTGTTTTTCGACTATCTAACCTACCTAACCTAACCTAACCTAACTTTTTCGGCTACCTAACCCAACCTAACCTATAAAGATAGGTTAGGTTAGGTTAGGAAGGGTAGGTTAGGTTCGGTCATATATCTACGTTAATTTTAACTCCAATAAAAAAAAATTGACCTCATACATAATGAAATGGGTAGCTTTATCATTTCATAAGAAAAAAAATAGAGAAAATATATTAATTCAGGAAAACTTGGCTTATTAGGCAAATCGGGCCTTGAATAGTAGGCCGAGAAGTGCGTTCTGGCAACTAGGTACGACATATATATATATATATATATATATATATATATATATATATATATATATATATATATATATATATATATATATATATATATATATATATATATGTCGTACCTAATAGCCAGAACGCACTTCTCAGCCAACTATGCATGGCCCAATTTGCCTAATAAGCCAAGTTTTCATGAATTAATTTTTTTTCGACTACCTAACCTACCTAACCTGACCTAACCTAACTTTTTCTGCTACCTAACCTAACCTAACCGATAGAGATAGGTTAGGTTAGGTTAGGTAGGGTTGGTTAGTTTCGGTCATATATCTACGTTAATTTTAACTCCAATAAAAAAAATTGACCTCATACATAATGAAATAGATAGCTTTATCATTTCATGAGAAAAAAATTAGAAAAAATATATTAATTCAGGAGAACTTGGCTTATTAGGCAAATCGGACCTTCCATAGTAGGCTGAGAAGTGCCTTCTGGCTATTAGGTACGACATATATATATATATATATATATATATATATATATATATATATATATATATATATATATATATATATATATATATATATATATATATATATATATATGCGATATATATATGCGATATATATATGTTATATATATATATATATATAATATGGGAGGCAATTATATACTGTATATGCAGTGGAACCTTGATGACGAGTGGCTCCAGTTACGAGTATTTCGAGTAACGAGCAAGCCACTCACATAAAATGTGTCTTGACTGACAAGCTTTCCCTCGATTAACGAGCGTTCCCGCTGGTTCTCGGACACCTGCAACGACAGTTTTGTTGTTGTTTGACAAGACGAGTTTCCCACATGACGAGCTCGGTGCCGGAACAGATTAAACTCGTTAATCGAGGCGCCACTGTGTGTGTGTGTGTGTGTGTGTGTGAGTATATATATATATATATATATATATATATATATATATATACATATATATATATATATATATATATATATATATGTCGTACCTAGTAGCCAGAACGCACTTCTTTGCCTACTATGCAAGGCCTGATTTGCCTAATAAGCCAAGTTTTCATGAATTAATTGTTTTTCGACTACCTAACCTACCTAACCTAACCTAACCTAACTTTTTCGGCTACCTAACCTAACCTAACCTATAAAGTTAGGTTAGGTTAGGTTAGGTAGGGTTGGTTAGGTTCAGTCATATATCTACGTTAATTTTAACTCCAATAAAAAAAAATTGACCTCATACATAATGAAATGGGTAGCTTTATCATTTCATAAGAAAAAAATTAGAGAAAATATATTAATTCAGGAAAACTTGGCTTATTAGGCAAATCGGGCCTTGCATATGTCACGTGGGGGTGGGTGGTCCGGGGCTCTGCTAACACTCGGCTGCTAGGGGCTCAAAGGCCCAAATACTCAGCCCCTCCGACTCCCTGGATTCACCGGAGTCGCCTTGGTCACACAAGAGAGGACCAACAATGCCCACCTCCGCAGGTCTTTGCTTCCACCACAAAGGGGTGCCACTGATTCACCCTGGAAGCCCTTCAGTCAAACACGGGGAAACTGCTGTTAACAGTTCCGGCCTAGACCCGTGGGGGAGTGAAGGAAGACTCAGGCTTACCTATAACCATAACCTCCCTGAGTCTTGCCTGCCAGACAAAAAAAAGTTGCAGGAACTCCTTTCCCGCCTGTCTTCTCTATCTTCCTCTTAGCAAGGTCGCCAGCTGGGTTATTATATCTGTGCCCCAGCAACGCAGTTCAGTGGGTGTATTATATATTGTTTGTAGCCAGAAATGTATGCTCATAGAGAAATATCATAAATGGAGGCACACTCAAACACAGTGATAAAATGTGTGGATTTACTGATGCAAATTACATGAACACACACACACAATCACAAGTAATACATGAATACGGAAATATGGATAATGAGTCTGGAGATCGTCAGCCTCTTCTTCCACGACCTCCAACCCTCCTTCAACTGGGCAGAAAGACAGGAGTCTCACACTCTCACAGGAGGGCCTCTTCACCACGTCGGCGCCTCTTCTTCACTGTCCTGCCATCCATACACACTGTCCTCTCTGACAGTCCTGGACTCAAGCTGCCTTGCAGCCTATTCTACTATTAAAGTAATAAAGTCTTGCTGCCACATACACAAGTAAATATTGTGGCCTAACTAGCCTACTCATACAAGGGGTAATGGGAGGGAAAATGATCTACCTTACATTCCTGGCTCACGACGCCTGTCCCTCGATGGTGTGAGGTTCCCACGCTTCCTTGGGTCGATCCTTGACGATCCAGGACGTTCCACAGGTCCTCAGGTGTCGTGGAGCCTTCGCGTCGTCGCCGTTCCAATCCCTGAGATTCAGCTGCCCCAATCCTGGTTCATCGATGGGCGCTGAGCTAATCACTATTTTCCCCACACTCGCCTCTCCCACAAGGCGTTGCTCCTTGTCCTAGGCACGGTGTCGTCCTTCCAAGATTCTCAGTGGATGTGACCCCAGTCACAGCTAGGCCTGCCCGCCCACCTTCCAGACCTCAACGTCCAGCCAGCAGCGCCGCCCAGCGTCGTCGCCGACTATTTTCCAAGTTTGGCACTTCTCTGCTCACTGAACTTGGTTCCTCTTTTGCTTCCCAGAAGCGCAGGGTCTCCAATAACTATGATGGGCTGCGATGGCCAGCTCAATCCACTGAACAAGGCTTGCAGAGCCTCCAATCCTTGAGAGCAGACCGAGGCGCGTCCTGTCGCTTCCAAGGTCAGAACAACTCTGACGTTGGCGCCGCCCGGGGCACTCGGTGACGTCATGGCGGGCCCCGAATGGTCGCCCGCGACCTACGTCGGCCAATCCGCGATCGGCTAGTGTCCCTTCCAAAAGGTCATATCTGCATTAGGGGATACTGTTTCATTTTATATCAGGGCGCCAATTTCTCCTTATTTACAACTTATAATGTAACCTCCTTCCATTAAATGGCAGCCGGTCTGGTCGCCACATATATCATTAGATTCCCTGAACCTCAGAGAATCAGTAGGGAGAGCTGATATGACTCTTTAAGCCGGCAAACGAAAGAAATAGGAGAGGGCACCGTAACATACCCCTCCCCTTAAAATAAGAGTCATATCGGAAGAGCAGCACTCAAGAGGGCAATCTATACTCTTGCTCCCTCCGTTCCTGAAGTGTCACTCCTCCAGTTGGTGACGTGGCTCGTACCACCTTGCCAGTCACTTGCCTCATTATATCTCCACCTCGCATAGGACCGGGTGTGATGGGTGTTCCCTGAACACCTACAGGAAATCCTCTCTCTGTGTCTACGAGTGTACTCCAACGGCTCGTTACCACTGTAAGATTCAGTGCACGCAGCGCCTCCACCGCGTCGTGCACTCCGAGATAGTCTTGCATTTCCACTGCGTCTTACAGGTACTCCATGTTTCCTCTCATGATCTCCTCTTCGCCAATCTTCTCTCTTCTCGGTTCCTCTTCTCCCGTAGGTGCGTTGTCTCCTCAGAGTGGCACTTGTAACCTGCACTCCATCCAGCAGCTTCCTCTCTTCCACACTAGGCTTTTGCGATGGCCCAATGCCCCTCTGGTTAGGCTGGCGCCTACCCTGGGTGTACCTATTCCCTGCTTTCTTCGTATTGCCTTTCCTATACCACTCGCTCCTTCGTTCCCGACGAACATCTTCACTCCTCCATGAGATTCTCTTCCCTGCAGACGTCTTCTTCGGTTCGTGGTTGGGCTCATCCACCTCCCTGTGGCCCACCTCACCACGGTGGTTCATCTTGCACCTACCACTATTCATCTGGCCGGCATAGGGTGCACTGCGTCATGGCTCCTCCACTCTGCCCCTCACTGCCGTTCGCTCATCCACTGAGCTTACTTTATTCACGTTTCTGTATGGAAGGAGTGCGGTCTGCAGCCTCTTCACCGCCCCAGGCGTTTGCACAGCTGCTCCTCGCCACTCCTCCACACGCATCATCAGGCTTAGTCGGAGGTCCTCGTCGGGGTTTTCCACAACCTCCGACGACCTCTCTGCACTCTCGCCCTCGTTGTCGTCGTCTCTGGCGACGTTTCCCCTGGCGAAGTCGACTTCCTCACCACCATCTGGAACGACCGATACCTCACCTGGCAGGGTTGTACCGCTGCTTGCAACATAGGCACTCCTGGCCCAATCGGGTTGTATCCTGCCTCCTCCGAGGTCATTACCCAGCACCATCTGTACATGCTCTAGGGGTAACTTAGGGGCTACAGCTACTATAGCTTTCTCGACTCCGCAGTCGGCAATCAGCTGTACTTCGTGAAGTGGCAACCTGTATTCCTCCCCCACACTGCGTATCCTCACCACTCCCACAGGTGAATCATTAAATTCCTTGGGGAGAATACTCCTGGTCACCATACTTATGTCAGCACCCGTATCTCGAAGAACGGCCACCTCCACTGGGTCTGACTTTCCAAACTTCACGTTGGCCTCGAAAACGAAGGGATGTTCACCCAACTTCATTTCCCAACCATTCACGTTGGGTCCACTATAATATGGGGTGTGAACAAACACTCTCTCCTCTTCCAACATTAATCCTACATTCCTTTGGTGCTCCTCACACTCGCGGGCATAGTGTCCTCTCACACCACAGTTGTAGCATCGGCCACCTCCCCTGGGCGGCCACTCGCTAGTCACTCTGGCGGTACCACTTGCGGACGTCCCCTGGGTCCTCCTTGGACTCCCTGTCGTCGTGTCCGGGACTGCAGCACTCGCTCCCGAGTTAGGTCCACTGCTCACAGCTTGGGGCTTCCTCCCCGCGTCTCTTGAGCTCTTGAACCGCGTCACTTCATCGGGCACACTACTCATGGGAGAGTCCCCACTCGTCCTCGCTCCTCCTGAACTCCTAAGGTTCCCTCCCGACCTGGGGTAAGGCGAGTGTCTGGGTGGCCCGGGTGGTCCCTCCCTCCTGATATGTAGTGCCTCCTCCAGCATGTCGGCTCGGTCCGCTGCAGCCTTCAGGTCCTTAATACCTGCTTCTCTCACCCTTACTCGCAACTCAGGATGGAGCACCGACATGAACTTCTCCATCACTATCAGTCGTTTGATATCATCCACCGACTCCGCTTCCTCCGCCTTCAACCATCGTAGGAATTTCCGTTCCATATCCCTGGCGGTCTCGGCGTAAGTCTTTCCCGACGCTCTTGTACACTCTCTGAACCGCTTCCGGTACATCTCCGGAGTCAGCCGGAATGAATGGAGAACCGCATTCTTAATCGCGTCATAACTAGTACACTCCTCTAGGTCCAGCATGTTATAGGCTTCCCGGGCCTCACCAGTCAACCTGCCCTGGACCAGAGCAGCCCAATCATCTTCCGGCCACTCCTTCAGAGTCGCTATCCGTTCAAAGTGTTCGAAGAACGCCTCAGCTTCTTGTGGTTCGAACGTAGGTAAGTCACGTTCCCTTACCTTGAGGTCATCCCGCCGTGCAGGTAGTGAGGGCAGACCACGTTCAACGCGACGCAATTCGACTTCTTTCTTTGCCTTTATCTCCTCCAGTCGCAGTTGTCTCTCTCCTTCTTCTCGCTGCAGCCGAGCTTCTCGCTCCTCTCGCTGCATTTGCGCTTCTCTCTCCTCTCGCTGCATTTGCGCTTCTCTCTCCTCTCGTCGCAGCTGGGCTTCCAGTTGCATCTTCATTATTTCCAGTTGCAGGCTCCTCTTACTACAGCCGGACCTTCCACTGCTCCCATGTTCACCGTGAATTCTCTCCACACTGGTAGGCGCTTGGGGAGGCCCTAGTCGGGACGGTTCACCTTGCGACGGCTCTCCTCGGGACGGCTCTCCTCGGGACGGCTCCTCTTGAGATGGCTCCTCTCCCGTCGCTTCCTCCCGAGCTGTGAGCTGTGCCATGATCTCTATCCTTCGCTCCGCTACCTTAGTCGTCCTCAACCTGATCCCAAAGTGGTTTGCCACTTGTTGGAGCTGGGCCTTGGTACACTCTTCCAAAATTCTCTCATCCCTTGTGTCAATAAATTTCTTTACTTTGTCTTCCTCCATCTCTATATCATCAAGCATACATGACAGCACAGACAAGTTAGTAGGCACTAATTTCACCGTTTCAGTCCCTTAGCTGGTTGAGTAACAGTACCACCGAATTCACTGGCCACACTGTATTAGTACCCTGGCAACACTTGTCTTGAAATTTGGTCCACACTGTAGCTTGATCCACGCTTCCTGGCGAAGTTCCCAGTTCTTGGCTACTGGGGTTCGAATCCTGGCAAGGTCGCCAGTTCTCTTGTCACGTGGGGGTGGGTGGTCCGGGGCTCTGCTAACACTCGGCTGCTAGGGGCTCAAAGGCCCAAATACTCAGCCCCTCCGACTCCCTGGATTCACCGGAGTCGCCTTGGTCACACAAGAGAGGACCAACAATACCCACCTCCGCAGGTCTTTGCTTCCACCACAAAGGGGTGCCACTGATTCACCCTGGAAGCCCTTCAGTCAAACACGGGGAAACTGCTGTTAACAGTTCCGGCCTAGACCCGTGGGGGAGTGAAGGAAGACTCAGGCTTACCTATAACCATGACCTCCCTGAGTCTTGCCTGCCAGACAAAAAAAAGTTGCAGGAACTCCTTTTCCGCCTGTCTTCTCTATCTTCCTCTTAGCAAGGTCGCCAGCTGGGTTATTATATCTGCGCCCCAGCAACGCAGTTCAGTGGGTGTATTATATATTGTTTGTAGCCAGAAATGTATGCTCATAGAGAAATATCATAAATGGAGGCACACTCAAACACAGTGATAAAATGTGTGGATTTACTGATGCAAATTACATGAACACACACACACAATCACAAGTAATACATGAATACGGAAATATGGATAATGAGTCTGGAGATCATCAGCCTCTTCTTCCACGACCTCCAACCCTCCTTCAACTGGGCAGAAAGACAGGAGTCTCACACTCTCACAGGAGGGCCTCTTCACCACGTCGGCGCCTCTTCTTCACTGTCCTGCCATCCATACACACTGTCCTCTCTGACAGTCCTGGACACAAGCTGCCTTGCAGCCTATTCTACTATTAAAGTAATAAAGTCTTGCTGCCACATACACAAGTAAATATTGTGGCCTAACTAGCCTACTCATACAAGGGGTAATGGGAGGGAAAATGATCTACCTTACATTCCTGGCTCACGACGCCTGTCCCTCGATGGTGTGAGGTTCCCACGCTTCCTTGGGTCGATCCTTGACGATCCAGGACGTTCCACAGGTCCTCAGGTGTCGTGGAGCCTTCGCGTCGTCGCCGTTCCAATCCCTGAGATTCAGCTGCCCCAATCCTGGTTCATCGATGGGCGCTGAGCTAATCACTATTTTCCCCACACTCGCCTCTCCCACAAGGCGTTGCTCCTTGTCCTAGGCACGGTGTCGTCCTTCCAAGATTCTCAGTGGATGTGACCCCAGTCACAGCTAGGCCTGCCCGCCCACCTTCCAGACCTCAACGTCCAGCCAGCGGCGCCGCCCAGCGTCGTCGCCGACTATTTTCCAAGTTTGGCACTACTCTGCTCACTGAACTTGGTTCCTCTTTTGCTTCCCAGAAGCGCAGGGTCTCCAATAACTATGATGGGCTGCGATGGCCAGCTCAATCCACTGAACAAGGCTTGCAGAGCCTCCAATCCTTGAGAGCAGACCGAGGCGCGTCCTGTCGCTTCCAAGGTCAGAACAACTCTGACGTTGGCGCCGCCCGGGGCACTCGGTGACGTCATGGCGGGCCCCGATTGGTCGCCCGCGACCTACGTCGGCCAATCCGCGATCAGCTAGTGTCCCTTCTAAAAGGTCATATCTGCATTAGGGGATACTGTTTCATTTTATATCAGGGCGCCAATTTCTCCTTATTTACAACTTATAATGTAACCTCCTTCCATTAAATGGCAGCCGGTCTGGTCGCCACATATATCATTAGATTCCCTGAACCTCAGAGAATCAGTAGGGAGAGCTGATATGACTCTTTAAGCCGGCAAACGAAAGAAATAGGAGAGGGCACCGTAACACATAGTAGGCTGAGAAGTGCGTTCTGGCTACTAGGTACGACATATATATATATATATATATATATATATATATATATATATATATATATATATATATATATATATATATATATATATATATATATATATATATATATATATATATATATATATATATATATATATATATATATATATATATATATGTCGTACCTAGTAGCCAGAACGCACTTCTCAGCCTACTATTCAAGGCCCGATTTGCCTAATAAGCCAAGTTTTCATGAATTAATGTTTTTTCGTCTACCTAACCTACCTAACCTAACCTAACCTAGCTTTTTTTGGCTACCTAACCTAACCTTACCTATAAATATAGGTTAGGTTAGGTTAGGTAGGGTTGGTTAGGTTCGGTCATATATCTACGTTAATTTTAACTCCAATAAAAAAAAATTGACCTCATACATAGAGAAAAGGGTTGCTTTATCATTTCATAAGAAAAAAATTATAGTAAATATATTAATTCAGGAAAACTTGGCTTATTAGGCAAATCGGGCCTTGAATAGTAGGCTGAGAAGTGAGTTCTGGCTACTAGGTACGACATATATATATATATATATATATATATATATATATATATATATATATATATATATATATATATATATATATATATATATTATATTATATTTTATATATATATATATATATATATATATATATATATATATATATATATATAATATAATATAATATAATATATATATATATATATATATATATATATATATATATATATTATATATATATATATTATATATTTATATTTTCAGTGGGGCCACGAGTTTAATCTGTTCCGGCACCAAGCTCGTCATGTGGAAAACTCGTCTTGTGAAACAACAACAAAACTGTCGTCGGAGGTGTCCGAGAACCAGCGGGAAAGCTCGTCAGTCTAGACATATTTTCTGCGAGTGTCTTGCTCGTTACTCGAAATGCTCGTAACTGGAGCCGCTCATCACTTAAGGTTCCACTGTATTTATATATACACACACTGTGTATATATATATGTTGTTGAATATGAACAAAAGGGTAAGATTCTGTTATGAATCTTCTCAATATTTCTTATGTTTTTCTTCACTGTCGAGAGAAGTTGAAAAAGGAACTCTCCAAAGTTCATTTTCACAATTTATTATAGTCTGATGCCATTGGATGTGTTTTGCAAGGCACTCCTTCCATTTTCAAAGACAAATTTACAATGCTGTTGTTGTTTTAGATTCAGCTACTCGGAACCAAAAGTTCCAAGTAGCATGTGCTATGGTGAGCCCATAGTGAACTTACTTGGCACAGGAGTGGGGCTGTAACTGGGTTGTTTACAGTGCTTTAGCAAGAGCTTATGTCCTCTTAGGGTGAGGTGGTACAGGACGTGATTGAGATGAACTAGTGGATGAATATATATTAATAGACTATTACATGCATGAACATAGGCAGCTTATGTTCTTGCTTCTACTGTCTCTGTGCTGGTTCGGGGTATTGAAGTGGTTAGAATATAATTGTGTTAACTGGTTGTTGATTGCTGGTCTTGACTTTTTGATGTGTAGGGCCTTGATGATGTGCAGTCTTCTGTTGTCATTATACCTGTCAATTATTTCAGTGTTGCTTGTTAAGATGACTCTGGTGATGGTCTGGTTGTGTGAAGAGATTATATGCTCCATGATGGAGCCCTGTTGCTTGTGCATTGTTAATCACCTAGAGAGAGTCATTGTTGTCTTGCCTATTTACTGAGATCTTTGGGATATATCGTCAACATACCTGCAGTATATGGCAGATTTTAAGTCCATGTCAACTGAGACCCTCTGTTCTATGGTACCTATGTAAAAATTCACAAATAGGACACTAGGGAAGAACCCATAGTGACCCAATCCACTTGTTTATACATGTGCCCATCGGGACTCAAGAAGGGGTGCCTTTTTAGTGCAAGCTTTGAGTAACTTCTTCAGTATGCTCTCTGGTATGTCTAGAGGGTTACAAGCCAGATCACGATACACTCTGTTCATCATCATCCTGCTTGTTTCGTCAATGGGCACATTGGTAAACAGCAACTCCACAACCAGAAAGTTGACTTACTTCCCTGAAGTAAGTCAACAAATTCCTTTGGAGACTTAAGGCTGAAAGCACAAGGCGCATAAGGGGTCAGCAGGCAGTTGAGTCGCTTAGCCAGTCCGTATGTGGGTGTGGGTATCTGGCTGATGATTGGTTGAAGTGGGTTTCAGGGTTTGTGGGTCTTGACATTCCCATTCCATCAAGGAGCATATAATCTCTTCACACAACCAGACCATCACCAGAGACATCTTAATAAGTAACACTGAAATAATCGACAAGTATTAGGACAACAGAAAACTGGACATCAGCGAGGACCTACACATCAAAAAGTCAAGACCAGCAATCAACGACCAGTTAACACATAATTACATTCTATCCAATTCAAGACCACGAACTAATACAGAGACAGTAGAAGGAAGAACATAAGCTGCATTTGTTCATGCATGTAATAGTTTATTAGTATCCATTCATCTGCTTGTTCATCTCAATCACGTCCTGTACCACCTCACCCCAACAGGATATAAGCTCTTGCTAAAGCATTGTAAATTTGTCTTTGAAAAGGGAAGGATTGCCTTGCGAAACGCATCCCTAGGTGTCAGACCATAATAAATTGTGATAATGAACTTTGGAGAGTACATTTTTCAACTTCCCTCGACAGTGAAGAAAAACATAAGAAATGTTGAGATTTGTTAGAATCATTAATCTTAACCTTTCGGTCATATTTAACAATATATGTTTACAAGTAAGACTGCTTTCGCGCGCGCACACACACACACACTGTATATATCAGACATACAAGAAGTTATTTATGTTTTATATGAAAGTTGGTAATGTGTTGTGGCTTGAGAAGATATGGTGGTAATAAAGTATGAATGATAACAGAGCTTAGATTCCTTAAGTTAATGAGACTTGAGTTACTGTATGTAATAACAGGTGGCAGAGTTGGAGATGTTCATCTCAACTTGTCTTAATATTCATCAACTCATCATGGTCACATTTTCATTATTTATTGTTTATAGACTTTCATTGTCTCTTCTGGGTAAGGCAGAATAGTAATTAGTTGTATTAATATTATGTATAATATTGTATCTTATAGTACATTTCATTTAATTACATAAAGTAACAATATAGTAAATATATGACCTACAATGTTATCGTGATGGATGTATATAGATTGGAAAGTTTATTAAAGGGTGTTTTATAGTTGTAATATAAGGCTGAGCTGTGATTAGCAATACAATTATTATCAACAAGTAATAATAATAATAATAATAATAATAATAATAATAATAATAATAATAATAGCTTAACTAAAGATGTACAGAAATGTTGACACAGAAAATACACTGTGGAAGATATGTTTCTGAGGAAGCCGCCGAGATTATTACTTCTCTCTTCTGTTTTGGTTTTGGCAAGACTAAGGACTACATTTAATTACTTAGGAATAGTGAATCTTGTTATTTAATAGAAGGTACATCCAGGTTGTCATCTTGCCCTTATTATTCATGCATATTAGCTTCCTTGGGTTGCAACTAATTGTGGTATATTACCATAATGAAGTTTGGCAATGAAACTAACGTTTAGGTCAAAAGAGAGTATATAACCTCTGTGAGGCAAGAACGGAAAGCTTTCACTCAATCAATGTAATGCCAAATATTTTGTTTACTGTAACTAACTATTTATCCTTTAGTGAGCATTTTTTTATCTCAAATGCTTTCCAAATATTGAATCTGTCTGGTTTACTTTATCTCTATATATTGATCCTCAATATGAATTCTTGAATGTGGTCGATTTCCATAGTAAATTCTGTTTTTAAAGAATTATTAACATTTGCATCATCCCATTAATGTATAAATTAATACTGTAAGTCTAACTTTGTATTTATATGATATAATTTTTAAATTTTAGTATTCATAATATTTTTAGTGTCTTAATGTCAAAATTATTATATATATATATATATATATATATATATATATATATATATATATATATATATATATATATATATATATATATTATTAAATATGACCGAAAAAGTAAGATTAATAATTCTAACACGAATTTTCTCAATCTTTCGTACATTACGCTTCACTGTTGGAGGTAAATCAAAAATCACTTCTCCAAAATTCATTTTTATTTCTAGTCTGACGCGACATGGGCGCGTTTCGTAAAACTTATTACATTTTCAAAGACTTCACAAATACACAACTGATTAGAACTTGCGTTTCTCTGATTTTATATCTACATTTGAGTGAGGTGGGAAGGGTGATGTGGCATTAACACAAGACAGAACAATAGGGGATATTAATAGGGTATTAAAAGTATCAACACAAGACAGAACAGAAACAATGGGTATTGAATAGAAGTGTTTGTAGAAAGCCTATTGGTCCATATTTCTTGATGCTTCTATATTGGAGCGGAGTCTTGAGGTGGGTAGAATATAGTTGTGCAATAATTGGCTGTTGATTGCTGGTGTTGACTTCTTGATGTGTAGTGCCTCGCAAACGTCAAGCCGCCTGCTATCGCTGTATCTATCGATGATTTCTGTGTTGTTTACTAGGATTTCTCTGGCGATGGTTTGGTTATGGGAAGAGATTATATGTTCCTTAATGGAGCCCTGTTGCTTATGCATCGTTAAACGCCTAGAAAGAGATGTTGTTGTCTTGCCTATATACTGTTTTTTTTGGAGCTTACAGTCCCCAAGTGGGCATTTGAAGGCATAGACGACGTTAGTCTCTTTTAAAGCGTTCTGTTTTGTGTCTGGAGAGTTTCTCATGAGTAGGCTGGCCGTTTTTCTGGTTTTATAGTAAATCGTCAGTTGTATCCTCTGATTTTTGTCTGTAGGGATAACGTTTCTATTAACAATATCTTTCAGGACCCTTTCCTCCGTTTTATGAGCTGTGGAAAAGAAGTTCCTGTAAAATAGTCTAATAGGGGGTATAGGTGTTGTGTTAGTTGTCTCTTCGGAGGTTGCATGGCTTTTCACTTTCCTTCTTATGATGTCTTCGATGAAACCATTGGAGAAGCCGTTATTGACTAGGACCTGCCTTACCCTACAGAGTTCTTCGTCGACTTGCTTCCATTCTGAGCTGTGGCTGAGAGCACGGTCGACGTATGCGTTAACAACACTCCATTTGTACCTGTCAGGGCAGTCGCTGTTGGCATTTAGGCACATTCCTATGTTTGTTTCCTTAGTGTAGACTGCAGAGTGGAAACCTCCGCCCTTTTCCATGACTGTTACATCTAGAAAAGGCAGCTTCCCATCCTTTTCCTGGATGGGAAGTAGAGTTGGAAATTCTGTTGGACGACATATTCGACCTCGAGACACAAAAGAAGGTCACTACCAAAGATACCTTACAAGCAGAACTTATTGCAGAAGGAGGAAAGAATCGAGGCAACTACAGAAGCACCATACTGTCCCCCGAGCTTAAAGCGGCAGCTAAAAGCCTTCGTGAGAACAAGGAGATAGTTGTCAGGAGAGGTGACAAGTCGCCAATATATGTCATTCTTAAAAAAGACGAATATCTGGCGAAAATGAACATCATACTCTCTGACCAAACTAAGTTCCAAAGGGTAACGAAGGACACTACAGCCGAATTAAAAGCAAAGGTCAACAAACTGATCGAAACTGTGAACACCAAGAAATCCGGACTCCACCTGCCAAAGATCATTGGGGAATATAAACCTGGATATGCGTATGGAAATGTCAAGACGCACAAGCCTGGAAACCCACTTCGGCCAATCATTAGCCAGATACCCACACCCACGTACAGACTGGCGAAGCGACTCAACGGCCTGCTGACTCCTTATGTTCCTTGCGCCTTCAGCCTGAAGTCTCCAAAGGAATTTGTGGACTTACTGCGGGGCGCACGGGCCACAGGGATAAGAGCCTCGTTGGACGTAGAATCGCTGTTTACCAACGTACCTGTGGACGAGACAATCGGAATGATAGCCGACAGAGTGTATCGTGATCCAGCCTGTACTCCTCTTGACATGCCAGAAAGTATTCTGAGGAAACTACTCCAAGTTTGTACTAAAGAGGCACCCTTCTTGAGCCCGGATGGGCACATGTATAAGCAAGTAGATGGGGTCGCCATGGGTTCTCCCCTAGGTGTCCTGTTTGCAAACTTCTACATGGGTACCATCGAGCAAAAAGTCTTAGTCGACATGAACTTGAAACCGGCCATATACTGCAGGTATGTTGACGACATTTTTACACAGGTACCTGATGTCAGACATCTGCAGGAGCTGAAGGAGGCATTTGAGCAGAGTTCCGTGCTGCGTTTCACTTACGAGACGGAAAAGGATGGGAAGCTGCCTTTTCTAGATGTAACAGTCATGGAAAAGGGCGGAGGTTTCCACACTGCAGTCTACACTAAGGAAACAAACATAGGAATGTGCCTAAATGCCAACAGCGACTGCCCTGACAGGTACAAGAGGAGTGTTGTTAACGCATACGTCGACCGTGCTCTCAGCCACAGCTCAGAATGGAAGCAAGTCGACGAAGAACTCTGTAGGGTAAGGCAGGTCCTAGTCAATAACGGCTTCTCCAATGGTTTCATCGAAGACATCATAAGAAGGAAAGTGAAAAGCCATGCAACCTCCGAAGAGACAACTAACACAACACCTATACCCCCTATTAGACTATTTTACAGGAACTTCTTTTCCACAGCTCATAAAACGGAGGAAAGGGTCCTGAAAGATATTGTTAATAGAAACGTTATCCCTACAGACAAAAATCAGAGGATACAACTGACGATTTACTATAAAACCAGAAAAACGGCCAGCCTACTCATGAGAAACTCTCCAGACACAAAACAGAACACTTTAAAAGAGACTAACGTCGTCTATGCCTTCAAATGCCCACTTGGGGACTGTAAGCTCCAAAAAAACCAGTATATAGGCAAGACAACAACATCTCTTTCTAGGCGTTTAACGATGCATAAGCAACAGGGCTCCATTAAGGAACATATAATCTCTTCCCATAACCAAACCATCGCCAGAGAAATCTTAGTAAACAACACAGAAATCATCGATAGATACAGCGATAGCAGGCGGCTTGACGTTTGCGAGGCACTACACATCAAGAAGTCAACACCAGCAATCAACAGCCAATTATTGCACAACTATATTCTACCCACCTCAAGACTCCGCTCCAATATAGAAGCATCAAGAAATATGGACCAATAGGCTTTCTACAAACACTTCTATTCAATACCCATTGTTTCTGTTCTGTCTTGTGTTGATACTTTTAATACCCTATTAATATCCCCTATTGTTCTGTCTTGTGTTAATGCCACATCACCCTTCCCACCTCACTCAAATGTAGATATAAAATCAGAGAAACGCAAGTTCTAATCAGTTGTGTATTTGTGAAGTCTTTGAAAATGTAATAAGTTTTACGAAACGCGCCCGTGTCGCGTCAGACTAGAAATAAAAATGAATTTTGGAGAAGTGATTTTTGATTTACCTCCAACAGTGAAGCGTAATGTACGAAAGATTGAGAAAATTCGTGTTAGAATTATTAATCTTACTTTTTCGGTCATATTTAATAATATATGTCTACAGGAAAGACTGCTACCAAAATATACTAATATATATATATATATATATATATATATATATATATATATATATATATATATATATATATATATTTATATTATGTATATATATATAATACGGCATGGCCTTCTTTGCCAAAGGACGGGAGGATGGCATGCAAGACACGGTGAGGTTAATGACATTATTAAGAGAAGCCTTACCACAGCCGGTTGTCCAGCAGAGAGAGAGCCCCGTTACCTAATGTCCCGCAACTCTGATGAGCCTGTCGGTCGCCCAGACGGAATTACGGTGAACCCCTGGAAGAATGGTAGACAGTTGGTGTGGGACTACACTTGCGTTTCAACTTTAGCCAATACCTATGTCGACTTCAGTGCTACACAAGCAGGAGGAGCTGCCAATCACCGGGAAGCGGCCAAGTCACGTAAATACAGAGACCTTGAGCACCACTACAATTTTGTCCCCATTGCCTCAGAGACACTTAGTGCCTGGGGTAAAAGTGCTGCTAGCTTTTTGAAAGAGTTGGGGTCTAAGCTAATCGAAACAACTAGAGACCCTAGAGCTGCCAATTTTCTTTTTCAGCGCCTTAGTGTGGCAATCCAGAGAGGAAATGCTCACTGCATCCACGGTTCCTGCCCGCCATCTGAGGAGCTGGAGGAGCTTTTCAACTTGTGACAAGCAGCCTTGTACCCTGCATGTAATCAATATTGTAACTTTTTTTGTGTAATGACATTTTTCAAATAAAGTTAGATAAATATACACACTTAACAAAAGAATAGGGGTGGTAGGAGAAGAAAATATCAAAGTGTTCAGTGAGGATCCACAAGGTCTTCTCTGAGTACTCTTTATTTTCTTCTCCGAGGCTATGGGTCCCTACACTTGCACCAGAGGTGGTACCCCTTCTAGGTTTAAAAAAAAAAAATATATATATTAATATATATATATATATATATATATATATATATATATATATATATATATATATATATATATATATATATATATATATATGTCGTACCTAGTAGCCAGAACTCACTTTTTGGCCTACTATTCAAGGCCCGATTTGCCTAATAAGCCAAGTTTTCCTGAAATAATATATTTTTTCTAATTTTTTTCTTATGAAATGATAAAGCTACCCATTTCATTATGCATGAGGTCAATTTTTTTTTATTGGAGTTAAAATTAACGTAGATATATGACCGAACCTAACCAACCCTACCTAACCTAACCTAACCTATCTTTATAGGTTAGGTTTGGTTAGATAGCCGAAAAAGTTAGGTTAGGTTAGGTTAGGTAGGTTAGGTAGTCGAAAAACAATTAATTCATGAAAACTTGGCTTATTAGGCAAATCGGGCATTGCATAGTAGGCTGAGAAGTGCGTTCTGGCTACTAGGTACGACATATATATATATGTCGTACCTAGTAGCCAGAACGTACTTCTCAGCCTACTATGCAAGGCCCGATTTGCCTAATAAGCCAAGTTTTCCTGAATTAATATATTTTCTCAAATTTTTTTCTCATGAAATGATAAAGATACGCATTTAATTATGTATGAGGTCATTTTTTTTTCATTGGAGTTAAAATTAAGGTAGATATATGACCAAACCTAACCAACCCTACCTAACCTAACCTAACCTATCTTTATAGCTTAGGTTCGGTTAGGTAGCCGAAAAAGTTAGGTTAGGTTAGGTTAGGTAGGTTAGGTAGTCGAAAAAACATTAATTCATGAAAACTTGGCTTATTAGGCAAATCGGGCCTTGCATAGTAGGCTGAGAAGTGCGTTCTGGCTACTAGGTACGACATATATATATATATATATATATACAGTATATATATATATGTCGTACCTAGTAGCCAGAACTCACTTCTCAGCCTACTATGCAAGGCCCGATTTGCCTAATAAGCCAAGTTTTCCTGAATTAATATATTTTCTCAATTTTTTTTCTTATGAAATGATAAAGCTACCCGTTTCATTATGTATGATGTCAATTTTTTTTTTTGGAATTAAAATTAACGTAGATATATGACCGAACCTAACTAACCCTACCTAACCTAACCTAACCTATCTTTATAGGTTAGGTTAGGTTAGGTAGCCGAAAAAATTAGGTTAGGTAGGTTAGATAGTCGAAAAACAATTAATTCATGAAAACTTGGCTTATTAGGCAAATCGGGCCTTGCATAGTAGGCTGAGAAGTGCGTTCTGGCTACTAGGTACGACATATATATATATATATATATATATATATATATATATATATACTGTATTTATTTATGCAGATACAAGAATGTACATTGGGATTGTGAGGATACATAATATGGTAATTACAATCTTGTAAAGCCACTAGTACGCGCAGCGTTTCAGGCAGGTCCTTAATCTAAGAAAATTTTAAGTAGGTAAATACTTGCAAAATTTATAAAAAAAAATAACAGTTACATGGCAAGAAAAAAAAAGATGAAAGAAAATTGTAGGTACAGTATATTAAAGAACATAGGTAGCTAGGAATGATTGCAATGACAACTTGAATGGTAGTTGACAAAAATTGGTAGTCACAATACAGCATATGGCTAGCACATAAAAGAAGACAGCAATGAACACAATGATAAGGTTGTTCGGGTTAAATACATAAAAATTAGGAGATTGGGTAACACTAGATACAGAGCAAATTTAAAGCTCAGTGTAGGAAACCAAGAAGATGAAATTAGGTACTTTTTGGTTTTGCTTTTAAATAAGGCAAAAGTTTTACAGTTTTTCAATTCACTAGGGAGTGAGTTCCATAGACTAGGTCCCTTAATTTGCGTAGAGTGTTTACACAGATTAAGTTTGACCCTGGGGATATCAAAGAGATATTTATTTCTGGTGTGGTGATAATGGGTCCTATTACATCTGTCCAGGGAGAGTTTCAGAGCATGGTTTGCATTTAAGAACAGGGCTTTGTAAATGTAGTTGACACAAGAGAATGTGTGGAGGGAGTTAATATTTAGCAAGTTTAGGGATTTAAACAAGGGAGCTGAGTGTTGTCTGAAAGCAGAGTTAGTTATTATTCTGATAGCAGATTTTTGCTGCATGATGATGGGTTTAAGGTGGTTTGCAGTGGTAGACCCCCATGCACAGATACCATAATTAAGATGGGCTAGATTAGTGCATAATATAGAGAGAGGAGAGCAGAGTTAGGAACATAATATCTGATTTTGGAGAGTATACCAACTGTCTTAGAGACTTTCTTAGTTATGGGTTGAATGTGGGTGCTGAAGTTGAGTCTCTTGTCTAGGAATAGGCCATATACACATATGTATATACATACATACACATACATACTGTATATGAAATTATTTGCAAGAGCATTGGAGCTTCCCTACACTAACATTTCTACTGTGTAAACACTGTATGTGTACAATGTTCCATAGACATTGGTTCCACGACATTGGCTACCTAATGTAAAATAAGTATACCTGAAAATGGCAACATATATGAAATTTATGCAACCAAATGTTAGAGACTTCTTGGTGGCATGATGGCAAATTAAGTGCTTTAATTCAACCCACAAATATTGAAGTTTAAATTACAGGTAAGCATCCATGAATTATTTGATTTACAGATACTCTAATTAGCCACATTACTGAGCAAAGGACAATTCTAATGTTTAATGTTTACAATTTAATACTTTTAGCATTGTAAGAGAAATGCAGTTAAGCTCTTTTGTCATGTATCTGTAGAAAATTTGTAAATAAAACTCGGTAGGTTTAAAAATATAATTAAAATATATAATAAAGTTATTATATTTTCTGTGAGGGCTTGTAGAAACTGAGTGGATAGTTTCATCCAGTTCAATCCATGCCAGGGCTTGCAGGTCAATATAAGCCTATCAGGGACCAGGAGCAAAATTCTGGCCTTCTCTAGAGAGGTACAAGCAGTAGGGAATACTAGGTTACCCTATCCAAGATGAGGTAACCAGAAAGATGGGCTACCCAAAACATACAATCAATATACTTTCTAAACAAAGTATAGAAAACAAGACGATGAACTGCTAAATGAACAAAGACTGAGTTGTGAAGCAGTTCACCCTTTAGCTCACTTGTGTAATGCTAGCCAGGGTACTGTGTACCTTCCATCTCGATCCCCTAATTTTGACGAGTCGGTTACTTTGCCTGGTGTGACTCTTTAAATCATAGCAATTACATTCTTCACTTTTGCTTCAGCACTCATCGAGTCGGTTTTTCAGCTAGATAAGTGGTGGCCATCCTGGACGCTATTTTTTGTCCTGGAAAGTCCAATTGGTTATATATTTGTTCTGTATTTTAGTATTCAATTTGCAATATTCATTTATGCCCTTACTTCTTGTGTGGACTCTGATTAAATGTTCACTTCAAACTGCACGTGCCTAGAATGATCATTTCTAGGTGTTCGCTGGTGCTGCCTCTGTCCAACTAATGTAGCCTTTCTTCAGCCCGTCCTCCAAACAAAGATCCAAAAGTGATTCCATGCACCCGCCAACCCCCCTGTTTATGAATGAAAAGCGGTTTACACACGACTCACAACTGCTGACGTTCGAACATATCCGGAACAAGTGTTTCACTGACGAATTTTGTTCGAATCACAACGCTATAAATGCTTCACCCACGTACTACAAATACAAATAATCGCCAACAGAACCTAAATACCTAACCTATGCCTATATATGCACAATATGCTAATATATTATAATATTAATTTATACTTGAGAAAATTCCCATTTTGAATGAACAGCATATTAAAATTTATGAATGCGTCTGTGGGGTCGACCGCTGGATGTAATGGACTTGAGTCGAGGACGGGTTGCTTTCTTGGTGGGTTCGGTTCCCAAGGAAGGAGCCTCGCCCTTAGCTGTTCGCAGGTCTTTGACTCTTCTGTGAGGCTTTGTGGATAGGGGCAGTCAGGCTTTTCATATAAAGGTCACACAGGTACTTGTGTGCTCATAAAGGTCACAGAGGTACTTGTGTCCTCATTAAACAGTGCACCACTCCCACTCTTAACAGTTGTCTGTGCCCCTAGGCTGTTTCCAGCATTTATAGTATTCAGCAAGCAGCACCTGTGACTGGTGCTTTCTGCTTAGTCTGTCCTTTCTCTGAGATGTGAGTATGTGGCAACTGCATGTTCAGTTGCCTTTGCTTCCTGAGTCTGATATCATGGAGGAACTTAAAGTTTGTACACTATTGCCTGCAATTTTGCATGTTTGGGCTCTTGTGGAGCTGTTCTCTGATTGGCTTCATGGCAACTTTGATACTTGATTGGGGTACATGTGGTTGCATCCTTGTTGTCTGCAGTTGAGCACCTAAGATGCACTGCCCAATTTGCTTGCTTCTTTTGTTCGAGAAGTGGGCTTCTATTCTGCTCGTCTTTTTTGCTGGCAGGCTGTGCTAGTTTGTACCTTAGATTCAGCTTGGTCCTTGTCCATCTTGTCCTTCTCTCCTGAAAATGCTGAGTCCTTGGTTCTTTCAGCTGCAAAGGTAGATTTTTAGCCTCACCTATCAGTTTTTGCAATGGGGTTCTGTCCCTGCTGCTCGGGAAAGGTAGTTTTAGGGTAGGTCTTTGCCTGTTGTTGGTCAAGTTAGGCTTCCAGAGGAGTCAGATTTCTGGGCTGTAGTGCATGCTCCATCTATTGCTCCTGCTTAGTATTGCTCTTGCACATTGTGAATAGGTGCAGTGGCTCATAGTTTCTTTCATTTGGTCTTTCAGAGTTTGCCCCTTTGATGGCACCATGAGGAGACATCTGGCCCATTTTGTAATCTATTGGTCTTATAATGCATAAGCCTTCCAGGTAGTCTCCTGGACCTACACAGGAGGTTGTCATCAGCCCTTCCTTTGGTATCAGGGGTCCAGGATCTGCAATACATTATATCCCACAGCTCCTTTTGGTCATTGTGAATTTGGTTGGATGCTGGAGTGGTCAAATTAACACTCCACTTTGCGATACGTGTCGTGATTGTTCCTGGTCTACGAATCGGACTTGCTAGTCCTCTGGTACATTTTCAGCCTTTTGGGTTTGAATCGCTTCATTCATCATCCAACTTCCTGCATGACCACCTTAGCTCAGGTCAGCCTGGAGTTGCAGGAGGATTCTGGATGGTGTTTTTGGGTCTATGGGATGCCTTTTGGTATGTTTCTATTCATCCCTAGTTCAGGGACTGGTTAGGTTAGAGGGGACTAGGTTCTGGCTCGTGGTCCCTGGTAAGCCTAAAAGAACTCTGCGACTGATGGAACCTAGTACTGTAGTTTGGTACTATATCAGCATTGTAGCTTCAGGGAGCCACTGGGCTCTCACGGAAATTGGCATTTCATTACATTCAACGCTGGTTTTTTGTTGGCCCTTACTTCTGCTTGTCACGTTGGGGAGCTCTCTTCTGGAAGCAAGGATTTTGTTCTTTTGGTAATGAAGGTCATTTTCTTTGTTCATAATCCTCAGCTAAAATTTCTGGCTAAGAATGTGATAGCTTGTTTCTGGAGGAGTCCTTTGGTTGAGTGATGCTCTGTTGTTTGCTGCTGAGAGGTGTATCATTTGTTGTGTTCAGTAATGTCCATTAGCCTTTATCTCTGTGACACAAGTGATGCATAGGGGTATTCTCTGTTTGTGGATCTGGGGTCCCTGGTTCTTGATGTCCGTTTGTCCCAGGTTGTCCGCAGTATTATCAAGTTTAGCAAGACCTCTTGGGTTCATCATGTTCATAAGTTTATAGCTCTGTCTGCAGTTTTTTCAAATGTCTTGAGCAGATACTGAGGCTCAGGGCTTTCGGTAGTCAGAGTGCTGGCAGTTTGTTGGTGAATGTTCTTGGCCGCACGCACCAGGCTTGTGGTGCTTTGGGGTAATTAACTTGTTGTAAATTCCCTCCTTTAATAATGGATTACTTTCTGTGGCATTCATCTGCCCCTGGTGAGTACTCATTTTGTTCTGCTCAAGGAGCCACCTTGAGCAGAAAAACCCTTCCAAAAAACCAGCATTAAATTTAATGAAATGCCTTTATTTGGTAGGTCCTTGGGGGCTCCCTGGACCCTCTCTTCCTCATTCAGGGGCTTTAGTTTTCCATCTTCCTATGACTGATGTGTCAAAGTTAGAGGATTGAGGAGGAAGGGTTGCAATCCCTTGATGGGGGTGCAGGTGAACTAATGAGTTCATAGCTAGGTAATTCATTCATTTCAAGGGTTTATTGTCTCATTTTCTATGCTTTGTTTATCTTGTTGATTTTATGTTTTGGCTTTCCCATCTTTCTGGTTGCCTTTTTGTGGTTAGGGTGAGCTAGTAATTACTTAAATGTAGTTACAGGATGAGAGCGATGCTCATGGGGTCCCGTCTTCCCAGCACTGTCATATAACGCTCTGAAACTACTGCCAGTTTAGGCCTCCACCACCACCTCACTTGTTCCAACTGTCTACCACTCTGTGAAAGTGAATTTTCTTCTATTTCTTCGACAGACTTGTTTAGTTAGCCTAAATCTGACATCTTTTTCTTGAAATTCCAGGTCTTATGAAGTCTTCTTTATCAGTTTTGCAAATTCCTGTTGCTATTTTGTACATAGTGATCAAATCACCTCTTTTTTCTTCTGTCTCTAGTTTTGCCATATTTAATGTCTCTCGCCTCTCCTCATAGCTCTTATCTTTCAGTTCTGGAAATTATTTTGTTGCATGTCTTTGCACCTGTTCCTGTTTGTTGCTGTTTCTTGAGATATATGCACCGCATACCCGCTGCATATTCCAGCTTTCTATTCTCTGGTGCTTGCATGTCTGTAAAGGGAGGCAGGTATTGGCCTCTGGGTCCCAGCTGGGTGAAACATTCCAGGTTGCTAAGTCACGGAGCCACCAAGGACCTCCCAGAAAGAGACGTTTCATTACAATACATTCACCTATGTCTCAGAGTCTCAGAATATACTGTAATGTATAAATATAATTCACTGTAAGGTAAGCTTCAATTTTGGAGGCTGTTTTATTTTTTCAATTGATGAGGGTATATAAATTAAAGCAAAATTTGTGAAAATCTCTGAAGAAAGGTTACCATACATTCACAATAGAGCATGGCATCCTATTGTCATGAAATACATGGATACATGACATCCGTATACTGCATTTGTCTGACAATCTAAGATGCCATTTCCATTATTTTAATATTACAAGTTTTTTGTTTCTGTATATATATTTTACTCGTGTGTTAGTTAAATGGCCTTAACCCTTAGACTGTAGCTAGCACTCTAATTAAATACAACAGGTCAGATAGGTCAATACTACAGCTATTTCTCCTAGGTATTGTCACACTTTGCAATTTAATTTAGCTCTTAAAGGTCGGTTGTCATCGTATGTTGATCTCTTGGTAATGTGGTTATTGCCATTTTGCAGATTTTAATTATTCTTGCCCACATTTTATACAAATGCACATAATAATGTGGTTAACCAAGACACATGAAAAATATGATGAGGTTATCATGTACAAGTAGCCGGCAGATATCTTCAAATCACAATTTTGTCTTTCCTGCCAGTATCTGAATTTATTTTGGGATGATATATTTGACAGAATAGCAACGAACAAGAAAGACTGCAAGACATTTCCTTATAGCCCAACTGTGGCTTTTCAACATAGGTATACATATTATGTAGTAGGCCTAAATACAGTACTATACTTGATCATTGTTTACGTCTATTATATGCACATAAATCAAGTTATTCAACATACAAAGAACATAATGCAAAGAAATAATTGAATCCATGAACATAAAATCCATTCAACTTGATCGTTTGAGCCTTCTCGCTCTTTCACAAGTTGGCAAGCTGCATATCTAATAATTCCCTAAGTACTCATCTAATTGTACTCACTTAATTGTGCTTGTGGGGGTTGAGCTCTGGCTCTTTGGTCCTGCCTCTAAGTGTAATTACCTAAATGATTGATAGAGTATGAGAACTATGCTCGTGGTGTCCTGTCTTCCCAGCATTCTTTGTCATATAACACTTTGAAACTACTGATGGTTTTGGGATCCACCACCAAAAGGATCTGCTTTAAGATCAAATTCCCCAAAAAAGAAGTTGAACTTGAGGGCAGCCGTTCAGACACTAAGCCGCAACTGGGCAAATTGGCAAGTTAACCCAAAGTGGCAAAATGCTGTCTGTTGAGCCTAGTCTCTTCAAAAGTAAAGAAAACAAAAAGGAGTCTGAAGCTGAAACAGAGATATAGCAAACCCAAGCATCGCATGTCTCAGGATAAAGAGTAATGCCCAACCAACTAAAAGCATTCAAGAGACAGAAAAATGACCAGAAACATGTAGCAATGCTGACAGGCAACCTTCAAACTAGCACATAGCAAGTGCTGGCTCAACAAGTTGATCTTTATAAGCCACATTGTAAACCCACAGCCTGAGGGTTTACCAGGACCTGAAGTCAATTGACCAAGCAGGACACTCAAGCACTAAAGATGCTCTCCAGAAGAACTGATACCAAATGCAGCCGAGAGTATAAATACAGCTGAGAAGGGTGTCAACAGAATGCCACATAAACAAGCATGCACATGTGAGTGCACCCCCACATGTAAACAAACAGAACAACTCCAAAAATAAGGTCTCATAGACAAGTTATGACTTGTACATTACCCAGGGCTAGGCTCTCCATCTAGTGGCCTGGCCTTTTAGGGGCGAATTCCCGAACACACGAGAAATAACTGTCAGTGCAGGAGTACTGAACGAGTGTTTAGTGAAGGGTAACTGTAAACTCGTGCAGCCCGTAGTGCAGAATACACTTGGTCCACATATTAAGTGAGGCTTGTAAACACACACTCATGAGTTAAAACTAAAAGTTAAGAATAACACACAAGCAAATGGCCTGCACAGAACAAAGTATAATGGATGGCCATCACTTATCTTCAAAAAGAAGTGGAATGCTCTAAGAACAGTAACAGGGAATAGTGCCCAAAGCCACGTCAGTAACAGAACTGAGCCGGTTGGATGGGGGTTTGTTTTGTTATGCCTACCTTTCTGGGTGCATAACCCCGGTTGATGGTAGACATGGAATGCACCCAACCACATGAGGGTTTCCATAGGCCATTGTTCCTTGTGCCTCTCTGAAAGGACCAGATTCTGGCCCGTGGTCCCCGGTAGGTTGAACTCCATTTCACTGATGCCCCAGACTAATATATCGCATATTTTTTTATTTATATATTTATTTATATACAAGAAGGTACGTTGGGTTTGTGAGAGTACATAGCAAGATATGTTTACATTCTTGTAAAGCCACTAGTACGCACAGTGTTTCGGGCAGGTCCGTAATCTAACAGATAATATTAAGTAGGTAAATTCTAGCAAAATTTATGAAATGTTAACAGGTACATTGTAAGAAAATTTGATAAAGATTAGTAGGTATTAAAGCACATTGGTAGCTTTGATAATTTGACAAAGATTAGTAGGCACATTAAAGCATATAGATAGACATATAAGATGACAGCAATGATCACAATGGTAAAGTTGTATGGCTTAGGTACATATATATTGGGGGATTGGGTAGCACACAATGTGTGTTCAATATAACAACCATGATATCAGGTGATATCAATGATTACAATGGTAAAATTATATGGCATAGGTACATATATTGGAGATTATACTGATAATGATATACATATATCAGTCCGATAGCTCCAGGGAGCCTCAAGGGCTCGCCAAGAAAATGGAGTTTCATTACATTTAACGCTGGTGTTTTCATAGGTCAAGGTGAACTCTTTTACATCCACATAGACCTATTATATCCATATTTGCATCAAACATGTAGAACCCAGACAATAATTTGTTAACTCTTCATATAATGATGATACAGTAACCGTATTACCCTGTGAATCAACAATTGACGATATCGCTGTGTAGGGGTTAATGGGTAATCTGTGCTATGGTAAGGATTTTGTATAACATTTTAGTGCTGTATAATTTTTTTAACATTTTAGTGCTGTATATGTACATCTCCAAAGACAAACTATTCAATTAATTTTTGTGTTTATTAGAAATATGTTGAAGAGCAGTTTATGGGTTATGTCCAGTGTGCAAAAATTGTTTCAGCTATGATCTAGATTTTGTATATGTGCATTATATACCCCTGTTCAGTCTAAACCTTCACATCTTCACCCAGTCAACAACCAATCCCTGCTGTCTTTTGTTCCTCTGCTCTTACAATATAGCTCACATAGAAAACCAACTGATGAGAAGAAATGACTAATGAGTAATCTGTACCTTACACATGATGTATTATTTCAGGTGATAGTGTCGATAGCTTTCTTTCAATCACTTACCAAGGACCATTTTCACCCTTCCCAAGGTCCTCAGTAAGGGTCCCATTTCTCATCCATTATCATTTCTAGTAAGGAAGTTTAAAGTCCTCACATGACTGATTAGTAAGGAAGTTTAAATTTTTTCTTTACAGGACTGTGACTAGTAAGGAAGTTTGTCTTTTCACATGATTGTTAGGTGTGAGTTAATCTATGCCACAAGAGTTGGACTGTCAATTTATTTTGGTCAGTGGCTGCATCAATGTTTATAATGTCATATTGGAATTGAATCTTAACCATAATCTGTAACTTGAGCTACACAAGACATCATAAAGGACTTGTTTGGTAACTTATTGGTGCAAGTAGACTTAAAATTTTAAGTTAAGTGGATTATTGAGAAAACTGGTAATGTTTTAGTATGATCTAGTCTGAAACAAGAGCCTCCATGGCTATCTAGTGACCTTAATTCTACCTCTAATTGTTTCAATTCTTTGTTTGCTTGCATTTATTGTTGTGTCTTGCCATAATTATTCTCTAATTTAGCAGACTCAATACTTTGTAAGCTCTTATTGTATTGTTATATTATTATATTGTGTTTTGCTATAATTACTTCCTATTTTACAGCAGATTTGTTTTTCATCTGTTCATGTAATTGCTTATCTTATTGTATTGTGACATTCTTTTCTATATTGATATATATTTTCTGTCTATTGTTACTTACAGTGTACCTGAGAGTACCTGTAAGCAATCTACCTCATTTTTCATTTTTGCTCAATTTTTTTGTATTGCTTAGTCTTGTTTATAATTTTGTTTTGTATATCTATATCTTGTGTTTTGTATAGTCCATGTTTATATGTTTTTTCTTTAATCTCATTCATTACCTAGGTTGCCTACCCTAGCCATACTCCCTTACTCCATTGTACCCCTGTAAGCCCCTTTTGTGTTTGTTTGGTACAGTATTGTGTACATTTATTTCTTTTTGTTTTTCTTGTTTTTCCTGCAATCAGCTTTTTTTATGCAGTCAAGTATAGACCCAGAACTTAACCTCTTATCCACTATCTATGACAATAATCACTTTAATGATCTAAATTGCAGATATTTTGCAGCACATGATGTAAACAATGTATTAACTCATAGTCACAATATCTCTGTAATCAATTTGAACGTTAGATCCCTAGGCAAACACTTCGATGATGTTAGTGCCTTGATTGAAGCTATTGACAACAATTTCTCTTTTATTATACTTACTGAAACATGGTTGAAAGATGATACTACTCAACTCTTTAACATGCCTAACTACTCAGCAATCCACAACTGTCGTCAACTTCCGAGAGGTGGTGGCACTGCTCTTTACTACCACCAAGAACTAACATGCTTAAAAGAAATTAGAACTAGAGACTGCTATGGGGAGTATATCTTCGCCAGCTTCAGAGTCAAGGGTGCCGAGTCTGTCCTGTCTGTGGGTGCAGTTTATAGAATTCCTAACACTGATGTGTCCGAATTCAACTCAAACCTTAGAAATCTAATACTTGATAACAGACTGAACAAAAACCACCTAATTATCGCAGGGGACTTTAATATTGACCTCTGCGAGCCAGAACACCCTACTGCTGTTAGCTTCCTCAACTGTATGAATTCCTGCTTCCTCATACCCTTAATCACTAGACCTACTAGAATCACTGATAGCACTGCCACGACTCTAGATCACGTCTGGACAAATATAACCCCTCCGCTTACTTCAGGTATAATCACCGATAGCACTACAGACCATTACCCCACATTTCTCTTAACTAACATTAGCAAACCACCTCTTGAGTCAAGAGAGATACGTTTTAGACTACACAATGAAACTGCTATAGACAATTTTATAACTGCTACTGATAATGTCAACTGGGAGTCCGAGTTAGGTAACATAGAGGACATCAACCTAGCAGTTCAATCTTTTCTTCAAAAAACTCTTAGCCTTTATAATACCCACTGTCCTATGCTTACAAAACAAGTCACAACCAAAAGGCTTAACAATCCCTGGCTTACAAAGGGAATACTTAAATCTATTAACAAAAAACATGACCTTGAGAAAAAGTATAGGTTAGGGATTGTCTCCAAAGAATTCTCAAAGAATTACTCATTATTGCTATCTAAGATAATTAGACGAGCCAAAACTAAATACTACGAAGATAAATTTACCCAAATAAAGAGCAACATTAAACAAACATGGAGAACAATTTCACAAATATTGGGATCAAAGAAGTCTTTAAATAACAAACCGACTCTCCTGTCTAATAACGATGGTCAGCTTTCAGCCTCTGATTCTGCTATTGAGTTCAATAGGTTCTTCTCTTCCATTGGTTCATCCCTTGCTAATGATATTCCATCTTCCAGTACTGACATTAAGGACTATCTTACAGGGAACTATCCCCAGTCTCTGTACCTAAAGCCTATTAATTCCATTGACGTCAATGAGATAATCCTTTCCCTTAAAACCAAGTCTGGTGCCCTTGAGGAGATACCAACTTTAATCTACAAAAAAGCCTCCAGATCTTTAGCCCCTGCTATTGCTTTGCTCTTCAATAAGTCACTTGAACTCCAAACCTTTCCAGATATTCTAAAAAAAGCGAGAGTAACGCCTGTTCACAAATGTGGTGATCTCACAGATGTTAACAACTACAGACCTATATCAATCCTGCCAAACTTGTCAAAAAATTTTGAAAAACTAATCTATAAGCAGCTTTACTCATATCTAGCCAAACTCAATATACTTAGCCCTTGCCAATATGGCTTCAGGCCCAAAAAAAGCACTAACGATGCACTTATTAGTATGCTTAACTCGATTCATACAGCTCTTGATAAAAATGAGTTCCCTGTTGGGTTATTTGTGGACCTGCGTAAAGCTTTCGATACTGTCAACCACCAAAACCTTCTTCTTAAATTACATCATTATGGTGTCAGAGGACACTCCCTACAATACCTCAAATCCTACCTTACTGACAGGCTCCAATGTGTTTCTGTGAATAATACAATTTCTCCCACCCTACCCATCAACATTGGTGTTCCCAGGGCAGCATACTTGGCCCTCTCCTCTTTCTCATCTACATTAATGACCTTCCAAATGCCTCCCAACACCTCAAACCAATCCTATTTGCTGACGACACAACCTTCATTTACTCCAGTCCTGATCCCCTTGCTCTAAATGCCACAGTAAATACTGAGCTAAATAAAGTCCATCTGTGGCTAACTGCCAACAAACTCACCCTTAACATTGACAAAACTTTCTATATTCTGTTTGGCAATAAATCCTCTAATCAAATAAATCTCAAAATAAACAATACCCAAATTTGTAACAAATTAGATGGCAAATTCCTTGGCATTCTCATTGACCACAAGCTGAATTTCCAGGGACACATTCTAAACATATCAAAAAAAGTTTCAAAAACTGTGGGCATTCTTTCTAAGATCAGATATTATGTACCACGCCCTGCCCTGGTGACTCTCTATTACTCCCTTATCTATCCATATCTCAACTATGGTATTTGTGCTTGGGGCTCTACTACCCAAAATCACTTACGTCCTCTAATTACTCAACACAAAGCTGCTATTAGGACAATATCCAATTCTGGCCCCAGACATCACTCGGTACCCCTACTCAAATCCCTGAATATGTTAGACATTAAGTCACTGCACATTCTCTCATGTGTACTATACATATACAAAACGCTAAATTGTAATGCCAATCCTGATCTCAAAAGCTTCATAGAAGGTTGTAACAGAACCCATGAGCACCACACCAGAAATAAATACAGTTTTGATATTCCTAGAGTACGACTTAATCAAACCAGAAATGCTCTACAAATCAAGGGGCCCAGAATGTGGAATGACCTTCCCAACCATGTTAAAGACAGTACCTCTCTCAACCAGTTTAAGTTAAAAGCGAAGCTATACCTAATAAATTCCCTGTAACCTACCTTACCCCTCTATTGTCAACCCATGTATGTTTTTTGTTTTTTTGTTTTGTTTTTCAAATCAACGCTGTTTTAATGTAATTTTCTGTAATAATTTGTAATTGTATTTGTGCTGTTTTTTCAACAATGTTCCCCCCTCTTTTACCTCTATTTTTATTTGTACTCAACGCATTTTTTTCTTTTTACCCATTAGTTTTAAGCTTTAGTCAGTAGTGTTTTTTCCTGCCCGAAACGCTTTGCGTAATAGTGGCTTTAGGCATTGTATGTACTAGCTCTATCTATAAAGCCAACAAACTTTGTAAAATCTCTTTATGTATGTACCTTTGCCTAAATAAAAATTATTATTATTATTATTATTATTATTATTATTATTATAAGATTTAGAGTAATAGATATATGTGATATAAATGTTCCCTTTTATGAAGCACATTAGTGGTAATACAATGCAAGTCATTGTGTAGGCAGTTGGTTACTGTGAAACACATGCAGTTATTAGAATGATAAAACAAAAGGTGCATAAGCTTATACCTTATCTGGAGAGCATTAATCAGTCTTAAAATCTACAGTGCCAGCTACATTTGACGTAGCTCCCTGGATCTTCTGTTTTTAAGCCTCAATGTTGTAATTTCATTTAAAAGGTACTTCATTACTTGTACAGCAAATGCAACACTCAATGAAACAATAATTTGACACTACATCTATGAACAATGAAATTATAATTTGACAAGATTACTTATGTCTCCACACACAAGTGTTGCCTTGTTGTAACTCACTGGTTCTGGTTGTAGGTTTTCTCCATAATATTTGTTCATCTGTAACACGAGATCAGATTGTCACCAGTCTAATTTAATGCATTCGACACATGCATTTTTTCATTAAATTTCATTGTGGGTTTTGATTTACCATATTCAAAATTAAATATTCATTTACATATACACTCTTTTTAAAATGAATAAGTAAAGTTATTTGGTGACTCAGTAATGTAAATGTTCTCATGTAGGACATGTTCCAGCCTTAATGGTGCCAAGCATGTCTCAGGATACATCCCAGCCTTGATGGTGCCAAGCATGTCTCAGGATACATCCCAGCCTTGATGGTGCCAAGCATGTCTCAGGATACATCCCAGCCTTGATGGTGCCAAGCATGTCTCAGGATACATCCCAGCCTTGATGGTGCCAAGCATGTCTCAGGATACATCCCAGCCTTGATGGTGCCAAGCATGTCTCAGGATACATCCCAGCCTTAATGGTGCCAAGCATGTCTCAGGATACATCCCAGCCTTAATGGTAGCAAGCATGTCTCAGGATACATCCCAGCCTTAATGGTGCCAAGCATGTCTCAGGATACATCCCAGCCTTAATGGTGCCAAGCATGTCTCAGGATACATCCCAGCCTTAATGGTAGCAAGCATGTCTCAGGATACATCCCAGCCTTAATGGTGCCAAGCATGTCTCAGGATACATCCCAGCCTTGATGGTGCCAGGCATGTCTCAGGATACATCCCAGCCTTGATGGTGCCAAGCATGTCTCAGGATACATCCCAGCCTTGATGGTGCCAAGCATGTCTCAGGATACATCCCAGCCTTGATGGTGCCAAGCATGTCTCAGGATACATCCCGGCCTTAATGGTGCCAAGCATGTCTCAGGATACATCCCAGCCTTGATGGTGCCAAGCATGTCTCAGGATACATCCCAGCCTTAATGGTGCCAAGCATGTCTCAGGATACATCCCAGCCTTAATGGTAGCAAGCATGTCTCAGGATACATCCCAGCCTTAATGGTGCCAAGCATGTCTCAGGATACATCCCAGCCTTGATGGTGCCAAGCATGTCTCAGGATACATCCCAGCCTTGATGGTGCCAAGCATGTCTCAGGATACATCCCAGCCTTGATAGTGCCAAGCATGTCTCAGGATACATCCCAGCCTTGATGGTGCCAAGCATGTCTCAGGATACATCCCGGCCTTAATGGTGCCAAGCATGTCTCAGGATACATCCCAGCCTTAATGGTAGCAAGCATGTCTCAGGATACATCCCAGTCTTAATGGTGCCAAGCATGTCTCAGGATACATCCCAGCCTTAATGGTGCCAAGCATGTCTCAGGATACATCCCAGCCTTAATGGTGGCAAGCATGTCTCAGGATACATCCCAGCCTTAATGGTGCCAAGCATGTCTCAGGATACATCCCAGCCTTAATGGTGCCAAGCATGTCTCAGGATACATCCCAGCCTTGATGGTGCCAAGCATGTCTCAGGATACATCCCAGCCTTAATGGTGCCAAGCATGTCTCAGGATACATCCCAGCCTTAATGGTGCCAAGCATGTCTCAGGATACATCCCAGCCTTAATGGTGGCAAGCATGTCTCAGGATACATCCTAGCCTTAATGGTGCCAAGCATGTCTCAGGATACATCCCAGCCTTGATGGTGCCAAGCATGTCTCAGGATACATCCCAGCCTTGATGGTGCCAAGCATGTCTCAGGATACATCCCAGCCTTGATGGTGCCAAGCATGTCTCAGGATACATCCCAGCCTTAATGGTAGCAAGCATGTCTCAGGATACATCCCAGCCTTAATGGTGCCAAGCATGTCTCAGGATACATCCCAGCCTTAATGGTGCCAAGCATGTCTCAGGATACATCCCAGCCTTAATGGTGGCAAGCATGTCTCAGGATACATCCCAGCCTTAATGGTGCCAAGCATGTCTCAGGATACATCCCAGCCTTGATGGTGCCAAGCATGTCTCAGGATACATCCCAGCCTTGATGGTGCCAAGCATGTCTCAGGATACATCCCAGCCTTAATGGTGCCAAGCATGTCTCAGGATACATCCCAGCCTTAATGGTGCCAAGCATGGCTCAGGATACATCCCAGCCTTAATGGTGCCAAGCATGTCTCAGGATACATCCCAGCCTTAATGGTGCCAAGCATGTCTCAGGATACATCCCAGCCTTAATGGTGCCAAGCATGTCTCAGGATACATCCCAGCCTTAATGGTGCCAAGCATGTCTCAGGATACATCCCAGCCTTAATGGTGCCAAGCATGTCTCAGGATACATCCCAGCCTTGATGGTGCCAAGCATGTCTCAGGATACATCCCAGCCTTAATGGTGCCAAGCATGTCTCAGGATACATCCCAGCCTTGATGGTGCCAAGCATGTCTCAGGATACATCCCAGCCTTAATGGTGCCAAGCATGACTCAGGATACATCCCAGCCTTAATGGTGCCAAGCATGTCTCAGGATACATCCCAGCCTTAATGGTGCCAAGCATGTCTCAGGATACATCCCAGCCTTAATGGTGCCAAGAATGTCTCAGGATACATCCCAGCCTTAATGGTGCCAAGCATGTCTAAGGATACATCCCAGCCTTAATGGTGCCAAGCATGTCTCAGGATACATCCCAGCTTTGATGGTGCCAAGCATGTCTCAGGATACATCCCAGCCTTGATGCTGCCAAGCATGTCTCAGGATACATCCCAGCCTTAATGGTGGCAAGCATGTCTCAGGATACATCCCAGCCTTGATGGTGCCAAGCATGTCTCAGGATACATCCCAGCCTCGATGGTGCCAAGCATGTCTCAGGATACATCCCAGCCTTAATGGTGCCAAGCATGTCTCAGGATACATCCCAGCCTTAATGGTGGCAAGCATGTCTCAGTATACATCCCAGCCTTAATGGTGCCAAGCATGTCTCAGGATACATCCCAGCCTTGATGGTGCCAAGCATGTCTCAGGATACATCCCAGCCTTAATGGTGCCAAGCATGTCTCAGGATACATCCCAGCCTTAATGGTGCCAAGCATGTCTCAGGATACATCCCAGCCTTAATGGTGCCAAGCATGTCTCAGGATACATCCCAGCCATAATGGTGCCAAGCATGTCTCATGATACATCCCAGCCTTAATGGTGCCAAGCATGTCTCAGGATACATCCCAGCCTTAATGGTGCCAAGCATGTCTCAGGATACATCCCAGCCTTAATGGTGCCAAGCATGTCTCAGGATACATCCCAGCCTTAATGGTGCCAAGCATGACTCAGGATACATCCCAGCCTTAATGGTGCCAAGCATGTCTCAGGATACATCCCAGCCTTGATGGTGCCAAGCATGTCTCAGGATACATCCCAGCCTTAATGGTGCCAAGCATGACTCAGGATACATCCCAGCCTTAATGGTGCCAAGCATGTCTCAGGATACATCCCAGCCTTGATGATGCCAAGCATGTCTCAGGATACATCCCAGCCTTAATGGTGCCAAGCATGACTCAGGATACATCCCAGCCTTAATGGTGCCAAGCATGTCTCAGGATACATCCCAGCCTTAATGGTGGCAAGCATGTCTCAGGATACATCCCAGCCTTGATGGTGCCAAGCATGACTGAGGATACATCCCAGCCTTAATGGTGCCAAGCATGTCTCAGGATACATCCCAGCCTTGATGGTGCCAAGCATGTCTCAGGATACATCCCAGTCTTAATGGTGCCAAGCATGTCTCAGGATACATCCCAGTCTTAATGGTGGCAAGCATGTCTCAGGATACATCCCAGCCTTGATGGTGGCAAGCATGTCTCAGGATACATCCCAGCCTGAATGGTGCCAAGCATGTCTCAGGATACATCCCAGCCTTAATGGTGCCAAACATGTCTCAGGATACATCCCAGCCTTAATGGTGCCAAGCATGTCTCAGGATACATCCCAGCCTTAATGGTGCCAAGCATGTCTCAGGATACATCCCAGCCTTAATGGTGCCAAGCATGTCTCAGGATACATCCCAGCCTTAATGGTGCCAAGCATGTCTCAGGATACATCCCAGCCTTAATGGTGCCAAGCATGTCTCAGGATACATCCCAGCCTTAATGGTGCCAAGCATGTCTCAGGATACATCCCAGCCTTAATGGTGCCAAGCATGTCTCAGGATACATCCCAGCCTTAATGGTGCCAAGCATGTCTCAGGATACATCCCAGCCTTAATGGTGCCAAGCATGTCTCAGGATACATCCCAGCCTTAATGGTGCCAAGCATGTCTCAGGATACATCCCAGCCTTGATGGTGCCAAGCATGTCTCAGGATACATCCCAGCCTTAATGGTGCCAAGCATGTCTCAGGATACATCCCAGCCTTAATGGTGCCACACGCTTCTCATTCTGGTTAGGTTATGACCTTGATGATGTCTCATGTGGCCTTGATGGCGCTCGACGGGTCCATCTCGGCGTTGATGGTGCTATCTCCGTCTGTATACATCCAAGGCTTCATTGTGTGCACTACTTGACCAGGATACATCCTAGCCTTGATGCTGCCAAATATTTTGTATTAGTAAAGTAAGTAAAGTAAATTTTATTCAGGAAAATACATACATAGTTGATTTACAAACATAATGTTGGATTTCTAGATAGAGCTAGTACATACAATACCTAAAGCCACTAATACACAACGTTTCGGGCAAGGTGAGGTGGGGAGAAAATACTTAGACTAAAACTTAATAGTAAATGAGCTTAAAGTATAAATTGCATCGAAAAAAATGATAAAAAAGGAAGGGGGGAACATGGTAGAAAATAGCCAATATACAAGTTGGTCAACAAACAGCATTGTTTAAAAATAGTAAGACATGGGTTGACATTTAGGAGTGAGGTAGGTTATAGGGAGTTAATTAGGTAGTACTTAGTTTTTATCTTAAACTGGTTGAAAGAGGTACAGTCTTTGACATGATTGGAAAGGTCATTCCACATTCTGGGTCCCTTGATTTGTAGAGCATTCCTAGTTTGATTAAGCTGTACTCTTGGAATATCAAATAGCTATTTGTTTCTGGTATGGTGCCCATGGGTTCTGTTACAACCTTCTACGAAGCTTTTAAGGTCAGGATTGACATTACAATTCAGAGTTTTAAATATATATAGTACACAAGAGAGAATGTGCAGTGACTTAATATCTAACATATTCAGAGATTTGAGTAAGGGTACCGAGTGATGTCTGGGGCCAGAGTTAGATATTGTCCTAATAGCAGCTTTGTGTTGAGTAATTAGAGGACGTAAATGATTTTGGGTAGTAGAACCGCAAGCACAAATACCATAGTTGAGATAAGGATAGATGAGAGAGTAATAGAGTGTCATCAAAGCAGGGCGAGGTACATAATATCTGATCTTGGAAAGAATGCCAACAGTTTTAGAAACTTTTTTTGCTATATTTAGAATGTGTCCCTGGAAATTCAGCTTGTTGTCGATGAGGACACCCAGAAATTTACCATCAACTTTACTACTTTTTTGTATATTGTTTATTCTTAGATGAATTTTATTTGAGGATTTATTACCAAACAAAACAGAAAGTTTTGTCACTGTTATGGGTGAGTGTGTTAGCAGTTAGCCAAAGATGGACTTTATTTAGTTATGTATTCACAGTGACATTCAGAGCAAGAGGGTCAGGACTGGAGAAAATGAAGGTTGTGTCATCAGCAAATAAGATTGGTTTGAGGTGTTGAGAGGCATTTGGAAGGTCATTAATGTAGATGAGAAAGAGGAGAGGGCCAAGTATGCTGCCCTGGGAACACCAATGTTTATGGGTAGTGTAGGAGAAATTGAATTATCACAGAAACATACTGGAACCTGTCAGTAAGGTAAGACTGAAGGTATTGCAGTGAGTGACCTCTGACTCCATAATGATGTAATTTAAGAAGAAGGTTTTGGTGATTGACAGTGTCAAAAGCTTTACGCAGGTCCACAAATAACCCAACAGGGAACTCATTTTTATCAAGAGCTGTATGTATCAAGTTAATCATACTAATAAGTGAATCGTTAGTGCTTTTATTGAGTCTGAAACCATATTGGCAAGAGCTAAGTATATTGTGTTTGGCTAGATATGAGTAAAGCTGCTTGTAGATTAACTTTTCAAATATTTTTGACAAGGTTGGCAGAATTGATATAGGTCTGTAATAGTTGACATCAGTGAGATCACCACATTTGTGGACGGGTTACTCTCGCTTTTTTTAGAATATCTGGAAAGGTTATTCGGAGCTAGAAATCTGGAGTTTTTTTTGTAAATTAGAGATAATATCTCATCAAGGGCACTTGACTTAGTTTTAAGGGAAAGGATTACCTCATTAACATCAGAGGAATTAGTGGGAGCTAGGTACAGAGAGACTGTATTGTTGCCTGTAAGGTAGTCTTTAATATTAGTGAGTGAGGATGGAATATCATGAGCAAGGGATGTCCCAATGGATGAAAAGAACCTATTGAATTCAATAGCAGTGTCTGAGGCCGAAAGCACACCATCATCATTGGTTAGGAGAATAGGTTTTTTATTCAAAATCTTTTTTGAGACTAATATTTGGGAGATAGTGCTCCATGTTTTCTTAATGTTGCCCTTAATTTGGGTAAATTTATTATCGTAGTATTTTATTTTGGCTCTTCTAATTATATTAGACAGCATGGATGAGTAAATGTTTGAAAATTCTTTGGAAACGACTCCTAACCTATACTTCTTTTCAAGGTCATGTTTTTTATTAATAGATTTAAGTATACCCTTTGTAAGCCATGAAATGTTTAACCTTTTATTAGTAACTGGTTTCGTTAGCATTGGACAGTGGGAGTTACAAAGGTTGAGAGTTTTCTGAAGAAATGTTTGCACTGCTAGGTTGATGTTCACCATGTCACCTAATTCAGCCTCCCCAGTTGATATTAGCGGCAGCAGCAATAAAGTTGCTTATAGAAGTTTCATTGTGCAGCCTAAAGCTTATCTTCCTTGTATCTAGAAGTGGTTTATTAATGTTGGTTAGGAGAAATGAGGGGTAATGGTCTGTGGTCCTATCAATGATTATTGTACTTGTAACTTTATTTGGATGGTATGCAGGCAACTCTGTTTTTTATTTTTTTCATTACAAATTTAGTTCTTTTCAATTGATGATGGTTTGAATAATGTGAAATCATATTTCACATGTTGTTCCACCAAGTAGCAACAGTACATGTTTATATTTTCACTGGTACAAACAAAAAAGTAATAGAAATATTGGCTGGGCTGTGGAGGAGCTTCACTGTCCTTTACAGTACTACAAATGTTTGTTAAATTATACAGTGCAGCAATTTATCCACTCTTCTCATTTTTAAGCAACATTAAGATAGAAAAATGATATTTCTCCTTGTAAAATAGTTTAATAGTTTTATTTAATTTTAACATTACTCAAAAGCATATCATTATGTTAATGTTGTTTCTAACTGATAAGAAAATGCATAACTTTTGTTGGTAAATAGGCCTCATTATTAAAAAAATATATAGTAATTGAAATGATAAAGAAAATCAGCTGAATATGTTAAGATTTTGAAGCAAGCCAAATGAGAAATAAGTTGTTACTGGGGTCTCGCTTCTAACCTCATTTTGGCGGTGGAACCTGCTTTAGATCCTGCTCTAGTGCCATGGCCTCGTGTTTGTTCAAGATTCATTACCATTATTTTCTGGCGTGAAACCTGCTCTGTCTGGCTTTCTGGCTTCACAGTCACATGGTTTTCAGGGGTATCTTGTGGTTTGTTGTTCGCTACTCCCAGGGGTTTCCTGTTCCCAAATTTTTAAACAGGCTGTCATCTTGATTCTGGGTTTCTGTTTTGACCCATTTCCTGTGGGGCAGTCTTGTCTCTTCTTCTGTTCTCAGTTAATCTTGTGAGCAGTTGGTTCCTTGAATTCCTATGGTGACTGGAGAGAGGGGATTCTGCTTTCTTCTTTGAGTTTTATTAAATTTCACCTCTGTTTTGAAGGCCTTTCTTCAGTTTCTTTCTAGTAAGCTCTTTCTTGACTGAGCTAGTTGGTGGGCTATGGCTTAAGTTATCTTAATGGGACTGGGTGCTCCACTCTCTGGGGTGACTGAGGGCCAGAGGAGGCAGGAGGCACTCTGCACCAAGCTCCTGCAATAATCGAATTACCTAAGTATTGGGAACAAGTTGAGGGCTACAGTGGTGTCCCAGGTTACATAAAGGTTCAGGGAAGTGTAAAAGCAAATAAAATACAATAAACAAGTAAAGGTGAGTGTAAATAGCTGAGTTGGAAAAGTTTGTTTTTGTTCTGGAACAAAATGGTGCTCTTAGGAGTGTAGGAGTGAGCTTTGCACTCTAAAAGGGAGTATTCTTCAGCAAGGTACGATTATTACTGCATTAATGGACAAGGTAACAAATCAGGAGGAGCAAATTAAGGCACTAGTGAAAGAAAATGAGGCGTGGAAAGTGAATAGTGGTGACTTTGAAGAAATAAACAAGAAAATACTCATATGGTGAACAACTCCAAGGGAGCCTGAGGGCTAACATAGAGTTAGGCAAGGATCTGCAACATCCAGTACCTTCCTCCCTTGGGAAAGATTGATCACGTCCTCTTGGACATTAAATATGCTATGCGATATAATCTAGTAGAGATTGGGGACATTGAAACAGTTGTTAAACTCGATTTCAAGAGAGGACGCTATGGGGAACTAAGAAATTTTTTTCATGGGTATAATTGGACAGACTTGTTGCTAGGCAAGGAAGTAAATGAGATGTATGCCAAATTCTACAAAATATACGATGAAGGCACACAAACATTCATTCCAAAACAGACTTGTAGACCTAGGAAACAGGGTTGGTTCAACAGAAATTGCGAGAGGGCCAGAGATCAAAAGACACAAGCATGGAATCATTATAGAAAGAGGCCAAACCCCCAAACATACCAATGATACAAAGATGCAAGAAACAACAACACGTCAGTAAGGAGAGAGGCAGAGAGGAACTTTGAGAACGGTATAGCAGACAAATGTAAATCAGATCCAGGCCTTTTCTATAAATTCATTAAAAGCAAGCTGTAGGTAAAGGATAATTTTCAGAGGTTGAAAATGGGGGACAGATACACGGAAAATGGAAACGAAATGTGTGAAACATTAAATGAAAAGTTCCAAAGTGTGTTTGTGCAAAATGAGATCTTCAGAGAACCAGACAAAATAAGAATTCCAGAGAACAGCATAGAGCACATAGAGGTGTCTAGAGACAAAGTGAAACAAATGCTCAAGGAGCTAAGTAAGAACAAAGCAGTTGGCCCAGTTGGAGTTTCACCATGGGTTCTGAGAGAATGTGCATCTGAGCTCAGCATTCCACTTCACCTGATCTTTCAGGAATCCCTGTGTACAGGGGTCGTAGCAGACATGTGGAAAAAGGCTAACATAGTTCCAATCTACAAAAGTGGAAGCAGGGAAGACCCCCTCAATTATAGACCTGTATCATTGACAAGTGTAATAGTGAAAATATTGGAAAAAATAATAAAAAATAAATGGGTAGAACACCTGGTTATCTTGAGGTTAACTTGAGATGATTTCGGGGCTTTTTAGTGTCCCCGCGGCCCGGTCCTCGACCAGGCCTCCACCCCCAGGAAGCAGCCCGTGACAGCTGACTAACACCCAGGTACCTATTTTACTGCTAGGTAACAGGGGCATAGAGTGAAAGAAACTCTGCCCGTTGTTTCTCGCCGGCGCCTGGGATCGAACCCAGGACCACAGGATCACAAGTCCATTGTGCTGTCTGCTCGGCCGACCGGCTCCCTGGAGAGAAATTATATAATATCAGACAGACAGTATGGTTTTCGATTTGGAAGACCCTGTGTATCGAATTTACTCAGTTTCTATGATCGAGCCACAGAGATTTTACAAGAAAGAGATGGTTGGGTTAACTGCATCTATCTGAACCTAAAAAACTTTCGGCACAGTTCCACATAAGAGGTTGTTCTGGAAACTGAAACATATTGGAGGGGTGACAGGTAAGCTTCTAACATGGATGAAAAATTTTCTGACTGATAGAAAAATGAGGGCAGTAATCAGAGGCAATGTATCTGACTGGAGAAGTGTCACAAGTGGAGTACCACAGGGTTCAGTTCCTGCACCAGTGATGTTCATTGTCTACATAAATGATCTACCAGTTGGAATTCAGAATTATATGAACATATTTGCTGATGATGCTAAGATAATAGAAAGGATAAGAAACTTAGATGATTGTCATGCCCTTCAAGATGACCTGGACAAAATAAGTATATGGAGCACTACTTGTCAAATAGAATTCAATGTGAATAAATGCCATGTTATGGAATGTGGAATAGGAGAACATAGACCATACACAACCTATAAATTATGTGAGAAATCTTTAAAGAATTCTGATAAAGAAAGAGATCTAGGGGTGGTTCTAGATAGAAAACTATCACCTGAGGACCATATAAAGAATATTGTGCGAGGAGCCTATGCCACGCTTTCTAACTTCAGAATTGCTTTTAAATATATTGATGGCAAAATACTAAAGAAATTGTTCATGACTTGTTAGGCCAAAGCTAGAATATCCAGCAGTTGTGTGGTGCCCATATCTTAAGAAGCACATCAACAAACTAGAAAAGGTGCAAAGACATGCTACTAAGTGGCTCCCAGAACTGAAGGGTAAGAGCTACGAGGGAGGTTAGAGGCATTAAAATGCCAAAACTAGACGACAGAAGAAAAAGAGGTGATATGATCACTACGTATAAAATAGTAACAGGAATTGATAAAATCGATAGGGAAGACTTCCTGAGACCTGGAACTTCAAGAACTAGAGGTCATAGATTTAAACTAACTAAACACAGATGCTGAAGAAATACTGTATAAGAAAATTCACTTTCGCAAACAGAGTGGTAGACGGTTGGAACAAGTTAGGGGAGAAGGTGCAACCCGTTCTCGCAAATTCGTAAAGTCAATATTGACTTATTAACTACGTGCATAGGTGATATACTAAACATAATAGATACCCTTAAAAAGATTCATAGAAAACACCGACCTTACCTAACCTTGTTAGTATCTTAAGATAAGCATCTTATTGCTTCGTAATTACAATTATTACTTAACCTATACCTATTATAGGTTAGGTAATAATTGTAATTACGAAGCAACAAGATGCTTATCTTAACATACTAAGTAGGTTAGGTAAGGTTGGTGTTTTCTATGAAGCTTTTCAAGGGAAACTATTATGTTAAGTATGTCACCTATGCACATATTTAATAAGTCAATATTGACTTATTAAATTTGCGAGAACGGGTTGCAAGGTGGTGGAGGCCAAAACCGTCAGTAGTTTCAAAGCGTTATATGACAAAGAGTGCTGGGAAGACGGGACACCACAAGCGTAGCTCTCATCCTGTAACTACACTTAGGTAATTACACACACTCTTTACCCCATATTCTGGATGTAGGGTGTTTGGGGGGCTTTCTTACAGTCCTCTGTTCTTTGGGAGATCCCTTCAAGTCTGCATCTTCCATGGGACTTTTGGAGATGCCACTCCCTGTCAAATTACCTAAGTGTAGTTACAGGATTAGAGTAAGCATAATAGTTCCTGGTGTCCCATCTTCCCAGCACTTTGTCGTATAATGCTTTGAAACTACTGACGGTTTAGGCTTCCACCACCCTCTCACTTAACTTGTCTCAACCATATACTACTCTGTTTGCAAAAGTAAACTTTCTAATGTTTATTTTGGCAGCTTTGTTTAGTCTGCATAAATCTATGGCCTCTTGTTCTTGAAGTTCCAGGTCTCAAGAATTTTTCTGTCAATTCTTGTTACTATTTTGTATATACTGTAGTGATCACATCTCTTTCTTCTATCTTCTAGCTTTGGCCTATTTAATGCCTCTAACCTCTCTTCGTAGCTCTTGTCATTCAGTTCCAGAATCCATTTTATTTCACATCTTTGCACCTTTTCCAGTTTGTTAATGTGCTTGAGATATGGGCACCATACAACTGCTGCATATTCTAACTTTGGTCTCGCAAAGTTTGTGGAGAACTTCTTAATTATTTATTTATTTATTTATTTATTTTATTTATATACAAGAAGGTACATTGGGTTTATGAGAGTACATAGCATTGAAGTTTTTACATTATTGTAAAGCCACTAACATGCATTGTGTTTTGGGTAGATCCTTACTCTAACAGATAATTTTCAATGGGTAATTTGAAGCAAAATTTAAAAAATTAACATGTATATTGTAAGAAAATTTGAAGAAAATTAGTAGGTACATTATAGTAAAATTTGAGGATTATCAACAGGTACATTGTGACATAATTTGAGAATTATTTCTAGGTACATTGTAGTAACATTTGAGCTCAGAAAAAAGTTGCGCTCACATGACAACCATGATATAAGCTGATGGCAGTGATTACAATGGTGATGTTATATGGTTTAGGCACATATTTTTGGGTAGCACAAGATGCAGTGTGACTTTGAAGCACTAGGCTCAAAACTATGAGGACTATTTTGCCATCCATGTATTTAAAAGTAATTCTAAAGTTGGAAAGCATAGCATATGCTCCTCATACCATGTTCTTTGGGATCCTCTTACCTCATCTATACCATCAGCACCTCACTGTTAGTGTGCTGCTGGTTTCACCTTTCTCTGCAATTGTCACTTTCCCCATTTTCTTCTGGGTGTGACAGCCCACTCCACTTGTTCCTGCTACATCTGCGCATTGTATTCCTCCGGGGTTTCTTTACCTGCGACCATGTGCATTCTCCATGGTGTGAGCATCCCCTCTTATCACCTGGTGCTACTCCTCTACCTTTCTATTTTTTGGCCATCCATCTTTTTATATTCTTTTGTACCCAGATGTGCTAGTTCTAACCAGGCTCTTTGCCCAGGTATTCTTGGTCAATGCATCCAGTTGTTTTCAGCTGTTCCAGGGTTGTGCTACAAGTTACTAGCTTATGTGTCGTGAGGATCCAGGGAATGTGTGTGCCTGGTCATTTCTTGAACTGTGTGCATAGTTGTTTACAGCCTGTGAGCCTCGCTCTGCCCAGTGTATGTGCTGAAGTGTGTGCTTGACTGAGATACCCAATTACTACTAGGTGAAGAGATGGAAGAAAATGTTCCTCAAACACTTTTATCATGTTGTGGGAATTGAATCCAGGATCTTTCATTGAAACAGTAGTTTTCATTATTACCTTTGAGTTCCTAATTTTATTCAAGCAAGGTTTTGTTTCGTTGTATTTATGTTTTTTGTTTTCTGTTTTTTTTCCTCGCTATTTTGGGTAGATGTAATCCCCAAGCTCACTTTGCCTCATAGAGCGAGCCAGATTGAGCTCCTTTAGTCTCAGAAGCCAGATGCTACTCCTGAAGGTTTGACTTGACTAGAGCTTGGCACTGGGAAATCTTCTGGGAGCCCCAACATAAAATGTTTTATTACATTCAACATTTTATGTTTTAATACTCAAAGGCACAGGAACAGATGAATTTTGACTCTTGTTTACTGGCATAAGGCTCTTCCTCCCACAGTCTTCCTTGCAACATGATCTACTAATCAATTTACAACTAGGTTCCAAATTATTGTTGGATGAAAAGAGGTGAACTGCCTCAAACTTTGGCAATTTTTGCTTGAGGTTTGTGGGGTGAGGACATATCTACAGAGATATATTACTGTAGGCTACCTGGTATGGAGAATTACATTTTTTAAATTAAAATAATTTTAATTTGCTAAGAATGTGGATATAAGAGAAGCAGTGAGCAAATGCAAGAAAGTACTTGCAGGTACATGAAGATGTCATATAGGTTAAGAATTACATTACAAGTACACAAAATAATCCATAAAGACAAATTCTAACAAATTTTAATTGCTTAACTGTTGATTTAAAACTGCCATAAGAAATTTTCTTCAAATCTATATAAAATATTTTCCAAAACTATCAAAACAAGAACATATTTCTCCAACAACAAACACCACAAGATACTAAGGTGAGTCACCAGCGTATCGCAACCATTTATTAAATTCACCAAAGCTTTTGTAAAAAAAATTCTTAATCATATTTAACTTATTTTGCCACTTTTCTATTCTGACTGACAAAGAGACACATTTCCATATATATTTTACCTCTATTTTCTTTGCCTATTGCATAATTTTCACAGTATTTTCTTTAGTTTTTGTTTTCTTTGTGCTAAATCATTCAAATAACTAAATTGCAACATAACTCCTTTTTTTTTTTACCTTTGTCATATACATGCAGAGGTTGTGGGAATTGTACACTATAAGATGATCTGAAAATGAGCCTCGGTTATTGCATGCTCTAAGATATAGGCCACAAGTTTTATATATTTGTGTTTGCATAGTTCATGAAAGAGAATACAGTACTGTATTGCTATACTGTACGATTTTGAACAAAAAATAATTAATCTTAGTATATATTAGTCTTTAAGAAGAAATAATTAGCATTCATCTCTAAAACTGCTACAGTACTTCACTTGTGAAGCATATACAGTATTAGTTATGTAAATTTTTGTCTGAAACTTATCAACACTAGCAATAATTTTCCATTTTAGAACAAAATTATGACCATAGTGCTTAATGGGTGAAAGCTTAATATGTACTCTTGATTTACGTGATGTAAACATCATTCACTTACAATTACAATTAAGAGAATGAAGATTGTGGAGAGGCATTGCGGCTAGAGAGTTTTTACTACTGGTTCTGTATAGTTAAGTCTTTGTTGTAATGAATTTTTATTAGAACTGAATTGATCTTAAGGAAGATTACATTTTTTGGACTCGTAATTAAAATCTGCAACATAATTATTCATCTATCATGTATATTTTTAAAAGAGAAACTGTAGGGAACTTAAGTCCAACTATTGATCATGAGAGAAATGTAGTATTAAACTAGGTGAAGCTAGTTTCCTGATAGTGGTAGGATTCACTGTGCAACAACTGCAATCCACAAAAAGTCCCTTTTCTTCCAATGTCCCCCATATACTGTATTCATGTGTCAGCTCCCTTACATCCATCCTAAAATAGTATACTTCCATCTCCCCTTAACCTTAAAGAACTGTGCCTATTCCCTTATCCCAAAGTGTCATATATTAGTCTCTTCTTCAAAATACATATTATAGAACCATGTATCATCCCTTTTGCCAAAATCTCGTACACCAATTTCCATTTCCTACCAGAGTCATACATGAGCCTTGTTCCTCATTAAAGAACTATACACCACCAATGAACCAGACCAGTTAACATTTTCACTCATGAAAGAATAATTTTGTCCTTCAACCCACAATTATGATGCACTCATGAGTTTCATTCCCACTGCATCACACTCTACAACACTTCCATCACACTCTACAACACTTCCATCACGCTCTACAACACTTCCATCACACTCTACAACACTTCCATCACGCTCCGCAACACTTCCATCACGCTCCGCAACACTTCCATCACACTCTACAACACTTCCATCACACTCTACAACACTTCCATCACACTCTACAACACTTCCATCACACTCTACAACACTTCCATCACACTCTACAACACTTCCATCACACTCTACAACACTTCCATCACACTCTACAACACTTCCATCACACTCTACAACACTTCCATCACACTCTACAACACTTCCATCACACTCTACAACACTTCCATCACACTCTACAACACTTCCATCACACTCTACAACACTTCCATCACACTCTACAACACTTCCATCACACTCTACAACACTTCCATCACACTCTACAACACTTCCATCACACTCTACAACACTTCCATCACACTCTACAACACTTTCATCACACTCTACAACACTTCCATCACACTCTACAACACTTCCATCACACTCTACAACACTTTCATCACACTCTATAACACTTCCATCACACTCTACATTACCCTCACCTTCTCTTTCTCCTCCTTTGTTCACATAGACTTGGCTCCCAATACATTTGATCACTGCTTTATCAAGCAGGGATAGAGTTTGATGCTATAATCAATCACCTTCTCTTGGTACAATTCTTCAGAGTTTCCTTTAAATCCATTATCATTTCCAGACATCCATAGATTCTCATGTTTTCTGCACAGCCATTTGTTCTGGATATTTACTAAATATTGTTACTATTCTGTAAATCCAGCAATTACCCTAACACAACCACCCCTTTCAACTTTTGGTTTATTCTACATATCCATTACTTTATTCCAAAACATTTGTTTCTTGATTGTGAAGTAAGTTGGGTGTGGGTGCTACACCACAGGGAGCTGATATTATACTGTACATGTCTGTCTTCTCATTCTCTACATATATTGGTTTATTTCACAAATTTCTTAAGTTTCTCGCTTCATCTCGTACCATTCACATTAACCCGTGTAGTGTTCACCACCATCCTGTCTTGTTCATGCCATTCACACATCAATTCACTTAGTGCATACATTTACCTATCCTGTACATATATCAGGTACTGTATTAAATATTTATTGATAAATCTTAATTATACATCAACAAATTATGTACAATATAAATTGTTATGCATATCTGTCTGCCCATTCCATTACTCATCATCCCATTCTGTATATCCATGAATCCTCTTGGCACATCCATCAACCCATGCCTTAAGTCAGTAACATTTATATACATCTTTCTGAATCGTTATTCAGTCCCTCTTTTTTTTCTTGTTTTTCTCCCAAATCTTGCATTGGGTTACAATCAGTAGTAATACATAGAAAAATGATCATTTATGAGTGTGTGATCAGTGCCTCCTAGCTCTTCCTCCAGTTACAAAAATCTGTTACTATGTTTGTACAAAACAAGAGACTTAAAATTAAATGAGGTTATTGCTCATACATTTTACCAAACATTCGTTTTAAGCAGCATATTTTCCAGTCTCCAATTTGGTGGCTCATAGATGCTTCTGTCTCACTACTCTATCATCAGGGACACTCAGTTTTTACTTCTTACAAAAAATATATGTAAATATATTAAACAGTGTTTTATTGTCTTCCTTATTAAGAATTGTAAAAAAAAGTAGTGCAGTTGACCACTGAGATGGCTCTATCTCTGCCTTCTAAATAAATAAATAAATGTTTATTTAGGTAAGGTACATACATACAAGAAATTTTTACAAAGATTGGTGGACTTATAGATAGAGCTAGTACATACAATGCCTAAAGCCACTATTACGCAAAGCGTTTCGGGCATGAAAAACTTAAATGACTAAAGCTTAATACTAATTGAGCATAAAGAGTAAAATGAAAACATGGAATGAAAACATAGCTGAAAAAGCAGCACAAATACAATTCTGTCGACAAACAGCGCTCTTTTTTTTTTAAAAAAACATACATGGGTTGACAATAGAGGGGTAAGGTAGGTTACAGGGAATTTATTAGGTATAGCTTCGTTTTTATCTTAAACTGGTTGAGAGAGGTACAGTCTTTAACATGGCTGGGAAGGTCATTCCACAATCTGGGTCCCTTGATTTGTAGAGCATTTCTAGTTTGATTAAGTCGTACTCTAGGAATATCAAAACTGTATTTATATCTGGTGTGGTGCTCATGGGTTCTGTTACAACCTTCTATGAAGCTTTTGAGGTCAGGATTGGCATTATAGTTTAGCGTTTTATATATGTATAATACACATGAGAGAATGTGCAGTGACTTAATGTCTAACATATTCAGAGATTTGAGAAGGGGCACCGAGTGATGTCTGGGGCCAGAGTTGGATATTGTCCTAATAGCAGCTTTGTGTTGAGTAATTAAAGGACGTAAATGATTTTGGCTAGTAGAGCCCCAAGCACAAATACCATAGTTGAGATATGGATAGATAAGGGAGTCACCAGGGCAGGGGGGGTACATAATATTTGATCTTAGAAAGAATGCCAACAGTTTTTGAAACTTTTTTTGATATATTTAGAATGTGTCCCTGGAAATTCAGCTTGTGGTCAATGAGAATGCCAAGGAATTTGCCATCTAATTTGTTACAAATTTGGGTATTGTTTATTTTGAGATTTATTAGATTAGAGGATTTATTGCCAAACAGAATATAGAAAGTTTTGTCAATGTTAAGGGTGAGTTTGTTGGCAGTTAGCCAAAGATGGACTTTATTTAGCTCAGTATTTACTGTGGCATTTAGAGCAAGGGGGTCAGGACTGGAGTAAATGAAGGTTGTGTCGTCAGCAAATAGAATTGGTTTGAGGTGTTGGGAGGCATTTGGAAGGTCATTAATGTAAATGAGAAAGAGGAGAGGGCCAAGTATGCTGCCCTGAGGAACACAAATGTTGATGGGTAGGGTGGGAGAAATTGAATTATTCACAGAAACATACTGGAGCCTGTCAGTAAGGTAGGATTTGAGGTATTGCAGGGAGTGTCCTCTGACTCCATAATGATGTAATTTAAGAAGAAGGTTTTGGTGGTTGACAGTGTCAAATGCTTTACGCAGGTCCACAAATAACCCAACAGGGAACTCATTTTTATCAAGAGCTTTTTTTTAAGAGAGCTATGAATCGAGTTAAGCATACTAATAAGTGCATTATTAGTGCTTTTTTGGGTCTGAAGCCATATTGGCAAGGGCTAAGTATATTGTGTTTGGCTAGATAGGAGTAAAGCTGCTTATAGATTAGTTTTTCAACAAATTTTGACAAGTTTGGCAGGATTGATATAGGTCTGTAGTTTTTAACTTCTGTGAGATCACCACATTTGTGGACAGGCGTTACTCTCGCTTTTTTTTAGAATATCTGGAAAGGTTTGGAGTTCAAGTGACTTGTTGAAGAGCAATGCAATAGCAGGGGCTAAAGATCTGGAGGCTTTTTTGTAAATTAAAGTTGGTATCTCCTCAAGGGCACTAGACTTGGTTTTAAGGGAAAGGATTATCTCATTGACGTCATTGGAGTTAATAGGCTTCAGGTACAGAGACTGTGGATAGTTACCTGTAAGATAGTCCTTAACATCAGTACTGGAAGATGGAATATCATTTGCAAGGGATGACCCAATGGAAGAGAAGAACCTATTGAACTCAATAGCAGAATCAGAGGCTGAAAGCTGACCATCATTATTGGACAGGAGTGTTGGTTTGTTATTTAAAGTCTTCTTTGATCCCAATATTTGTGAAATTGTGCTCCAAGTTTTTTTAATGTTGCTCTTTATTTGGGTAAATTTATCTTCGTAGTATTTAGTTTTGGCTCGTCTAATTATCTTAGATAGCAATAATGAGTAATTCTTTGAGAATTCTTTGGAGACAATTCCTAACCTATACTTCTTCTCAAGGTCATGTTTTTTATTAATGGATTTAAGTATTCCCTTTGTAAGCCAGGGATTGTTAAGCCTTTTGGTTGTGACTTGTTTTGTAAGCATTTCTATTTCATTTATTTCTATTTCATCTATTTCATTTATTTCTATTTCAGTACTTGTAGTAGCTGTGCTCATAAAATATGAAAATATACTTACTAAAGCAAATAACTCGACCCACACAGATGCTATCTTGTTGAATCTTCTCTCATACACAACAAGCCCAACATGAACCAGAGTCCTGCCTTTCCTGCTGTAGAATTTTCCCTTTTTCAACACGTAGTTAGATACTCCAATCTTAAGAAGTATAATCTGATTTAATTATCTACTCTTCTGTCCTCTTCCCTATCTCTGTGTGTGTCTAATGATTCCCTGTATTATTCTCCCTTGTATTTAAATCGTAGAATACTAGATTCAAAAGAACAATGATAAAAACAAAAAAGGTCGCCTTAATTCTGGTTAGAACACGAACGATCGACTCAACCCAGGTAATTAAGCCTTGGTCCTTATCAAATATACAGTGTTTTCTCTGATATAGCTGTCATATATTAGGATTCCGGCTTGACAGCTAGTGCCCTTTGACAGGAACAAGAAGAGGAAGCAAGAATTAATCTTGGTACATTAGTTACAATGGGTGATGGAAGCTAGCCTCACAGAGGATAATTTGGTGTCTACATCCCAGTTATACCTGGTGGACTAAGCCTGCTGTACAATAAGATAAGGAACCTCCTCAATTTTAATTTACTAATATATGTAGTTTAATACTGTAATTTGATTTGCTGCATATATATAAATTTAATATAACCCCCCCCCCCTAATGTGTACCTTGAGGTTACCTTGAGGTGCTTCCGGGGCTTAGCGTCCCTGAAGCCCGGTCGTCGACCAGGCCTCCTGGTTGCCGGACTGATCAACCAGGCTGTTGGACGCGGCTGCTCGCAGCCTGACATATGAGTCACAGCCTGGTTGATCAGCTAAGGATCGATTTGTGAGATTATTGCAGAAATACAGTCCACTTAACATCATACCAATTGCTATCGAAATATATAAATTAATGTAAATATAAATTCTATATAAATTCATATAAATCAAATAAATATAAATCTCACAGGTCGGTTCCCACTACTAGCCCCTCTACCAACACTCCACCACCAGACCCACCACTAGCCCCTCTACCAACACCCCACCACTAGCCCCTCTACCAACACTCCACCACCAGACCCACCACTAGCCCCTCTACCAACACCCCACCACTAGCCCCTCTACCAACACTCCACCACCAGACCCACCACTAGCCCCTCTACCAACACCCCACCACTAGCCCCTCTACCAACACTCCACCACCAGACCCACCACTAGCCCCTCTACCAACACCCCACCACTAGCCCCTCTACCAACACTCCACCACCAGACCCACCACTAGCCCCTCTACCAACACCCCACCACTAGCCCCTCTACCAACACTCCACCACCAGACCCACCACTAGCCCCTCTACCAACACCCCACCACTAGCCCCTCTACCAACACCCCACCACCAGAACCACCACTAGCCCCTCTACCTACCAACACCCCACCACCAGACCCACCACTAGCCCCCCACCACCAGACCCACCACTAGCCCCTCCACCACCACCCCACCACTAGCCCCCTCCACCACCACCCCACCACCAGACCAACCACTAGCCCCTCTACCAACACTCCACCACCAGACCCACCACTAGCCCCTCTACCTACCAACACCCCACCACCAGACCCACCACTAGCCCCTCTACCAACACCCCACCACCAGACCCACCACTAGCCCCCCTCCACCACCACCCCACCACCAGACCCATCACTAGCCCCTCTACCAACACTCCACCACTAGCCCCCTCCACCACCACCCCACCACCAGACCCACCACTAGCCCCTCTACCAACACCCCACCACCAGTCCCACCACTAGCCCCTCTACCAACACCCCACCACCAGACTCACCACTAGCCCCTCTACCAACACCCCACCACCAGACCCACCACTAGCCCCTCTACCAACACCCCACCACTAGCCCCTCTACCAACACTCCACCACCAGACCCACCACTAGCCTCTCTACCAACACCCCACCACCAGACCCACCACTAGCCCCTCTACCAACACTCCACCACCAGACCCACCACTAGCCCCTCTACCAACACCCCACCACCAGACCCACCACTAGCCCCTCTACCAACACCCCACCACCAGACCCACCACTAGCCCCTCTACCAACACCCCACCACTAGCCCCTCTACCAACACTCCACCACCAGACCCACCACTAGCCTCTCTACCAACACCCCACCACCAGACCCACCACTAGCCCCTCTACCAACACCCCACCACCAGACCCACCACTAGCCCCTCTACCAACAACTCACCACCAGACACACCACTAGCCCCCTCCACCACCACCCCACCACCAGACCCACCACTAGCCCCTCTACCAACACTCCACCACCAGACCCACCACTAGACCCTCTACCAATGTAACACGGGGAGGGGTTTCTCTACTTATCTTTACTCCTTCTCCCTCTTCCCGTATTCTTACTTTTTATTCTCTACAAGGGACTCCAAAACTTTTACTAAAGCCGACTCCACGCCACGTGGTCCTAAGACGATTGACCGACTTAGGATTCTACACCCAGTATGACGTGACCTAGGCTTTGAGCAAAACCCTAGAGTCGCCTCCGACGCCACCACCAGACCAGTAACACAGAGCAATGATCGAGGTCTGGATCGATCATGCTAATTAATCAACCTTGGGGCTTGATCCCCACTAGTAGTTTATAACCTCGGAAACTTGAGTGTGGAATTAATTAGACGGAGATGATGAATTCAGATTCGATGTTAGAATCGGCGCCCAATTCAACTCTGCCTCGTGTGGACCACGTGACCAGGACAAGTTCACATAACTTGAACATACACATGGAAATAATAAAAATGCAAATTATTACTAATTAATTTATTAAAAGAAAACTAAAACAAAATCTAAATATGTTCACTCCCTGTCACTTTAACACTCCCTACTTGACCTGAACGGCAATGAGAAGACTATCCCTATAAATAACAATAGCAACTATACCTCTATGTTTTACCAGCTGAAGATGTTGGGCTGGTCTTGGGAGAGAGGTGAGATGGGTTGACCTCCCCCAGTTGATCTGGAGTCCACACTGATCTCTCCTCGTCTGATCTACCCCAGACTAGAGCATTGTATTGTTCCGCATCGCTTACCCAGTTACTTAGCCAGGTTTAAGTTATAACAATTAACCTCTGTTTGTACTGAATTGATCCAGACTGGTTGAATTATTTTACTGAAATTAAATTACACAAGCATCTAACGGCTGAGCTGTTCCCGATCCCCAAAATGGTTAATTGAACTTTGAGAAATAGTAGACATGTCAACCCTGATGACCTATGACCGCCGGTCACTCCGCCTTACAACTTAGATCTGATTCGTGACGTCACTGATGGTGACTTAACTCAATAATTAGAATACTCTTGATATTGTACCCAGTAATATTATACAATACAATTTTAATACAAAATGAATAAAGGCTAATTTCTCTAAATTACTGAATACTATAGGATGGTTCATTATACGAAGCTATGAACAAGGCGTCGATTATTTTCACTGCGAATTCCCCTGGGGTCAGGTCCCAGGTCACCACGCGGGCTCAGCTTCCCATTCTCTTTTGTCGATAAACCACTCTGGATAATTCTTACAACCAGCCTAGTTTGTTACAACCCCCCCCCCCCCACACAAGTACTTAGTAATCCTTGTTAATTTGTTAAAAAAATCACGAGGTTTAGTATCCAAACCCAGAATTCAACTCATGCCACAAACAAAAGCTAACCTAACTAATAAAATTTGACAATTAATAGAGTCCAACATCATAATAAATATGTTCACATTTCATAAATTTCTCAGCTGTCAACTGACAGCAATCCTCTAACATCAGGAAACATACATCCGAATCAGATCTAAGTTGTAAGGCGGAGTGACCGGCGCTCATAGCTCATCAGGGTTGACATGTCTACTATTTCTCAAAGTTCAATTAACCATTTTGAATAATTCTTACAACCAGCCTAGTTTGTTACAACAACACCCCACCACTAACCTCTCTACCAACACCCCACCACTAGACCCTCTACCAACACCCCACCACTAGCCCCTCTACCAACACCCCACCACTAGACCCTCTACCAACACCCCACCACTAGCCCCTCTACCAACACCCCACCACTAGCCCCTCTACCAACACCCCACCACTAGCCCCTCTACCAACACCCCACCACTAGCCCCTCTACCAACACCCCACCACTAGCCCCTCTACCAACACCCCACCACTAGCCCCTCTACCAACACCCCACCACTAGACCCACCACTAGACCCTCTACCAACACCCCACCACTAGACCCTCTACCAACACTCCACCACTAGACCCTCTACCAACACCCCACCACTAGACCCACCACTAGACCCTCTACCAACACCCCACCACTAGCCCCTCTACCAACACCCCACCACTAGACCCACCACTAGACCCTCTACCAACACCCCACCACTAACCTCTCCACCAACACCCCACCACTAGACCCTCTACCAACACCCCACCACTAGCACCTCTACCAACACCCCACCACTAGACCCTCTACCAACACCCCACCACTAACCTCTCTACCAACACCCCACCACTAGACCCTCTACCAGCACCCCACCACTAACCTCTCTACCAACACCCCACCACTAGACCCTCTACCAACACCCCACCACTAGACCCTCTACCAACACCCCACCACTAGACCCTCTACACACACCCCACCACTAGCCCCTCTACCAACACCCCACCACTAGACCCTCTACCAACGCCCCACCACTAGCCCCTCTACCAACACCCCACCACTAGACCCTCTACCAACACCCCACCACTAGACCCTCTACCAACACCCACCACTAGACCCTCTACCATCACCCCACCACTAGACCCTCTACCAACACCCCACCACTAGCCCCTCTACCAACACCCCACCACTAGACCCTCTACCAACACCCCACTACTAGACCCTCTACCAACACCCACCACTAGACCCTCTACCAACACCCCACCACTAGCCCCTCTACCAACACCCCACCACTAGACCCTCTACCAACACCCCACCACTAGACCCTCTACCAACACCCACCACTAGACCCTCTACCATCACCCCACCACTAGACCCTCTACCAACACCCCACCACTAGACCCTCTACCAACACCCCACCACTAGCCCCTCTACCAACACCCCACCACTAGACCCTCTACCATCACCCCACCACTAGACCCTCTACCAACACCCCACCACTAGACCCTCTACCAACACCCCACCACTAGCCTCTCTACCAACACCCCACCACTAGACCCTCTACCAACACCCCACCACTAGACCCTCTACCATCACCCCACCACTAGCCCCTCTACCAACACCAAACCACTAGACTCTCTTCGAACACCCACCACTAGCCCCTCTACCAACACCCCACCACTAGACCCTCTACCAACACCCACCACTAGCCCCTCTACCAGCACCCCACCACTAGCCCCTCTACCAACACCCCACCACTAGACCCTCTACTAACACCCCACCACTAGCCCCTCTACCAACACCCCACCACTAGACCCTCTACCAACACCCACCACTAGTCCCTCTACCAACACCCCACCACTAGTCCCTCTACCTACACCCCACCACTAGACCCTCTACCAACACCCCACCACTAGTCCCTCTACCAACACCCCACCACTAACCTCTCTACCAACACTCCACCACTAACCTCTCTACCAACACCCCACCACTAGACCCTCTACCAACATCCCACCACTAGACCCTCTACCAACACCCCACCACTAGTCCCTCTACCAACACCCCACCACTAGACCCTCTACCAACACCCCACCACTAGACCCTCTACCAACACCCCACCACTAGACCCTCTACCAACACCCCACCACTAGCCCCTCTACCAACACCCCACCACTAGACCCTCTACCAACACCCCACCACTAGCCCCTCTACCAACACCCCACCTCTAGCCCCTCTACCAACACCCCACCACTAGACCCTCTACCAACACCCACCACTAGACCCTCTACCAATACCCCACCACTAGACCCTCTACCAACACCCCACCACTAGACCCTCTACCAACACCCCACCACTAGCCTCTCTACCAACACCCCACCACTAGCCCCTCTACCAACACCCCACCACTAGACCCACCACTAGCGCCTCTACCAACACCCCACCACTAGCCCCTCTACCAACACCCCACCACTAGCCCCTCTACCAACACCCCACCACTAGCCCCTCTACCAACACACCACCACTAGACCCTCTACCAACACCCCACCACTAGACCCACCACTAGCGCCTCTACCAACACCCCACCACTAGCCCCTCTACCAACACCCCACCACTAGCCCCTCTACCAACACCCCACCACTAGCCCCTCTACCAACACTTACCACTAGACCCTCTACCAACACCCCACCACTAGACCCTCTACCAACACCCCACCACTAGCCCCTCTACCAACACCCCACCACTAGCCCCTCTACCAACACCCACCACTAGACCCTCTACCAACACCCCACCACTAGACCCTCTACCAACACCCCACCACTAGACCCTCTACCAACACCCCACCACTAGCCCCTCTACCATCACCCCACCACTAGACCCTCTACCAACACCCCACCACTAGACCCTCTACCAACACCCCACCACTAGACCCACCACTAGACCCTCTACCAACACCCCACCACTAGCCCCTCTACCAACACCCCACCACTAACCTCTCTACCAACACCCCACCACTAGCCCCTCTACCAACACCCCACCACTAGCCCCTCTACCAACACCCCACCACTAGCCCCTCTACCAACACCCCACCACTAGACCCTCTACCAACACCCCACCACTAGCCCCTCTACCAACACCCCACCACTAGACCCTCTACCAACACCCCACCACTAGCCCCTCTACCAACACCCCACCACTAGACCCACCACTAGCCCCTCTACCAACACCCCACCACTAGACCCACCACTAGCCCCTCTACCAACACCCCACCACTAGCCCCTCTACCAACACCCCACCACCAGACCCTCTACCAACACCCCACCACTAGCCCCTCTACCAACACCCCCACCACTAGCCCCTCTACCAACACCCCACCACTAGCCCCTCTACCACACCCCACCACTAGCCCCTCTACCAACACCCCACCACTAGCCCCTCTACCAACACCCCACCACTAGACCTTCTACCAACACCCCACCACTAGCCCCTCTACCAACACCCCACCACTAGACCCTCTACCAACACCCCACCACTAGACCCACCACTAGACCCTCTACCAACACCCCACCACTAGCCCCTCTACCAACACCCCACCACTAGACCCACCACTAGCCCCTCTACCAACACCCCACCACTAGCCCCTCTACCAACACCCCACCACTAGCCCCTCTACCAACACCCCACCACTAGCCCCTCTACCAACACCCCACCACTATCCCCTCTACCAACACCCCACCACTAGACCCTCTACCAACACCCCACCACTAGACCCTCTACCAACACCCCACCACTAGACACTCTACCAACACCCCACCACTAGCCCCTCTACCAACACCCCACCACTAGCCCCTCTACCAACACCCCACCACTAGACCCTCTACCAACACCCACCACTAGACCCTCTACCAACACCCCACCACTAGACCCTCTACCAACACCCCACCACTAGACCCTCTACCAACACCCCACCACTAGACCCTCTACCAACACCCCACCACTAGACCCTCTACCAACACCCCACCACTAGACCCTCTACCAACACCCCACCACTAGCCCCTCTACCAACACCCCACCACTAGCCCCTCTACCAACACCCCACCACTAGACCCTCTACCAACACCCACCACTAGCCCCTCTACCAACACCCACCACTAGACCCTCTACCAACACCCCACCACTAGACCCTCTACCAACACCCCACCACTAGCCCCTCTACCAACACCAACCACTAGCCCCTCTACCAACACCCCACCACTACACCCTCTACCAACACCCCACCACTAGACCCACCACTAGACCCTCTACCAACACCCCACCACTAACCCCTCTACCAACACCCCACCACTAGCCCCTCTACCAACACCCCACCACTAGCCCCTCTACCAACACCCCACCACTAGCCCCTCTACCAACACCCCACCACTAGACCCTCTACCAACACCCCACCACTAGCCCCTCTACCAACACCCCACCACTAGACCCTCTACCAACACCCCACCACTAGACCCACCACTAGCCCCTCTACCAACACCCCACCACTAGACCCACCACTAGCCCCTCTACCAACACCCCACCACTAGCCCCTCTACCAACACCCCACCACTAGACCCTCTACCAACACCCCACCACTAGCCCCTCTACCAACACCCCCACCACTAGCCCCTCTACCAACACCCCACCACTAGCCCCTCTACCACACCCCACCACTAGCCCCTCTACCAACACCCCACCACTAGCCCCTCTACCAACACCCCACCACTAGACCTTCTACCAACACCCCACCACTAGCCCCTCTACCAACACCCCACCACTAGACCCTCTACCAACACCCCACCACTAGACCCACCACTAGACCCTCTACCAACACCCCACCACTAGCCCCTCTACCAACACCCCACCACTAGACCCACCACTAGCCCCTCTACCAACACCCCACCACTAGCCCCTCTACCAACACCCCACCACTAGCCCCTCTACCAACACCCCACCACTAGCCCCTCTACCAACACCCCACCACTATCCCCTCTACCAACACCCCACCACTAGACCCTCTACCAACACCCCACCACTAGACCCTCTACCAACACCCCACCACTAGACACTCTACCAACACCCCACCACTAGCCCCTCTACCAACACCCCACCACTAGCCCCTCTACCAACACCCCACCACTAGACCCTCTACCAACACCCACCACTAGACCCTCTACCAACACCCCACCACTAGACCCTCTACCAACACCCCACCACTAGACCCTCTACCAACACCCCACCACTAGACCCTCTACCAACACCCCACCACTAGACCCTCTACCAACACCCCACCACTAGACCCTCTACCAACACCCCACCACTAGCCCCTCTACCAACACCCCACCACTAGCCCCTCTACCAACACCCCACCACTAGACCCTCTACCAACACCCACCACTAGCCCCTCTACCAACACCCACCACTAGACCCTCTACCAACACCCCACCACTAGACCCTCTACCAACACCCCACCACTAGCCCCTCTACCAACACCAAACCACTAGCCCCTCTACCAACACCCCACCACTACACCCTCTACCAACACCCCACCACTAGACCCACCACTAGACCCTCTACCAACACCCCACCACTAACCCCTCTACCAACACCCCACCACTAGCCCCTCTACCAACACCCCACCACTAGCCCCTCTACCAACACCCCACCACTAGCCCCTCTACCAACACCCCACCACTAGACCCTCTACCAACACCCCACCACTAGCCCCTCTACCAACACCCCACCACTAGACCCTCTACCAACACCCCACCACTAGACCCACCACTAGCCCCTCTACCAACACCCCACCACTAGACCCACCACTAGCCCCTCTACCAACACCCCACCACTAGCCCCTCTACCAACACCCCACCACTAGACCCTCTACCAACACCCCACCACTAGCCCCTCTACCAACACCCCCACCACTAGCCCCTCTACCAACACCCCACCACTAGCCCCTCTACCACACCCCACCACTAGCCCCTCTACCAACACCCCACCACTAGCCCCTCTACCAACACCCCACCACTAGACCTTCTACCAACACCCCACCACTAGCCCCTCTACCAACACCCCACCACTAGACCCTCTACCAACACCCCACCACTAGACCCACCACTAGACCCTCTACCAACACCCCACCACTAGCCCCTCTACCAACACCCCACCACTAGACCCACCACTAGCCCCTCTACCAACACCCCACCACTAGCCCCTCTACCAACACCCCACCACTAGCCCCTCTACCAACACCCCACCACTAGCCCCTCTACCAACACCCCACCACTATCCCCTCTACCAACACCCCACCACTAGACCCTCTACCAACACCCCACCACTAGACCCTCTACCAACACCCCACCACTAGACACTCTACCAACACCCCACCACTAGCCCCTCTACCAACACCCCACCACTAGCCCCTCTACCAACACCCCACCACTAGACCCTCTACCAACACCCACCACTAGACCCTCTACCAACACCCCACCACTAGACCCTCTACCAACACCCCACCACTAGACCCTCTACCAACACCCCACCACTAGACCCTCTACCAACACCCCACCACTAGACCCTCTACCAACACCCCACCACTAGACCCTCTACCAACACCCCACCACTAGCCCCTCTACCAACACCCCACCACTAGCCCCTCTACCAACACCCCACCACTAGACCCTCTACCAACACCCACCACTAGCCCCTCTACCAACACCCACCACTAGACCCTCTACCAACACCCCACCACTAGACCCTCTACCAACACCCCACCACTAGCCCCTCTTCCAACACCAAACCACTAGCCCCTCTACCAACACCCCACCACTACACCCTCTACCAACACCCCACCACTAGACCCACCACTAGACCCTCTACCAACACCCCACCACTAACCCCTCTACCAACACCCCACCACTAGCCCCTCTACCAACACCCCACCACTAGACCCTCTATCAACACCCCACCACTAGACCCTCTACCAACACCCCACCACTAACCCCTCTACCAACACCCCACCACTAGCCCCTCTACCATCACCCCACCACTAGACCCTCTACCAACACCCCACCACTAGACCCTCTACCAACACCCCACCACTAACCCCTCTACCAACACCCCACCACTAGCCCCTCTACCAACACCCCACCACTAGACCCTCTACCATCACCCCACCACTAGACCCTCTACCAACACCCCACCACTAGACCCTCTACCAACACCCACCACTAGACCCTCTACCAACACCCCACCACTAGACCCTCTACCAACACCCACCACTAGACCCTCTACCAACACCCCACCACTAGCCCCTCTACCAACACCCCACCACTAGACCCTCTACCAACACCCCACCACTAGACCCTCTACCAACACCCCACCACTAGACCCTCTACCAACACCCCACCACTAGACCCTCTACCAACACCCCACCACTAGCCCCTCTACCAACACCCCACCACTAGCCCCTCTACCAACACCAAACCACTAGACCCTCTACCAACACCCCACCACTAGACCCTCTACCAACACCCCACCACTAGCCCCTCTACCAACACCCCACCACTAGCCCCTCTACCAACACTAAACCACTAGCCCCTTGTGAGGGGTTTTCTATTTTGCTTTCCCGACTGCAATGCGTACGTCGCCAATGTACATTTGGCAGACGCTTCACAAAGCTGTCGGATTCAGCAGAGAAAATACGAGAGCAACCGTACAGGGCCTGGGAGCAAGGTCGAGTTAGAGTCCTTGAGGGTCTCTTCTCAGACTAGCCTCACCTGGTCCTGCTCCACGTTGGTCGTGGGAATCTCTCCAATGCTTGAAACACTTTAAGGGACTCCTAGGGTCCTCATCACATTTATAGTTTAGTGAATTAGGCAACTCGGTTTTGGAGACACTTAGAGCTGAAGGCTTGAGTAAATAGTCTGCAGTATTCAGAAGTGGTTCAACGGAAACACCGCATAAAGCTTAACAGTAGTTTATTTACTAACTTAACCACTAATACAAAGGTTGCTTGATTTACTTTAGATTGGCGACAGAAAGGCTGTGGTTGTATTAGCGAGACTCTTGACGTCTGGCTAATGAACTCGTATCCACTCGTGGAGAAACACCTAACTTAACACAGTTGACAGCCAATCATTAACACGGCAACCTAACTGCCGGTATGCAAAGGGATCACAAGAGTTCCAACCGGATACTCGGTAATGATATGCAATAAACACAACTACACTGTCAATGGGACAGGCAATAACATGCACAATAATAATGTCACACAATAACTAAATGTGTGATGTATGTGAAGCTCACATTCACAGATGAGTGAAATGCAGTGATACCACACAGATAACACGCATGCACCGTCGATTCACCTATACCTGTGACAGGTATGAGAAGGTGAAAACTGTGGTTGATACCTCAGATCAACACAGACACAATAATACAATGACAAGATCTTGTACTTACAGATAAGATACCTTTCCTTACTCACTCACTCACTCAGGCACATTTATGCAAGAACTCGTAGGGGGCATGACAGCTGGGCGCTCGTTCTGACGTGAGCCATTGACGACAGGCTTCCCACAATCCGTACTTGACACGGGGGTACTGCAGGAGGGCGTGCTGTATGCTTAACAGACAGACACACGCACACACACTGGCACTGGCGGTGAGTAAGGGTGGTGACGTCACGTGGTACAGTGAGGGCGGCGCCGGCTGCAGGTTATATGGTACCATGCACTACCCGGTACACTGTAGTACAGGTACACTGTGGTAAAGTCACACACAGATTACTTAGGCGGTGGCACTGCCTTAGTTCACTCTAAGTCACTCACAACGATCTTTGTCACCAGGAGGTTACCTGATACCAGTCTGTTTCGCTCTGGAGATTTGTCACTTTAGGCTTCTGAACAATATATTCACACTCGTGATTCTGGGTGAGTGTAGGTATAGTTTTTAGATGCTGAGTTAACTTGACGGTGAGGAATGGACGGTTGTTCAGTCTATTGGCCGATAGACAGAACAGCTACATGTCCTCTATGCAAGAGATCCCTCTCACGAGAATGCTTTTGCCTGAAGCTCAGGGCATCTCGTGGGCACCCAACACAAAAGGTTACAATTTGACCAATAGCATTGCAGCAAATGAGCAGGAACCAATCATAATGACCGTTCGATGATCAGTAGCAGGAGTGACGTCATGAACACGTCACGACCACGTCATAGCTGTTGTTTTCTATCGCGCCGGTTGACCCCAGAGGTCAGACGCTGCTGGCGTCTCCCCTCTGTCCCACGCTCCCACCGGCCAATGTACCCACTGAACCTTGGTGGCAAGTATGCTTAACTCCCTGTATCTACTTCCTGCCGGGACATACGGCGGCCTCCGTATTATGAAAGTGTTCCTGGTTAAGTGGGCATTCTGGCGATACCCAACATGCCAGGTCACTATCCAGGGTTAACAGAGTTAGGGCTTGTGCAGGAAAGATTGGTGCACTGTGCACTGCAATGAGCCATTCCAGTCAGCTGTGGGAGAATCTTGGGAGACATACTCCCACAACCAGTCGGTGCTGGATCAGTACCAATGGGTGCTGGGTCAGTACCAGTGGGTGCTGGGTCAGTACCAGTGGGTGCTGGGTCAGTACCAATGGGTGCTGGATCAGTACCAATGGGTGCTGGGTCAGTACCAGTGGGTGCTGGGTCAGTACCAATGGGTGCTGGGTCAGTACCAATGGGTGCTGGGTCAGTACCAATGGGTGCTGGGTCAGTACCAGTGGGTGCTGGGTCAGTACCAATGGGTGCTGGATCAGTACCAATGGGTGCTGGGTCAGTACCAGTGGGTGCTGGGTCAGTACCAGTGGGTGCTGGGTCAGTACCAATGGGTGCTGGGTCGGTACCAATGGGTGCTGGGACATTGAGGAGTATGGATTGTAGAGCAGCTCTGTCCCTCAAGATGTTCACTTGAATCCTTCGCTCCGAATCTCCACCATTGGCAAAGATCGTTCCTGGATATAGGTGTCTGGAATAGAGAAAGATCAGAAGCTGTAACATGAATATTCATAACAGGCTTATGAGGTTTAGGAGGAGGTGGTTTGGGCTTATGTGACTCACTGCTAGTGTTACAGTGGGGATTGGTACACTTTCCAATCGTATACCCATATACCTTACAGTAGCGGCAGTAGAGTGAGTAGTTGACATCAGCAGAACTCACTTTAGCAGGGCTGGACCAAGATTTACTGGGAGGTGTGTCTGATGACGATCGGTGTATTAAATTATAGGTGTCAGCCAACTGCGCACACTTAGTAAAGTTTGGTCTCTCCTTTGTCTGAAAGGTAAAGACATATGGGAGTAGGAACACGACAAAGGAACTTTTCCATCAAGATATGGTTGAAAAACACAGGGCAAGTTCTAAAATGTTCGCTGTCGTCGTGTTGGACAGCAAGTGTTCGCTGGGATGTATCGTGCAAACAGAGAGAGATTTATTGGCCTACCCAATAAATGTGTAAGTGTATTACACATTATCTGACGTAACCTACCTTGAGGTTACCTTGAGGTGCTTCCGGAGCTTAGCGTCCCCGCGGCCCGGTCGTCGACCAGGCCTCCTGGTTGCCGGACTGATCTGGTTGATGATACCTGGTTGATGGGGTTCTGGGAGTTCTTCTACTCCCCAAGCCCGGCCCGAGGCCAGGCTCGACTTGTGAGAGTTTGGTCCACCAGGCTGTTGCTTGGAGCGGCCCGCAGGCCCACATACCCACCACAGCCCGGTTGGTCCGGCACTCCTTGGAGGAATAAATCTAGTTTCCTCTTGAAAATGTCCACTGTTGTTCCGGCAATATTTCTTATGCTTGCTGGGAGGACGTTGAACAACCGCGGACCTCTGATGTTTATACAGTGTTCTCTGATTGTGCCTATGGCACCTCTGCTCTGGATCAACCAGGCTGTTGGACGCGGCTGCTCGCAGCCTGACGTATGAGTCACAGCCTGGTTGATCAGGTATCCTTTGGAGGTGCTTATCCAGTTTTATCTTAAACACTGTGAGGGGATTGCCAGTTATGCCCCTTATGTGTAGTGGAAGCGTGTTGAACATTCTCGGACCTCTGATGTTGATAGAGTTCTCTCTCAGAGTACCTGTTGCACCTCTGCTTTTCAACGGGGGCATTCTGCACATCCTGCCATGTCTTCTGGTCTCATGTGATGTTATTTCTGTGTGCAGGTTTGGGACCAGCCCCTCTAATATTTTCCACGTGCAAATTATTATGTATCTCTCCCGCCTGCGCTCAAGGGAGTACAGATTTCGGCTCTTTAGTCGGTCCCAATAGTTTAGATGTTTTACTGAGTGGATTCTAGCAGTAAAGGATCTCTGCACGCTCTCCAGGTCAGCAATTTCTCCAGCTTTGAAAGGGGCTGTCATTGTGCAGCAGTACTCCACTCTAGAGAGCACAAGCGTTTTGAAAAGTATCATCATCGGTATAGCATCTCTAGTGTGAAAAGTTCTTGTTATCCAACCTGTCATTTTTCTTGCAGTTGTGACGGCTACTTTATTGTGTTCTTTAAAGGTAAGGTCTTCCGACATGAGTACACCCAGATCCTTTACATTGCCTTTTCGTTCTATGTTATGATTTGCCTGAGTTTTGTACGTGGTTTCCATACCTGCAACCTTTCTCAAGGTAGTGTATACAATGTTGTGATTATACAGTGGTGTAGTGTGTATACAGTACCTCAGGATGCCTCCCACAACAGTTAACTAACTCCCGGGTACCTACCTACCTCCACTCTTTCTTTACACCACTAAACACGACTACAGGAAGGATTAGAGTACAGGAAGGATTGGGCTACAGGAAGGATTGGGCTACAGGAAGGATTGGGCTACAGGAAAGATTGAGCTATAGGAAGGATTGGGCTACAGGAAGGATTGGGCTACAGGAAAGATTGAGCTATAGGAAGGATTGGGCTACAGGAAGGATTGGGCTATAGGATGGATTGGGCTACAGGAAGGATTGGGCTATAGGAAACATTGGGCTACAGGAAACATTGGGCTACAGGAAGGATTGGGCTACAGTAAGGATTGGGCTATAGGAAAGATTGGGCTACAGGAAGGATTGGGCTACATCTCCTAATGTTTATTTGCCAGATAATTTGGCACTAAAAACAAAACTCGTATATTATTGTTTAGACTAAATCCGCTACTCATTACTTTCCTGAAGTTGTCGTATATATACACTACAAAATCTGCGTGTAAATCACGACAATTAACACATGATGAAAAATGTGACAGTGTCAGACCACGAAGGAAGAATTGAAACAGGAATTTCCTTAAGTATTTTCGTATTTAATAATACATCTTCAGAAGGGTGTTTCAATTCTTCCTTCGAGGTCTGACGCTGTCACTACAGAACATGAATGTATTTACACGTTGCAACAATGAATAATGAGAGCAATCATTATATGGATGGCGTAATAATAGGGAAGCATTAGCGCCTCTGGTGGTCAGATGCTTAACTGTATTAGAGGTTGACAGTTTAGATATTATAGTGAAGTAAGGGTGAGTGGCGCGTCTGGGAGTCCCGCTTCTTAACGTGTGGCTCATTTGTCGACCAGCCGCCGCCTGGCAAGGGTCACGTTGATTACCAGTAAGCAAATTAGTGTTGCAGATATCATTAATCAATCATAATATAGGAAGGATTGTTCGGGGTGTGTACTTCATGTTGTTATTCGTTATTATTTTGTATATTTTATGTTATTTAGACAAAATATAGAGGTGATTGTCAGGTAGCAGCCATAGGTGTACCCGCTAGTTAAGTCATTAGGGCGCTTGTGGTGGCCTTAATAGCCATGCCAGTAGTTAGCCAGCAATCTTAAGGTTATCTTGAGATGATTTCGGGGCTTAGCGTTCCCGCGGCCCGGTCCTCGACCAGGCCTCCTCTTTGTTACACACCCCCAGGAAGCAGCCCATAGCAGCTGTCTAACTCCCAGGTACTTATTTACTGATAGGTAAACAAGGTCATCAGCGTGAAAGAAAGTGCCCATTTGTTTCAGCCTCCACCGGGGATCGAACCCGGTACTTCAGGATTACGAATCCGAAGCGCTGTCCACTCGGCTGTCAGGCCCCTTAAAACAACCCAAAGAGAAATCTTCGACATATTTTGATGAAAATCTGAATGAAACGAGAAATGTTGGCCACAGATTGTGTGAAGATAGTGGGGGTGGGGGGGGATTGAGGGGGTGCAGGTTAGTATGATGAGCATGATTCAGAATGATGGAAGGAGAAGGGCTCCTATGATGAATTGACTTAAGGGCCACCATCTACAGTGGCCTCGACGGGGACAGGACGGCGGCACCTTGTCAAAGGTCAGCCTTCCTACTCCCTCCACCCTTATTTTATTGAGGATTTGTCTTGTGTATATTGTGAACAAGAGGAATGGCTCGGCATTTACGACTTGAGTGGTTAAGCGGGTTCATGGGTTAATAATCCTATGGGGGAAACAACACATCTATTTTCTGTGTTACAGTGTGGCTTGTTGAGCTTGAAGCTGTTGTCCAGCCTGTCTGTGTCAAATATGACATTGTAGAGAAGTGGTCTGTATTAATAGCCTCCAATTTGGTCAGTAATATCATTTTTATTTTTTTTAATTTGTAATACTGACCAAGTTGGAGGTTATAAACACAAAGCACTTCTCTAAAATTCATTACAAAGTATAAAGCAATGCATTAAAATAGTATTACAAAGGCCTCGGCTGTTATTTATTTATATATCTACAAGTTACATTGGGTTTTTGAGAGTACATGGCATGATGTGTTTACATTCTTGTAAAGTCATTATTACGCATAGCGCTTCGGGCAGGGCCTTAATCTAACAGATAATATTAAGTAGGTAATTTCTAACAAAATTTATAGGGTAATCTATCAAAATCTATAACAATTTAAACATTTATAGTGTTAGTCCTTCAAAGATTCTTGGTAGTGACAGTTGAACAAGTTCTGGCATGATTGTTGTTGCTGTCTTGAACTTTCTCCAAAGTGGAAAATCATTGATGTGTTTTTGAAGTGAAGTTTCCATATTAGGACACAGTAGGCCAGATGGGACCACAACAGAGACTCGTACAGTTGAATATTCAATGTTGTTCGTTTAAGTCAAAGATTCGTTTAACTATTCTTAAGGATTGTTTTCATATTAACTGCGAGTCCCAGATGTTTAATGGCTGGTACATCATAACTCCTAGGTAATATTGACTTAAATTTACCAGAGGGCTACCATTTCTCCATAGTGCCCTCTACGGCAACAGGAAGCCGGCGGCTTGTCAAAGGTTCCCCTACGGCTCCTGAGGAGTTTGTCTATCTGTATTTTGAGCGCGCAAACTGTTGCATTATGACATTAGAGGTAGTTTGATAATATGTACACGGTGTCTTGTAGCTAAGCTAAAGGTGGCATATAATGTTTAGTAACAAGTCGCCCTAGATTGTTTAGTGTTAACGACTAGGGCGATGGAGTGGTCATATCAGGATAACAATTGTGCAGATAAATGGGGAAGATAATTGCAGACGAGGAGTCACAATAACGGGGGCTGAAATATGTTGACCAAACCACACACTAGAAAGTGAAGGGACGACTAGATAATTGTTTATCTAATAGATGGAAGATGTTAATTGTTTGCATCTTGTTTACTCTGCGATGTAAAATGAATTCACCTGTAAATGGTCATTTTTAACAATGTAATCACAAGGCTTCTAACGTTAGTTTAGTGCTCAGAGACCATATACTGTACTTGAGAGGTTTTAAACATGTTATTTATATAATTTAGGCCAATAGACAGCTAAATAAATTAATAATACACAGTACTTTTAACTAAGGTTAGTTTTAGTGGAAGACCGTAATAAGATAATGTGTTTCTATGTAACTTTAAAAGAACATTGATGCTTAACCATAGCCTCATGAGTCCAAGACAAAAATGTACTCCGTTAGGCTATTGCAGTCTTATCAGTCTTGCCTACTCGCTATTATTGATACAATCTGTAATTAATCTCCATTGCAATTACACCTTTTCCAGTGATTGGTTCCAGTGTTCTTGAAATTCATAATTATATTTTGCTACTCGATTGTATTTGAAATAAACTGTTTATACTTACCTTGGTGCTACATAGCCTTTCCGGTTTGGTGCCTTCTTTTGATAATTACTTACTTATACTTGTCCTTAATATATGTAAAAAATATTTTTTCAGGAGTGTGGCACGTGTGGACAAGTGTTGGATCAGAGGAGTCAAGGTAAAGTGCTTATTTAACAACTAGTTCTGGGGAGGAGCGGGTGGAACTAGATGGACGTAGTCAACTTCACATTCTTGTTACACTTACACTGGTTTGCGCCTCGGAGAGGCTGCAGGATCCAGTAAGTTCAGTGAGTCGTGGTCGGACCACCAGCCAGGTCGGACGTTCCTGAGGTCTCTCTGCTGGTGTTTCCATTGGACGCTTCTCGGTTGCCCTGGCGAGTGGTCGTTTGCCACTACGGGGTGACTACATACTCGTCTCAGTATGGGGACTTACGTGCCGCCACTGCGGAGGAAGGAGTCGGCAGGGCTGACGTTCACCTGTAAAGTGGACATTGGTGTCATCAGCAATACGCTGTTTGATGTAATGAAAGTGACGGTGGAAGATCTTGTTGGTTTGCAGATCATTAGCGAGGACAGAGTGGTGGTGAAGTTCGCCGAGAATTGCTTGTTCAGGCAGTTTATTGAACAGTATGAGTATCGGGAGGTGCGGCTGAGCAACGGTCGAGGCTCTGTGAGGGTGGCGAATTTGAGTGTGGAGTATACGTATGTATCGATTAAAAATGCTCCAATTGAAATGTCAGAGGATCTTCTCCGTCGGGCGCTTGCCAGGTATGGGCGTGTCGACTTTATTCGTGTGTGTAGGCACACGTCTGGAGCCGCCAAAGGACTCATGAATGGTTACAGGACGGCAAAAATGGTCCTTCGTGGGAATGTGCCTTCCTCACTTTCGATTGCTGGCTATACGGTCGGCTTCTTCTACCGGGGACAGACTCGGACATGTTTCAAGTGTGGTCATGTTGGCCATGTGGCTGCTGCCTGCTCCACCAGGATGGATGACCGGGTTAATCTGTTCAATGAAAATGATTTTCCTCCCTTGCACGAGCAAGAAGATCTATCAGTTTTGAGTAGTGCCCCTTGTATGGGACCGGATGCAGTGGTGGATGGCGCAAATCTGAGTCCTAAGAGTGCTGCTTCAGTGGTATCTCCTGGTGAGGATGACGTCCGTACTGCTGTAGCGTCTCCTGAAAGGTCTAGTGGGAATGTCGATCTCCCTACAAGCCCGTGCGTGCCCGTGCAGACCAGCTCTGAAGGCGAGTGTGCTGTGGTGCCTCCCTGCTCTGGTGAGGTGGTAGATGCAGTGGTGGGCATTTCATCGGTGGATGGATGCTCCAATGCTGAGTCGTTTGGTGTGCATCGGAACCCGCAGCAAGTGATCAGTGATGGTGTTGATATGGCTCGGTCTGCTGCTCGAACAACTGAGGTGGTGGCAGAAGTGCATATGGAGGATGTACATGCTCCTAGTCGCGGTTCTGGACGACGTGAGGCAGATTGCCTGTTGCCTGTTGGCGCTGGGCAGCACAGTATGAAGCGGCGGAAATTTGGAGGTTCTCTTCAGAATATCCTAGATGCACGGAGGAGGTTGGAAGACGGCACCCCCCCCCCCCCTTCCTTGACGGCTGTGCGGTGTGATCCTATGGTTCCGTCCGACTCGGATATTCCGCCTTCTGGTGGGGGCGTGTCTGTGATGGATAATGGAGTCCCTACAATTCGCAGGAGTGATCCACCACCTGGTGGTACACAGAATGTGGATTGGTGGGATATTGTGAAAGGGGTCCAGGAAGAGTCAGTAGGGGAGATTTGGTGGTAAAGCTCCAGAAAAATTCTCTGGGTAAGCTTGCCGAAGTGGCTCCCACTCCAGTAGTTTTGGGAGATGGGGTTGAGGGCTCTTCTGTTGGGTGCGATGCTACCCTGGGATGTAGTGGTAGTTTTGTGTGAATGTGGTCTTCTCTGTTAATTTTTTCTCAATGGATGTGTGGATGAAATGTGCGACATTGAACGTTAATTGGTTGAATTGCCGTTTGAAGCAACGTCAGCTTGTGTTGGTGGCCCGCTATCACAAGTTGGATGTTATGTTTATTCAGGAGCATAATGTTAAGTGTATGGACCGACTGGAGGTGGTGTTGGATTATTTCGAGGTGTTGCTGAACCCTCCTGTGTTATCAAAGGGTGGCACGATGATTTTGTTGGCAAAGAGGGCGAGCATGGGGATAGTGAGTTTGGAAATGTATGACTGTGGTAACGTGATTTTGGCGCATGTGTCGTTTATGGGTTCTGTGTTTCCCTTGCTGAATGTGTATGCGCCCTCAGGAAAGCATAGGCGAGCTGAGAGGGAGGAGTGTTTCTCGGATGGTTTGCTTTATTTTTTACGGAATGACACGAGAAGGATGATTTTTGGTGGTGACTTTCATTGTGTAATTTCATTTCGGGACTGTAGCACTCGTGCTCAGGCGTCTGTCTCTCCTGCTTTAGTTAGGACGTTGCAATCTATGCACTTCCGTGATACCTGTTTCCTGGCGGGTGGTGTCCCGGCCTATACCTTTGTTAGTAGGGATTATGGCTCTCGTCTTGATCGCGTGTATGTGCACAAATCTTATGGTCAGGTCCGCTCTTGGGCCACTGTTCCGGTCTGTTTTTTGGACCATAGTATGGTGGTGGTGGGCGTTGTTGTCAATGATCAGGTGCGGTTGGGTAGGGGTTGGTGGAAGCTAAATTGTGGTTTGCTTAGATACCCGTTGGTGGTGGAGGAATTTGGTGTGATGTGGAGAGCGCTAGTGCTGCGGAAAGTTGATTTGTGTCTATGCTAGATTGGTGGGACTGGTGTAAGGTGGAGTGCAAACGTTTCTTTGTTCGTTTCTCGAAGCGTCTTGCAGCGGAACGGTATGGTCTTTTGAATTTGTTGCAAGCTCGATTGCGTCAGCTTTATGGGCTCATGGACCAGGGTTTGGATAGGTATGATGAGATTGTATTGCTGAAGAGACGGATAAATGGGTTGCGGGAGGCAGTGGCTCAGAGTATCCATATCCGTCTATTGACATCTGAGCGTATAGAGGGTAAGAAAGTCTCTGCCCACTTATTGGGTAAGGTTAAGTCCCCTAGGTACTCTACCGTTATGACTGGTATTCGCAGGGTAGATGGAACGGTCCTCACTAATACTAATGGGTTGGTGTGTTACGTTCGGGAAGAGTTGGAGGGTTTGTATAGGAAGGTAGAGTGTATGTCGGCGGATTGTGAGCATTTTCTTAGTTTTTGCCAGGATGTGTTGTCTGTTGAGGACAATGTGCTATTACTGAGAGAGTTTACGGATAGGGAGATTTGGGAGGTGGTTCGGGGTTAGCGAATGGGAAGGCGCCTGGGTCTGATGGGTTGCCGGCGGAATTCTATAAGTGTTTATGGGGGGTGATTGGGTCGGACTTCTCAGAGGTGGTGCGGTATAGCCTGAGGCATGGTGTTATTAGTGGGTCACAGTCTTTTGGTATTATTCGTCTCCTGCCGAAATCTGGGGATGTGCAGCTGCTCTCAAAGTGGAGACCGTTGTCTCTCCTGAACCAGGATTATAAAAAAATTTCCAAGTTACTGGCGAATAGGCTTCGGTTGGTTTTGGGGAAGTGTATTTCACCGGGGCAGTTTTGTGGTGTTCCGGGTAGGTCGATTGTCTACTGCAATAATTTGATGAGGGATATGATTTATTATCTTTCGGATAATGTTGTTCCATCGGCCATGGTAAATTTAGATTGGTCCAAGGCTTTTGATAGGGTGGATATGAGTTTTGTGTTTCAGGTGATGGACAGGGTTGGGATTGGGCTGCAGTTTGTCTCTTGGGTCAGAATGCTGTATAGGGGATGCAAGAATAGTGTTTGTATTAATGGGGTATTGAGTGCCCCCTTTTTCCTTGGGAGGTCGGTCCGGCAGGGTTGCCCCCTTTCTATGATCCTGTTTATTCTGTTTCAGGAACCTCTGTATATGGCTTTGCGGTCCCATCATTCTCTTGTGCCGCCGCGTCTCCCGAATGGTTTGCTGGTACCCGTTGTAGGGTATGCGGACGACACGACTGTGTTTGTCTCCACAGACGAGTCGGTTCTTGTGGTGCAGGATATACTGGCTCAGTTTCATCGGGCGACGGGGGCAGTGCTAAATCGAGAGAAATCTTGTATGATGGGGCTTGGTGCCTGGGCTTCTCGGCCTTCGTGAGGGGGTTCTTGGTTTCCGGTTGTGGACTCGATTCAGACTCTTGGCATCCGGTGATGTAAAACGTATGCGATGTCCTTGCAGGTGAATTGGGAGGCAGTCTCTAGAAGAGTTTTGGGTTCAATTTCATGTTTGTATGGGAGGAGGTTGACTTTGTTTCAGAGGGGGCTGCTACTTAACTGCAAGGTTCTGTCCAAAGTTTGGTACATGGCTCATACCTTTCCGTTGAGTCGGCAGTTTGCATTGGCCATTAATAAGGGTTTTTTTCGATACTTGTGAGGTGAGAGGTATTGTCCGATACGTAGGTCTACGCTTTGTTTGCCAAAATTGCGAGGCGGGATTGGATTGTTCGATGTATACTATAAGGCGTTGGCGATATTTTTTGTCTCGTTTAGGAAGTCTCGTCTCATCTATCGCGGATGTCCCTCTTGGAGGGGGACGGTGTGTTCTCTCTGGGGTTATATTATTGTACGATGCGTGTAAATTCTCTGTTGAGGTTACCCTTGTGTAGAGAGATGGCGTTTCTATCGCCTCCCTTTTATACTTGTGCGATTGATGTCCTCCGGAGGCTTTGTCGTGTGGAGGGGTTCTTGTTTTTTACGTGTCGGAGGGTGTATGAGGAATTGCGTCCTTTTGTCGCCCCTGCTGTGGAAGACTCGTTTCCTCTTTTTGATTGGATGGTGGTGTGGCAATCGCTCCATTTGAAGTTTCTAGTTCCGTCGCAGAGGGAATTCCTGTACCGGTATTTACATGAGTCGCTTGTGACTAACGAGCGCCTGCTGAGGTTGGGGATTAAGGATAGTGCTGGGTGTGACCTTTGTGGAGGGCTGGAGACTGTGTTTCATGTGTTTTATTTTTGCCCAGGCCGGGCGAGGTTGGTGGACTGGTTGATTAGGACACTTGTGCGTTTTTGCGGGTCAGTGTATCGTATTTCCCCTTTACATTTATTGATGTTTGATGTTCAGGCTCCTTGTAGGAGGGTCCGCAATACTGTGCTTTTGGTTCTATCGGATTATCTTTATTGTGTGTGGGTTGGGAGGCGGGAGGGGTATACAGTGGATAGAATGTTGGGGTTTTTGGAAGGTCGGTTACGTTACTCAAAATGGGAATTACGTTGGTTGCTTGGGGAGGGGTTGGGGGACCATTTTACTGATACTTATGTGCGTTATGGGTAGTATATGACATTTCTTTTTTGGGGGGGAGGGGGTACTGGGATTGTAGTTTGCTTTCGTTTTGTGGGTTTGATTGTACTATTCTCTTCAGGTGGCGGCTGTTAGTGTTCTGGGTTCCGTTTTGTTTTGACGTTGGTTGTTGGCAGGCTGTCCATCTGTAATGTTTAGCTGTGGGATTAATCTCCATTTGTGGGAGTGTGTGTGTGTGCTGGGTTTGTGCGCGACATGACCTGTTGTCCGTATGTCTTCCTTTCTTCTTGTGATGGGTTTGTGGGACGGCACTGTGTGTGTCACTGCATAGCACTATGATGGTATTGTGACTGGGGTACCATACGGATGTTTGTGGTGCTATGATTTGAGACAGTTTGGGTGTGTATGAGTTTGTTTGAGGTATGGTTTCCTGGATTCCTTACATGACCTGTCCCTATGATGTGCTTCCCTGTTTTCCCAGTTTCTGGGTGGTACAGGTACTAATGTGTATATGTGTATTTTAAGGGGTGCTGTGACCCCCCCCTCCCCCTGTTACATTCTTTCCGGTTGAGGGGACTTTGTTATATAGTTAACTAGTTTTATCTAATGGTTTTATTCATGCTTTCTCCGGGTTCGGAGTGTAATGTGTGTTTCATTTTGGATTCTTAGCAGGGCATAATAATAAATTCCTTTTTATTATGCCCTGCCATAGTACATATGTGGCCTTTGACAAATCATGTGTTCTGTTTTCCTTGAGTGGGTACCTTCTCATTTGTGCATTTCTTCTGTTACCTTTATACTATTCGTGTCCTAGGTTTGGGTGGTGTGAGTTAGCTCTGTATTTGCTAGGGTTTGAATGTATATTTATTTAATGACTTTATATGGAAAAGAAAAACCAAACTATATGTGTATGTATATATATATGTATATACAGTGGTACCTCGCATAACGAATTTAATCCATTCCATGTTCGTCATGTGAAACGGACGTCATACAAAATAAGTGTGCCCCATGTAACCAGTGTGATGCACTGTGTTTATTGTGAAATTCCCCAGTGTGCATGACATCAAATGTTCCCCAAAATATCATTTTTCTTTGCAAAATGATAAATTACCGTCCCTGAACATGTCTATGTAAAAGTAATTACCAAATTCCACTTACTTTGGGTGTGAGGGCATGGACAAGGTGCGCTGTGACATCATCAGGGCCTGGTCGCCCGTGTGTAAAGCTCCCAGACACGGTCGCGTGGGCCATTCAAGCACTGCATGTTGCCACAAATATATTTTCAAATATTTTTTCTATGCATTTCCAATGCGGTTTTATTTGTTTCTTTTATCGTATATGATACATATTTGTGACCTTTACAATATGTATACAGTAGAATGTTCATAATTTTCCATGAAACTGTGATACATGTCAGTAATGTGTCCACAATAAATGTTTATTGTCACAATATTACGTGGTAAAAATTCACTAAAATTACAATATGTACAGTTTCACACACTATTTACACAGTAACACACTGTATTACACACTCAGTACTTTGGAGGTGTGTAATAGTCAACGAAGTAGTCCATGGTACACAGCGTGACTTTGCTCTCCTTGCACCAGCTACAGATAGATTTTCGTTTCCTGTTTTATCGTTCTGTGTGCTTGCAAATAACGCTCTCGTGTGCACCCTTGGCTTTAGTACTTGTAGGTGGTATGTAGCCAAGCTTGTAAAGCATAAGGTAGTATTGAAACGATTATAGGAAAAGCTCAATTTGTAAGGTAGTCTTGAAAAGATCGCTTTGTAAGGTCCCCCCCCTCCCCGCTCAGCTCGTTGTCGCCGTGTGGGGGCTTAGAGGGCGGCTGCCGGAGTGTGATGCTTCTTGGGACAGTCCTCTGTCCTTTTCTAGCCTTGTGCTCCTGCTGCCGTCCTCTCCAATTCTGCTGGGCATCTTTTCCTTTTCCTTCTGTTTCGTTTTTCTCCCCCCTCTTCTCCTATCTGCTTGCCGTTTCCTGCCGACCTTTTGCTCGTTCTGGTTCTTCCCTTGGACTTCTTCTATTTTGACGCCCGGGTGCTTGAGGAGGCATACTCATGCACCCGTAGAACTGCAGTACCCGACGTCGAGAGCGAGGGGAACCTTTTATTGTCAATCCCCACTTCGTCACTGAACCCGATCTCGACGGACTGTCAGTTTCTTAAGGTGGCGTTTGTGGGGCGTATACTCACGACGCACACCTGGGAGGCCCCGACAAGATCGGCGATAGCTTCTTGTTGGGTGTCCTGCCTCTAATTGTGGCTCCATGGTGGGTGTGGGGGCACATTCGTGAGTGAATTCTTCTTTCGTCAAGATGATAACCCCTGTTTCGGCTTCTTCTGGTTTACCTTCTCAGGCTCGTGGGGTGGGCGACCAAGCCCCCGAGTCGGTCCGTATTGGAAGACCGGGCTCTGTAGCCTCCGCTGCATTGGGCCCCGACCTTGCTCCTCCTTTGGCCTCTCTGACTCCTTCCTCTGGCTCCCCTCCCTCCTCTGTGGTTGGGTCGAGCCCCAAGCCCCCAGTGGTGACTACCTCGTCCCCTGGCGCGGCTCCTTCTCTAGTTGTAACTACTGCGCCTTTTGACCCCTCTCTCTCTGGGGGTTCTCACCGCCGTCCTCGTCACGGCCGCCCTCGCTCGATTCCTTCCAGTTCTGCTACCTATCAAGCCTTGTTTGGTCCCGCTTCGTGGGCCAAATATTTTGATCTCCTTCCTCTTGATTCTGCGCCTCCTGACGATTTCTCCCTCCATCGACATCTCATTGATTCCGTGGATGCCTCTATTACTTTCAACCCCACTCGTCTCGGTACACGTGTCGTTGCTGCTCCTTCTCAGGATGCTGCTTCCCGCTTGGCTGCCTTATCCTGCCTTGGCGAGACCCCCGTTCGGGTCTCGAAGAACGCTCAGTTGAATGCCAGTGTTGGCACTATTTTGCTCCCGCCCTATGTTGCGACCGGTGTTCGGGACCTGCGCGACTGCCACGACGATATTCGACATATCCTCGCTGCCCAGGGCCATTCTATTCTCCAGGTGGACACGTTTACTCGTCCCCCTCGTGGTAGTCGCCGTCAACCCCTCCGGGTTGTGAAGATTACCTTTGATGGTAGGACCCTTCCACCCTCTGTCATTCTTGCTGGTGCCAGGTGCTCTGTCCAGGAGTACATTCCTTCTCCTCGGCTCTGCAACAAGTGCTGGAGGTTTGGGAATGGTGCCCTCCGCTGCTCCGGGACTGTCTCTCTCTGTCCTTTGTGTGGTGGCGAAGGTCACTCTAAGTCGGAGTGCGCTTCTCCCCAGGCTCGTTGCCTCAACTGCGGTGAGGCCCATCCTACCTTCTCCCGTGCGTGTGTCCATTACAAGCTTGAGGCAGCCGTCCTCAACTTGAAGCACCGGGAGCGTTTATCTTTTCCTGAGGCGAGGCGCCAGGTTCGCCGGCTCCCGCCTTATGCTAATATCTCTTATGCTCGCGTGTTGCGCTCTTCCTCTCCTCGTCCTTCCCGCCTTCCTCAGACTCACAACCGTTTCCGGGCCTTGGACCCTGATGCGCCCACTGCCCCCTCCTCTGTCCCTTTGGGTTCTCTCCCGAAGGATCCTCCTCCTGGTCCTCTGTCTGGGGTTCCCCTTCCTTCTACCCGGTCTGTCGTGTCTTCTGTGTCTTCTTCCTCGTCCCCCTCCGATCCTCCTTCCCATCCTCTTCCTCCATCTATCGGCTCTCCCCACCGCCTGTCGGTGCGGGCGGATGTCCATCGCTCTCCTAACGGCCGTCGTGTGTGCTCTCGTTCGGCTTCTCCTGTTGAGACACTGGAATCCGTTGCCCGGTACGTAGTTGCTGGGACACCGGTCTCTTTAAGTCTGAAGTGTAAGCCTGGCTCCTCTCCTTCCTCTTCCCCGGCGGGTAAGAAGGCTTCGCTTTCTTCCTCAGCTCCTCCTTCTGGCTCTGTTGCTCCTTCCCCTTCCGTTTCAGTGCTTGCGCCCCCTGTTCCTGCTATGGAGGTTTCTTTGGCCCCTGCTTCCCTTTCGGTTGCTGCTCTTGCTGGGGTGCGCTCCCCTCTTTCTACTCCCCCTCTTCCTGCTGCTGTCCTTGACTGCTCCTCTCCGTCGTCTCCTCCTCTTCCTCCTCCGGACCCTGCCCGCCCACCTCTGATCTGTTCTCCCGTTTCCTTCCCTCCGTCTTTGCTCAGTTTACCCATGCCCCCTAACCCTGACTTTGCTGACCCTGATCCCGACCCTGATATTCTTTAACGTGCTCTGTTGCTCTTTCGCCTTTGTTTCTTCCTTGTTCTCTGTTTTTGTCCTTTCTCTTCTCGTCGTTGTCCATTCTTCAATGGAACGTTCGAGGTTATTCCGCCAATTTCCTCAAACTCCAACTTCTGATTTCGCGGTTTTCGCCCCTTTGTGTCTGTCTCCAGGAGCCGATGCTTGGTGCTCGTCCTGGTCGTTTTCGTGGCTATTCCTTTCTCTCCCCCCCCCAGCCATTGCTGGGGCTTCTAATTCTTCTGCTCTCTTGATTCGGGCTGATGTTCCCTTTGTTCCTTTACTTTTTCCTTCGCCTCTCCATTGTTCTGCTGCTCGTATCTTTGTGGGGAAATGGTACACAGTTTGTTCCATTTATCTCCCCCCGAGTGTCCCGCTCTCTCTTCCTGATTTGAAACACCACCTAGACTCCTTGCCGGAGCCTGTGCTCCTGCTGGGTGACTTCAATTGTCGTCATTCTCTTTGGGGTGACGTTCTGACGAATATCCGGGGTCGCCTCCTTGAGCCGTTTCTCCTCTCTTCTTCCCTGTCTCTTCTAAATTCTGGTGAGCCCACTCATTTGGACTCTCGGACTCGCACCCTGTCTTGTCTTGATCTTTCTCTCTGCTCTTCTTCTCTTTACTTAGGTTTCACGTGGCAGGTTCTTGATGACCTCCATGGAAGTGATCATTTCCCCATCCTTGTTTCCTTTTTCTCTTTTCGCCCTTCCCTCTCTTTCCCTAGGTGGCAGTTTGCTAAGGCGGACTGGACCCTATTTTCCCTCAGTGCTACTCTCTCTGACCTCTCCCTTCTGCCCCTCTCTCGCGCTCTCCTCCTTTTTAATGACACTGTCTTCAACGCTGCCCTCCGCTCTATTCCTCGCTCTTCCTCTCGGGGTCCACGGAAGTGCGTTCCCTGGTGGAATGTGGACTGTGCTCGGGCTGTCCGCTGTAAGCGTGCAGCCTGGAAGAGGCACCGCCGTAGGCAGACGACCGATTCTTTTCTTTTCTTTCGGAAAGCGAGTGCGGTGGCCCGTAGGGCCATCCGTACGGCTAAACGTGAATGTTGGGCATCTTATGTCTCAACAATTACGTCCGAAACCCCTCTGACCCCGATCTGGAAGCGTATCCGCAAGATAGCGGGTAAGTTCGTTCCCGATGTTTCACCGGTCCTTCGCCTCCATGATACTCTTGTGGCGGACCCGTTGCAGGTCGCTTCCGAACTGGGTTCCCATTTTCTTCTGTTAGCTCTGGTCTTCATCTTCCCCAATCTTTCCTTCTTCGTAAACCTGTCCTTGAGTCTCGTCCTTTAGATTTCTGCACTCATCTTCAGCTTCCCTATAATGATCCCTTCTCTCTCTCTGAACTTCGTTCTGCCCTGGCCCTCTGCGGTTCTACGGCGGCGGGCTCCGATGGTATTCATTATGAGATGCTTTGCCATCTCCCTCCGAGCACGTCTCAGTATTTACTGAGTCTATATAATCGGATCTGGGAGTCGTCGTCAGTCCCTGGGGACTGGCTCGATGCCGTTGTCCTCCCTGTTCGCAAACCGGGGTCTCTGGGTACTTCCCCTAAGGACTTTCGCCCTATTGCTCTCACAAGTTGTGTCTGCAAACTCTTTGAACGTATGGTTAACGTTCGTCTGATGTGGTTCCTGGAACACCATCACCTCCTCTCCCCTTCTCAATTTGGTTTCCGCAAGTGCCGCAGCACGACAGATGTCCTGGTGAACTTGGAGGTCTATATTCGTTCTGCTTTTGCTGCGAAGACCTCCATTGTTGCCGTCCTTTTTGACCTAGAAAAGGCTTACGACACCACTTGGCGTTATCATATCCTATCTCAACTTCATTCTTTTGGCCTTCGTGGTCATCTCCCTCTCTTTCTCCGCAGCTTCCTCTCTCGTCGTTCCTTTCGGGTGCGCCTTGGTACCGCTCTCTCTCCCTCTTTTCAGCAATACGAAGGTGTGCCCCAGGGTAGTGTTCTGAGCACTACTCTTTTTCTGGTTGCCCTGAATGGTCTTCTTTCCTCTCTTCCTTCTGGTGTCTTCTCCGCTCTCTATGTCGATGATCTTACCCTTTGTTGTCAGGGTGATGATTCGCCTCTCCTTCAACGCCGGCTTCAACTTGCAATTGATGCCGTGTCGTCTTGGGCCACAGGTCATGGCTTCAAGTTCTCTACTTCTAAGACTTGTGCCATGACTTTTACGCGGAAACGGGTTGTTCTTCGTCCCTCTTTGTCACTTTATGGTCATCCCCTTGAATACAAAGATTCCGCGAAGCTTTTGGGGTTATTCCTTGACACTCGTTTGTCTTGGTCTCCCCATATCTCTTACCTCCGTGTTGAGTGCTCTAAGGCCCTTACCCTCCTTCGGGTCTTGTCCCATACTTCTTGGGGGGCAGATAGGCGCACTCTCCTTGCTTTACATTCCTCTCTCGTCCTGTCTAAGCTCGATTATGGTTGCCCTGCTTACTCGTCTGCTTCTCCTTCTACTCTTCGCCGTCTTGATGCTTTGCACCATACTGGGTTGCGCCTCAGTTCTGGTGCCTTTCGTTCGACTCCCATCCTTAGCTTGTATGTTAACACTGGCTTCCTGTCTCTCCAGGACCGCCGTGATCGCTACTGTCTTCGCTATCTTGCGCGGTCCTTGCAACATCCTTCCTCTCGCCTCTGTCGTGCTTTAACTTTTACCCCTCCTGCGGTTCCTGTTCCTCTTCGCCACCTCCCTCTTTCTGTCCGGTTATCTCGCCTACAGGATTCTCTTTCCGTTCGTATTTCTGATGTTTCTCCTCGTGTTGTTCCTTCTTTGCCCCCGTGGAGGGTCCCTCTTCCGCGGTTTTGTACATCCTTGACCCGTATCACTAAAGCTTTTACCCCTCCTACGGTTCTAAAACGCCTTTTCCTCGAGCACTTTTCTTCTCACTCCCGCTCCGTTTCTGTCTTCACCGATGGGTCTAAGTCAGCGGACGGTGTTGGCTACTCTGTTGTTTTTCCTGATCGCACTTATATGTGTCGCTTGCCTCCGGAGACTAGCATCTTTACAGCGGAACTTTATGCTATTCTCTATGCTCTTCGTCTCCTGCTTTCTCGTTGTCAGTCTTCCTTTGTGGTTGTTGTTGACTCTCGTAGTGCCCTCATGGCTCTCGGGTCCTTTAATCCGGTTCATCCAGTAGTTGTCGAGATCCAGCATTGGCTGTTTCTTGTTCACAGTAAATTTAAGTCGGTTGAGTTTTGTTGGGTTCCCAGCCATATTGGTGTGTCTTTAAATGAGCGTGCGGATGCTGCTGCCAAGGAAGCTGTCCGCTCTTGTCCCATCTCTCGCAAAGGCATTCCGACTTTTACCCGGTTATCCATTCCTCAGTCCTTACCCGTTGGCAGGCTTCTTGGTTGTCTGTTACTGGTAACAAGCTACGTACTCTTAAATGTTGTGTTTCCTCGTGGCCGTCCTCCTTCCACCGTAACCGGCGGTGGGAAACAGCTCTGGCGAGGTTGCGTATTGGCCATACTCGCTTAACCCATGGTCACTTGATGGAGCGCCGCCCTGCTCCTTATTGTCCTAGTTGCATTGTCCCTCTTACGGTCGTGCATGTCCTTCTTGAATGTCCTGACTTCCAGGACGAGCGTGTGTCTTGCTTTCCGACCGCCTCTCGCGGTCACCTGTCCCTCGATAGAATTCTTGGTGACTCGGATACTTTTGATATCGTTCGCCTTATGCGTTTTTGTTCTCGTATTGGCATCCTTGGTGATATTTAGCGCCCTCTGATTATTTTGCGTATTTGATGGTGCTACATAGCCTTCCCGGTTTGGTGCCTTCTTTTGATAATTACTTACTTACTTGTAAGGTCCCACACAGGAAGAGATTCAGCTAGCCTCAAAGAGTGTCCATCAGTCAGGAAGAGATTCAGCTAGCCTCAAAGAGTGTCCATCAGTCAGGAAGAGATTCAGGTATTCTTGAAAATATCAATGAACAACACCACCATGGAAGCCGCTAACACTGTTCATCTATGCTACTTGTATCAGATGCATCATCATTGAACGCAAAAAACGATTCATCTGTGTATCATCTATATAAATTGGAGATGGCAAGGGTGGGGCTCAGAGCTACAACTGGATACGCTCGCTGTATCATCCTCATAGGTGCTGCATCACTGGCATCCGACCGTTGTGTTAAGCCCTTATTGCGCCTAGCTTCACCAATGTTATGACCCCTTGTTCTTCAAACAGTAGGGTCTGAATTGCACCGATTGAGCGCAGTCTTTCAACACCGTGTGGGACAGGTGTTTGAGAGCCAGAGGCACGTGTGCTACAAATGGTTGCTCACGCAGTATTAACCCAGCCAGCAGCCCTTGTCTTTCATATTCGTTATAACAAAAGGTTCGTTCAGTGTTTGTCGGGTAGGCTGCTCCATTATGACAATCTTTGTTTCAAATGTGTTCCATTTGTTTTGTATTTGTCACTTACGTCTCAATAATGGAGCAGCCTACCCGACAAACACTGAACGAACCTTTATGGCATTTGTCCATTTTTCAAATTGTTTCAACAGTTCTTTTATTTTTCGTTTTTTTTTTATTTAAGAAACATGGAGTAGCCGACCTGTAGACCACCGAATGAACCTTTTTGACACTTGTACTGGTTTTCAAAATTCTTCATTTTTTTTATTATTTACGTTTTTTGTATGTAAGAAACATGGAGCAGCCTACCTGCCGACCACCGAACGAACCTTTTGCTATAAGACAAATGAAAAATAAATATTGAACACATTTGAAGAAAGGAAAATGTCATAATGGTTTATTCAGTGTATGTAAAATAGGCTTCTCCATTATTGAGACGTAAATGAAAATTACAAAACAAATGGAACACATTTGAAACATTATAACAAAAGATTGTTATAATGGAGCAGCCTACCTGCCGAACACCGAACGAACCTTTTTGACATTTGTTGTATATCAGACATTTCATTTATTTTTTCCTGCAAAAACGTCAATGCTTTGCAACATCTCAGCAGTCACCCTTTTATATCCCAGCATCATTAGCATCTTTAAACAAGAACAACATAATTTATGTGCATCGTCGGAGGCGTCTGAGAATGTGCAAGAAGCAGCGCGACCACACCATGTGGTGTTGACGTTACTCAAACCAGCGTTCGTCATACGGGACGATTTGATGCCGATCGGGCCGTTCGTTACCCAAAATGTTCGTCTTTTGGGGCGGTACAGTGGTACCTCGTTATGCGAGTTACCACTGTATATGTTTGTGTTGGTTGTTGCGTGTTGTAACTGAACTGTGTGCTTTAAAACTGAATAATTTGCTTTGTATTCGTTTACGCTGTTTTACATTGTTACTTTATTACTGTAATTTTTGTATATTGCTTTTCTTTCTTTTATGCATTTTTTGCCATGGGTCTTTGTTTTTGTATTATGTGTCCGGCCTTATGGTCTGTATGCCTTAGGTGTGTTGTTTAGTGGGGCGTTTTGGGGATGTTTTCATTGGGTAAAATGTTACTAATGTTTTCAAGTGTTTTATGGGTTTTGTACATGGTTAAGTGGATGGATATATGCTTTCCCCTTGTGTTGTGTTCATTTATGTTCCCCATCATACGCCTTTATTCGTCAGTGCTGTAATTTTCCTTCTGTGCTGAGGGATGGGTTGTTTAATCACATGTTTTGTGTTGATTGTTTCAATTTTCTTATGAGCCATGTGTGTGCTATCCAACTCACTGTGTAATGGTGCTTTGGTAACTGTTTTTATATTGTATTTATGTGTTTTATAAATAAAAGAGAAAAAAAAGTAGGAGCAGACTACTATTACCAGTTCATAACTGGACATGTTAAACGATTGGGCATGAATATGCTCCAATCTGCAGGTGGCTACTTACTTACCGGTTAAGTGCTGAAATGTGAACAAGCCTAAGCCTGCCAACAATAATAAATTAGTCAGCAGTAAATCAATTCTCCAGCAGCAAGCTAAAATGAAAAACACAGCTGAGTAATAAACCCAGATTGAATGTAGTACAATTAGTATTCGCCGAGATGTTTCATAGCTCTCAGTGGAAAACCAGTGGTCCGTACCTAAACAAGTACAAGTCACAGCAACCAAGCCATTGAATCCACTGCAGACCTAGAATTATTCTCGACAAGTAATAATTGACCACACTCAGTCTCCCTAGGTAATTGATAATATTAGGCTAGAGAATCTAGCACTCCCTAGGTAATTAATATTAGGCTAGAGAATCTAGCACTCAATGCATCTAGCATTCCTGAATTTAGCAATACTATGAAGTTATCAAGCAACTTCTATAATTATAAATTCACTGGGACTAAGGTCCACAATACCTGTGCTTAAGGTTTGCCAAGAGAACCTTATTAATTCAATGTTTTCTGCACTAAGAGTTAGTGAAAAATACTTGCATCAATTTTTGTTTGAGCTGTTTTTCTTTCGTTTCTGCTTAATTATTGTAGGAGCGCAGCACGAACAAACTTGCAAACTTACCAATACGTAAGTGAATCTACAGAGAACTAATAACCCGTGAAACGTTTAGGTTGGGAAAATGTTACAAATTATCTTTGAATAGGATTAATCGTGGCAGTAATTAAATTTCCAGCAACCTTAGGTTTCCCTTTGTCTAATGCATTATCATTAAACATCAGCATTGTTACTTAACATGCTTAATGAGTTCAATATAACTCACCCTGAGTTAGCGTAACAATTGAGCGTTTTAATGTTCCCCATGCTAATACGAGCACTGCTCGCCATGACAATTGAATGATACAATGCTCCCCGCGCTAATTCGAGCACTGCTCACCAGAGAATCTGCCTAGATTCTGTGCTTAGCTATTCTTCAACAAGGATCTTGCACTAATAACCCGAGTTGATCTTACAGCTCGCCTGTGAATTAACGTAATAATTGAGTGCTTTATTGTTCCCCATGCGAATACGAGCTCAATATTGCTCGCCATGATAATTGAACGCTACAATACTCACCTCGTTAGTTCGAGCTCAATATAGCTCACCCTGTTAACTGTTAACGAGCTCAATATAGCTCACCCTGTTAACTGTTAACGAGCTCAATATAGCTCACCCTGTTAACTGTTAACGAGCTCAAAATAGCTCACCCTGTTAACTGTTAACGAGCTCAATATAGCTCACCCTGTTAACTGTTAACGAGCTCAGTATAGTTCACCCTGTTAACTGTTAACGAGCTCAATATACCTCACTCTGTTAACGAGCTCAATATAGCTCACAATGTTAACGAGCTCAACCTGTTAACGAGCTCAATACAGCTCACAATGTTAACGAGCTCAATATAGCTCAACCTGTTAACGAGCTCAATACAGCTCACAATGTTAACGAGCTCAATATAGCTCAACCTGTTAACGAGCTCAATACAGCTCACAATGTTAATTTGAGTACATTTACTGCTCACAATTTAGCTAGAGTGACTTCACTAAGAATTAGTGAGTTATCACAATTAGCTTAGTCCTCTATTTTGGTAGGTTAAAAATTTAAACCATTTATTTATTTAGGTTTAGGGACTTTAGTTAGTGTCAACGGAGTACTAGCCTAGTCTGTACTCACAATTAATTACAGTTGACTATACTTAAAGAGACTGATTTAATAAACTAAATTTTCATCTAAAGGTTGAGGATGTTGTTACGGACCCGAATCCAGCGTCCGAGCACGGAGCAGGGACAACCGCGCCATCTGTGGGTCAGCTCCCGAAACCCCCACCAAATGGACGACGCCACCTGGTGAGGACGAAGTGTACTGGTCACAAGGGCCAGTTTCCAGTCCTGTTCAGCACATAACACAGCCGTTGCTGTCCTCTGGTGAGGTGGTGCTCAGACGACAGCGCCATCTATGGAGTGGATAGGTGGGCGTTTGTGTCTGAGCCTGTAAGTGAGGTGCTTGAGTATGTCCCTGTTATTGATGACGTGTCTGCTTACAGAGTCGACCTGGGACTGCTGTGATGGAAGTTGAGTCAGTCTACCCAAGGCAGCCGTCTCCATACCTTGTGCTTTGCTGCAGCAGCTGAGAGTCGTCTCCCGGAAGAACACTGTGGTCTTACCCTGCCAGTGAAGTGGCAGTTGAAAGGATCGTCGTACCCGGGACCGACTGCTGGAGACGATTAACCACTGGGGTATTGAGGACAGGAGAGTGATTTGTGGTATCACACGAGGCTCCTGACTAGGGCGCTACCCTAGTATCGCTCGTGGAGTGGCCTGACCAGCGTTGCTGATCCGGAACCTGCCAGCAGACCTGCTGGACTTGTGGTTGACGGCCTCCACGGCGGTGCCCCCAGTGGAACTGCGTTTTGGCTGACCTGTGGCCAGGGTAGACTCTGCTTCTCAAAGGATTCGTTGTGAGGCCACGAAAGCACCGAGGACTTGGCACCGAGAGTTTGGATCCAGAGTCTTCAGGAGAAGACGATTGTGTATTTCCCCTGTACAGTGTTAATACCCCTCCCCCTGTGCACTCTTTTATATATTATTTATTTGGTGATGGTAATAATTATAATCTTAAGTTCTTAACTTTATTTCCCTTCCCCTTTAAGTTACTTGCGTCACGGATCTCATCCCTTGAAAGCCACTACTGGTTTGGGGCCGGATACAACTTCCTCTAATAACATCAGAGTACGAACTCAGTTGCGACCCGAGAGGGCCATAACAGATGTATTAATGAGTTTACACTGTCAAGCCTATGAGCTGCAATTCAATTAGCTCATGAGTCATAATAACTAGGCTACTAATCTCTGTCGACTCAGAATCGTCCTTGATTTTAATAAACAAACCTTTTCAGTTCCCTAATATTACACTATTTTAGCTAGTTAGCAAATTAGTTATACCATCAGTCAGAATGACTACTGCACGACAGTGCATATTAAATTAAATTTCATCATTTGATTTTGGGGTGATCATGATGCTGCGTGATGTTATTGTCAAGTAACTCAATAGTTACAAGTCACAGCGACCCTAGACAGTGACTTTACTGTAGTGTCATAGTCTCCTTGATCTTGAATGACCCAATAATACTTTACTGTATAATAATGTAGAATACAATTTATACAATAATGTTATCAGTGCTTGGGAACTTTTTCTGAGTTTACCTACAATTCAGCAACTACGTAATACACCATTACATGTCACTGCGACCCTAGTTGTTGAGTTTATTGTAAGCTTTAGAGGGTTCCTGATTGCAGATAACTTAATCATCTAATATTTCAATTCTGTTCCACCGAGCACCCGCCCCACTAGAGCAGCTGCTCGACAATGCAAACGGAAACTACAAGCCTATTATAGCTCTGACTAAGAGCAAATAATTTCCCATACAATTTGAGTAAACATGATGATACTGTGTTGTGATGTCAAGTAACAAATCAGTTACAAGTCACAATGACCCAAGACATTCACCTCACAGTGGATTCTCAGTTACTTTAAATTGTATGATTTAATCTTTAATTTGTTTGTGTAGGCTATCAACTATAACATTATTTCTTCAAGAGCATCGATGAGTTTGCAATACTCTAAGACTTAGTAACATAACCATTACCTGTCATAGCGACACCAGTCACAGAGTATATTGTAGGCTTTATTAGTCATTAACTTTAGATGATTCACAATACCATGTTTCATTCAACATGAGTTTCTTTACAAGACTTAAAATTCTTGTATGTCCTTGACAATTACGGGACATCCGTTATGTGTGTACTAACATACTAACATTAATACTAACTTCGGGATAGGTAAGGGAGCCGGTCGGCCGAGCGGACAGCACACTGGACTTGTGATCCTGTGGTCCTGGGTTCGATCCCAGGCGCCGGCAAGAAACAATGGGCAGAGTTTCTTTCACCCTATGCCCCTGTTACCTAGCAGTAAAATAGGTACCTGGGTGTTAGTCAGCTGTCACGGGTTGCTTCCTGAGGGTGGAGGCCTGGTCGAGAACCAGGCTGCAGGGACACTAAAAAGCCCAGAAATCATCTCAAGATAACCTCAAGATAGGTTTGTCAGTACTCAACATTGCACTGCGACCCGAGAATTCTCCCCCCGGAGTTATGTTGGAAATTTCCAACACTAATAAACTACTATTGTATTATAATAAATCATTATCATTATATACTAACTACAGTAATTACTAATTTTACTGACGGTCATGTCAACATAAATTAACCATTGCATCTGCATATTAATGCTAGAATTCTCATGAAATAGAGTAGCAACATTGTGTCAGATAATGTCTAGTTAGACACATTTATTACCAATGGGTTAGAGAATTGAATGTGGTTCTCTAAAATCATCAATATTCTGTGTAATAATTACTTACGGATAATATAACTCCTAATAATCTTAAACCGAGAGTTATTAATTAAATTGTTCTGTAGTAACATTTCCTTCTGTCACGCACGAATGTCATAGAGAGAGAGAAAATCTTCTCCATTTTTCGTTTAACACCATAAAACGAGAATATGATAATATTTAAAGCCCTATAATTGCAACCCAGTCCTCATTAACGTATTTCATCCATAATCGCGCGGAAAAGAATTATTCGTGATTTATAAGTTCTGTGGTGAATGCGAGAGACGGGTTGAGGGAGGCGGTGACGCCATTGTAGGAGAGCATGCTTGGACGACAGCGTGCGAGAGAGGAGGGTCCTGGCGTGAAGAGTGGCGAGACACGTGGTGATTAGGAGTTATTGGCAAGAATTACGCTGATACCCAACTAATAGTGAATAATTATTCCTCCACGTGCTCTATAGTGCCCAGCCAGCCAATAACGCGTCTACAATTAAAGCCAAAACCCACAAATACACGTACAACGCAGTGAACGTCTGGGACTGGCAGACGCGATATCGGCAGACTTCAGTATTCCATACACTCACGTTAAGTATAGGTTTCTTTCTTGATGCATCATCTAAGATTGTATATTTGTGAGTAGTCTGTCGTTATATAGTGAGAAGACCCCATATCCAACGTTAGTACCAATTCGGCATTTCTTCTGTTTCATGAATATTGAGCTTAAAAGTAGCCTATTCCAATGCTACTTAATATTCTTTAATTTCCAGCCTGTATGTGAGAAGTCATCGAGTCGTTTCTCTTCATTCGTGCTATTCACCTCTAGTTCCTTCTATGTGGAGATCCTGTGATCACGAGGACGAATGACGAAACGATGTCATAGAAATCGTCTTAAAGCTAAATTTGTCTCTCGTACAAATTTAATTCACCTTATTTGATTCTTATACAATTTTGTAGGATCATTATATTGAATAGATTATTACCAGATATGATGATTGGTAATTCATGTGTTTGCTTTGACTGTTGCTCAGTAATTTAATAATCATTAATATTCACAATTTGAGTTCACATATTTGAATCTATAGCAGTTTAGATTTATAATATCATTTACTCAGCAATGAACTTGTGGCGAACCACACTAGTTCCTAGACATATATGAAGTTCTAGCAATACCCCCCCCCCCAATGTAGGTGTTTGAGGCTCTGACTTTAATTAATTAATCATACAGTCCATTCATTATTTCAAGTGATTGTCCTTTTAACAATTATCCATAGACACTGGTTCTCTAGTGTTATTCTAATGATCACTTTTATTAGTTTTCCCTCTTTTCTCAAAAGTGGGTGGTCCTTCGTTTATTAAATCAAATAAGTAAATAATTGAGTCAAGCCCCAGATATTCCACAGCATTGCTGGGACGCAGAATTACCCAGCGGGCGACCAGAAGGTAAGAGGTGGAAGTGAGGCTACGGCCTGAAGTCCGGCAAATTCTCTGCACGCACAGGTGGGCAGGCCCGGTGGGGGGAGTCACATACTTGATGATTTCTGTGTTGCTTGTTAAGATTTCTCTGGTGATGGTCTGGTTGTGTGAGGAGATTATATGCTACTTGATGGAACCCTGTTGTTTGTGCATTGTTAATCACTTAGAAAGAGACGTTGTTGTCTTGCCTATATACTGAGATCTTTCGGGCTGACAGTCCCCAAGTGGGCATGTGAAGGTATGACGACGTTGGTTTCTTTCAAGGCGTTCTGTTTGGTGTCTGGAGAGTTCTTTATGAGTAGGTTGGCCGTTTTCTTGTTTTTATAGTAAATTGTCAATTGTATCTTCAGATTTTTGTCTGTGGGGATAATAATATCTTTCAGGACACTTTCCTTCTTTTTATGAGCCGTCGAAAAGAAGTTCCTGTAAAACAGTCTAATAGGGGGTACAAGTGTTGTGTTAGTTGACTCTTCAGAGGTTGCATTGCATTTCACCTTTCTCTTTATGACGTCTTCAACATAACTGTTAGAGAAGCCATTGTTGACTAGGACCTGCCTTACCCTACAGAGATCTTCATCGATCTGCTTCCAACCAGAGCTGTGAGTGAGAGCCCGGTCAACCTAAGCGTTGACAACACTCCTCTTGAACCTGTCTGGGCAGTCACTATTGGCATTAAGGCACATTCCTATGTTTGTTTCCTTAGTGTAGACTGCAGTGTAGAAGCTACCATTCTTTTCCGTGACCGTTACATCTAGAAAGGGCAGCTTCCCATCACTCTCCATGAAACTTAACACCGAATTTTGACTCGAATGCCTCCTTCAGCTGCTGCAGACGTCTGAGATCAGGTACCTGCATAAAAATGTCAACATAACCTGCAGTATATGAAGCGTTTCAAGTCCATGTCAACTAAGACCCTCTGCTCTATGGTACCCATGTAGAAATTTGCTAACGGGACACCTAGAGAAGAATCCATGTCGACCCCATCTACTTGCTTATACACATGCCCATTGGGACTCAAGAAGGGTGTCTCTTTAGTGCAGGCTTGGAATAACTTTCTCAGTATGCTCTCTGGTATGTCAAGAGGAGTACAAGCCGGATCGCAATACACTCTGTCCATCATCATCCTGATTGTTTCGTCCACAGGTACTTTGGTAAACAGCGACTCCACGTCCAAAGCGGCTTTTATTCCTGTGGCCCATGCTCCTTGCAGTAAGTCAACGAATTCCTTTGGAGACTTCAGGCTAAAGAAAAAAGGCACATAAGAAGTCAGCAGGCAATTGATTCGCTTAGCCAGTCTGTATGTGGGTGTTGGTATCTGGCTGATGATTGGCCGAATTGGGTTTCCAGTCTTGTGGGTCTTGACATTCCTAAATATATAACCAGGTTTGAATTCACAGATAACCTTTGGCAGGTGGAGTCAGGATTTCTTGGCGTTCACAGTTTCGATCAATCTGTTTACCTTCGTTTTCAATTCGGCTGTAGTGTCCTTCGTTACCCTTTGGAATTTAGTTTGGTCGGAGAGTATGAGGTTCATTTTTGCCAGATATTCGTCTTTTTTAAGAATAACGTATATTAGAGACTTGTCACCTCTCCTGACGACTATATTCTCATGAAAGCTCTTAGTTGTCGCTTTGAGCTCGGGGGACAGTATGGTGCTTCTGTAGTTACCTCCAATCTTTCCTCCTTCTGCAATAAGTTCCGCTTACAAGATGTCTTTAGTGGTAACCTTTTGCGTCTCGAGGTCGAATATGTCGTCCAAAAGGAACTCCAACTCTACTTTCTGGGCCATCTCACTTGGTCTGGACATAACGTGACAGTTTATACCCAGATTCAAGAGAGTGATTTGGTTCTCAGTGAGGTTGATTTCAGCAAGGTTTAAGAAGCCATCTCTGGATCGAGGAATCGCCATAAGTCCTCCAAATAATGTTGTCAGTTTCTTGATGATCCTGGTTTTTGTGCTGTGAAACCTCACTGAGGACCAAATCACTCTCTTGAATCTGGGTATAAACTGTCGCGTTATGTCCAGACCAAGTGAGATGGCCCGAAAAGTTGAGTTGAAGATCCTATTGGACGACATGTAAAAAAGGATTATTAATGGGGGAAATCAGTTTAGGACAGGAATTCGTACAACTGGTTAGAAATGTTAAAAAAAGAGATAAGGAGGGCAAAAAGAAACTATGAAGTTCGAATAGCAGGGCAAGCCAAGACAAATCCTGAAGGGATTATATATCAGTTATATCGAACAAAGATTAGGGAAAGGATAGGTCCATTAAAAACTGAGACAGGTCAGATAACAAACAGATAATGACGAAGAGACGAGTAGTATTTTTAATAAATATTTTATATCTGTATTTACTAAAGAAGAAATTAACAATATGCCTTCAGCCGAACAAGTCTATGTGGGTGGGGACGAGGACAGGTTGACTAGTTTAGCAGTTACCAGGGAGGATGTTATTAAACAAATAGTAAAACTCAAACCAAACAAATCCCCAGGGCCGGATGAAGTGTTTGCCAGGGTGCTTAAAGAATGCAGAGGAGCTTTATGAGCCACTGTCTACCATAGAGTGCCAGAGTCATGGAAGGTTGCTAATGTGGTACCAATTTTTAAGAAAGGAGATAGATCACTTGCGTCAAACTAACGGCCAATTAGCCTAACGTCTATTGTGGGAAAGTTAATTGAGTAGATAACTGTAAATACAATTCGTCTTCATCTTAACAAAAATAAATTAATAAATGATCCGCAACATGGTTTTACAAATGGCCGTTCATGTTTAACAAATATGCTATCATTTTATTCCAACATAGTTGAGGCAGTTGATAGTGGTAAGGTTTGCGATGTTGTGAACCTTGACTTTAGCAAAGTTTTTGATACAGTGCCACATGAAAGACTGATTAAATAGAGGCTCATGGTATTAGGGGTGCTATATTAAGATGGAATAGGACATGGCTGTACCAAAGGAAACAGAGAGTTAGTATAAAGGGTGTTAAGTCAGTGGCAATATGTTGTAAGTGGAGTGCCTCAAGGCTCTGTCCTGGCACCTCTGTTGTTTATACTATATATAAAAGATTTTATAGCAGCCATTTGCAATTCAACTTCGCAATCTCAACACCATCTAGCTCGTTTCTTGTAACCCTATGATCATTACCTAGCCTCAAAACCTTACAATTGTCAGAATTAAACTGCATCTGCCAATCTTTTGACCATTTCAAAACGCTATTTAGATCGTCTTGAAGTGATAGTGAGTCTTTATCCGTGCTTATTTCTCTCCCGATTTTAGTACCATCCGCAAATTTGCAAATATTGCTGCTGAAACCTGAATCTAAATCATTTATATATATTATGAATAACAGAGGGCACAGAACAGAGCCTGGAGGTACTCCACTTACAACATTTTCCCACTCTGACTTGACCCCATTTATACTAACTCTTTGTTTCCTTTGGTATAGCCATGCCCTAATCCAACTTAATATAGCATCCCCATTACCTTGAGCCTTTATTTTTTTAATCAGTCTTTCATGTGGCCCTGTATCAAGAGCTTTGCTATAGTCTAGGTACACAACATCACAAACTTTCCCACTATTAACTGCTTCAACTATGTTGGAATAAAATGAGAGCAGATTTGTTATAAATGAACGGCAATTTGTAAACCAAAGTTGTGAAACATTGATGTTTTTCAAGAAGAAGACGAATAGTATTTGCAATTATCGATTCAAGTAACTTCCCCATAATAGACGTTAGGCAAATTGGCCGATAGTTTGACGAAAGTGATCTATTTCCTTTCTTAAAAACTGGCACCACATTAGTAACCTTCACGACTCTGGCACTCTGCCTGACTCTAGTGATTTATTAAATATGGTTGACAGTGGCTCGCAAAGCTCCTCTTTGCATTCCTTAAGCACCCTAGCAAACACTTAGTCCAGCCCTGGGGATTTGTTTGGCTTGAGTTTCACTATTTGTTTAATAACATCCTCCCTGGTAACAGGTTAACCTAGTCAACTTATCCTCTTCCCCTTCCACATAAACTTGTTTGGCTGAAGGCATAATGTTAAGTTTCTCTCTAGTAAATACAGAGATAAAATATTTATTAAAAATACTACTCGTCTCTTCGTCATTATCAGTTATCTGACCTGTCTCAGTTTTTATTGGAACGATCCTTTCCCTAATGTTTGTTCAATATAACTGAAAAAACCTTTAGGATTTGTCTCTGCTTACCCTCCTATGCGAACTTCATAGTTTTATTTTGCCCTTATCCCCTTTTTAACATATCTAACCAGTTGGATGAATTCTTTTTTTTTTTTTGAGATATATACAAGAGTTGTTACATTCTTGTACAGCCACTAGTACGCGTAGCGTTTCGGGCAAGTCCCTGGAATACGATCCCCTGCCGCGAAGAATCGTTTTTTCATCCAAGTACACATTTTACTGTTGCATTAAACAGAGGCTACAGTTAAGGGTTTGCGCCCAGTAAATCCTCCCCGGCCAGGATACGAACCCATGACATAGCGCTCGTGGAACGCCAGGCGAGTGTCTTACCACTACACCACGAATTCTTGTTCAAACTGACTTCCTCTTTTTTAATCCTTTTGTACCAAGGTCTCTTTCTACCTATAAGGTTCTTCAGATCCTTTGTTATCCATTTTGGGTCATTATTATTCGATCTATTCAATTTGTATGGTATACTATGTTCCTGTGCTTTGCTTAGAATATTTTTAAATAAGTTATATTTTGAGTCAACATCGAAATCCCTTTTTTTACATCACCGACAGTTGGGTTCACTTCTAGCTCCAAGACCGGCCTACCCCAAATACCCAGGACTTTTCAATTTTCTTTTCACCCAAAAAATTTCTTAGGCCATTAAAATCAGCTTTTCGAAAATCTGGCACTTTAACTGAATTTTCTCCTACAAATCTATTCCATTCTATGATAATCTGATTTCTTTGTGATCACTGTTTCCTAGCTCACTCTCTATATCGATGTCATTAATTTGTGTTTCCCTGTTAGGTAACACAAAGTCTAAAATATTATTTTCCTGCATTGGTTCCTTAATGTGTTGCTTAAGAAAGCAATCGTCAATTAATTCTAAAAAAATCTTCTGCTTCATTATTCCCTGTTCTGCCACTCCAGTTTATTCCATTAAAATTAAAGTCACCCATGACACAAATACTGCTAACCCTAGATGCTCTAGATATTTCATTCCCTAGATGTTTTGCTTCAATTCTGTCTAAGTTTGGTGGTCTGTATATAACTCCTATTATAAGATTTCTAGCTTTTTTGTGTCCCTAACATACAAGGCTACATCCCTTCCTCGTCTAATAGATCTATCTGTGTGAAATAGTTTAAATCCATTTATTTGATATTCAGCTAATAATTCTGTTTTCTACATTCATCCATGTTTCAATAAGTGCAATAATATATATTGTTTCTATGCAAATAAGAGCATTTAAATCGTTTATTTTGTTTGTAGACTCCTACTGTTCGTGTAACATACCCTAAGTGTATTGTTATTTTGATTCCTTTCTCTTTCCCTGTTCATTTTGCCAATTTGTTCCCCCACAAACACATAACTTTTATTTCTAAGACAAAAAATGGGACTTAGAAATAACCAATAACAACAAGAACAAAACAATCAACAAAGACAATGTTGGATCATAATCCTAATTACATTACCGAATCTTTAAGAATTTACAGGAGGTAATTTGGTAATTAATCCTCGCCTACGGTAATTAGGAGGCGGGATATCTAATGCTTCAATTTGCAGGAGCTCTGTGGAATAAGTTAATTGAACTATTTTTCATAGTTTTCTGTTAAATATATTGAAGATTTTTATCGTTGTTTAAATTACAATGATTACTGTCTAATAATAATAATGATTTTGTGTACGTGAAAAAGTGTACATTGTATAATTGTTTGTATAAATATATATATGTTATGAATGTGCTAATACACACACACACACACACATCAAGATATCACATAAAGATATGTGGAGAATTAAAATTAAGACAGGTGAAGATATACAGAAACTACAGGACGACCTCGACAAACTGGAGGAATAGTCTAGAAAATGGCTACTAAAGTCCAACTCAGGAAAGTGTAAATTAATGAAATTAGGTGAAGGGAGCAGAAGGCTGAACACAAGGTACCATCTGGGAGGTGAAATCCTACATAAGGCAGATAGAGAAAACGATCTGTGGGATGATATCACACCGAACCTGTCCCCAGACGCCCACATCAAAAGGATATCATCAGCGGCATATGCCAGGTTGGCCAACATAAGAACTGCCTTAAGAAACTTGTGTAAGGTATCGTTGAGGACCTTGTATGCCACTTATGTCAGACCAACCCTGTAGTATGCAGCTAAAGCCTGGAGTTCATACCTAGTTAAACAGAAGACAAAGTTAGAGAAGTCGGAACAAACAATACTACCTATTAGCCTGCGCTGCGTGGCATATGCCATCCATGTAAACGCAGACCAAGACGCCTGGCACGCTTAGGTCGCTGCTAATCATACACAATTATAAGTAAAGAACCTCTAATTTAACCATGACGGGGAGCGGACACCTGCTACTCCAGGGGACTGCCGGGTAATGGAAGGCCATTATTGACCTTTGGGTCACGACGCTGTCATCTGGCACTCCTCTCCCACGGCCAACTGTTCCACATGTTGGGTCCTTATAGCTTAGGGCCACAAGCACGTTGACATATGTTTGTTTCTTTCTCAGTTCTCTAGTTGGCTCATCGGGTAGGAAATGGTGTCTGGCGCCAGCTTGGTCTTAAGGCGCCGGGAGTTTGCTGGTCTTTGTGAACCTCTGGTGTGTCCTGGCTCTGTGGTGGGCCCTGGGTCTGTGGTGGGCCCTGGCTCTGTGGTGGGCCCCTGGCTCTGTGGTGGGCCCTGGCTCTGTGGTGGGCCCTGGCTCTGTGGTGGGCCCTGGCTCTGTGGTGGGCCCTGGCTCTGTGGTGGGCCCTGGCTCTGTGGTGGGCTCTGGCTCTGTGGTGGGCCCTGGCTCTGTGGTGGGCCCTGGCTCTGTGGTGGGTCCTGGCTCTGTGGTGGGCCCTGGCTCTGTGGTGGGCCCTGGCTCTGTGGTGGGCCCTGGCTCTGTGGTGGGCCCTGGCTCTGTGGTGGGCCCTGGCTCTGTGGTGGGCCCTGGCTCTGTGGTGGGCCCTGGCTCTGTGGCCCACCACGGCTGAGGTCACACCAGGAGCCCACCAAGACCCACCAACTCCCGGCACCTCTCGGTCAAGATGGCGCCGGATACCGTCTACCCGCCCAAGGAACCATCCAGAAAACATTCAAAATGAATCATCTTTCCTGTGACCCCAGGCGATATGTGCGCCAAGCGTCGTAACAATCTTGATGGTTGAATAATGGTAAACTGGCATAACGGAACGTGATCTGGCTGCCCCCAAGCCGAGCAGGTGTCTAGACGTCCGCTCGTCTTCAGAGATGAAGCAGGATGAATCAACTTTGTTATGTTAAGCACAGTTCAGAGGACGCCTTGATGCATCTATTGTCCGGTGTCCCTGGGTGGTCGATAGATAGGCTTCCAGTTGGTTCTGTGTGTGGGATGTGTGTCTGATGTAAAGCGAGGCAGTTTTCCTGCCAACTGGCGACTTATGTTTCCTCGACACACACCAACGACGGGGTGCACACGGCCCTGAAGGGTAGCTGCCCCAAACCCAACAACAACAACAACAGTATAAATGTAATTAAAGTCCATAACCAAGCAGTGGCCTCATGTCTACCTTACAACTGTGATCAGCCACAAGCGTCACCAAATACCACACATATAACCAGGATAACATCAGCGGTGTATGCAAAGTTATCAAACATTTATATAGTCTGAAGAAACATGGAAAAGAAAGCTTTCAGGTCTTGTTCCACTAACTGTAGACCATCACTAGAATATCCAGCCCCACTGTGGCAGCCTCACCTGAAACAAAACTAAGATTTACTAAATTGTTGCAGACGACCCTGTCTAGGGCTGGAGCCCAGTCGACCCTGTCTAGGGCTGGAGCCCAGTCGACCCTGTCTAGGGCTGGAGCCCAGTCGACCCTGTCTAGGGCTGGAGCCCAGTCGACCCTGTCTAGGGCTGGAGCCCAGTCGACCCTGTCTAGGGCTGGAGCCCAGTCGGCCCTGTCTAGGGCTGGAGCCCAGTCGACCCTGTCTAGGGCTGGAGCCCAGTCGGCCCTGTCTAGGGCTGGAGCCCAGTCGACCCTGTCTAGGGCTGGAGCCCAGTCGGCCCTGTCTAGGGCTGGAGCCCAGTCGACCCTGTCTAGGGCTGGAGCCCAGTCGGCCCTGTCTAGGGCTGGAGCCCAGTCGACCCTGTCTAGGGCTGGAGCCCAGTCGGCCCTGTCTAGGGCTGGAGCCCAGTCGACCCTGTCTAGGGCTGGAGCCCAGTCGGCCCTGTCTAGGGCTGGAGCCCAGTCGACCCTGTCTAGGGCTGGAGCCCAGTCGGCCCTGTCTAGGGCTGGAGCCCAGTCGGCCCTGTCTAGGGCTGGAGCCCAGTCGGCCCTGTCTAGGGCTGGAGCCCAGTCGGCCCTGTCTAGGGCTGGAGCCCAGTCGGCCCTGTCAAGGGCTGGAGCCCAGTCGGCCCTGTCTAGGGCTGGAGCCCAGTCGGCCCTGTCTAGGGCTGGAGCCCAGTCGGCCCTGTCTAGGGCTGGAGCCCAGTCGGCCCTGTCTAGGGCTGGAGCCCAGTCGGCCCTGTCTAGGGCTGGAGCCCAGTCGGCCCTGTCTAGGGCTGGAGCCCAGTCGGCCCTGTCTAGGGCTGGAGCCCAGTCGGCCCTGTCTAGGGCTGGAGCCCAGTCGGCCCTGTCTAGGGCTGGAGCCCAGTCGGCCCTGTCTAGGGCTGGAGCCCAGTCGGCCCTGTCTAGGGCTGGAGCCCAGTCGGCCCTGTCTAGGGCTGGAGCCCAGTCGGCCCTGTCTAGGGCTGGAGCCCAGTCGGCCCTGTCTAGGGCTGGAGCCCAGTCGGCCCTGTCTAGGGCTGGAGCCCAGTCGGCCCTGTCTAGGGCTGGAGCCCAGTCGGCCCTGTCTAGGGCTGGAGCCCAGTCGGCCCTGTCTAGGGCTGGAGCCCAGTCGGCCCTGTCTAGGGCTGGAGCCCAGTCGGCCCTGTCTAGGGCTGGAGCCCAGTCGGCCCTGTCTAGGGCTGGAGCCCAGTCGGCCCTGTCTAGGGCTGGAGCCCAGTCGGCCCTGTCTAGGGCTGGAGCCCAGTCGGCCCTGTCTAGGGCTGGAGCCCAGTCGGCCCTGTCTAGGGCTGGAGCCCAGTCGGCCCTGTCTAGGGCTGGAGCCCAGTCGGCCCTGTCTAGGGCTGGAGCCCAGTCGGCCCTGTCTAGGGCTGGAGCCCAGTCGGCCCTGTCAAGGGCTGGAGCCCAGTCGGCCCTGTCTAGGGCTGGAGCCCAGTCGGCCCTGTCTAGGGCTGGAGCCCAGTCGGCCCTGTCTAGGGCTGGAGCCCAGTCGGCCCTGTCTAGGGCTGGAGCCCAGTCGGCCCTGTCTAGGGCTGGAGCCCAGTCGGCCCTGTCTAGGGCTGGAGCCCAGTCGGCCCTGTCTAGGGCTGGAGCCCAGTCGGCCCTGTCTAGGGCTGGAGCCCAGTCGGCCCTGTCTAGGGCTGGAGCCCAGTCGGCCCTGTCTAGGGCTGGAGCCCAGTCGGCCCTGTCTAGGGCTGGAGCCCAGTCGGCCCTGTCTAGGGCTGGAGCCCAGTCGGCCCTGTCTAGGGCTGGAGCCCAGTCGGCCCTGTCTAGGGCTGGAGCCCAGTCGGCCCTGTCTAGGGCTGGAGCCCAGTCGGCCCTGTCTAGGGCTGGAGCCCAGTCGGCCCTGTCTAGGGCTGGAGCCCAGTCGGCCCTGTCTAGGGCTGGAGCCCAGTCGGCCCTGTCTAGGGCTGGAGCCCAGTCGGCCCTGTCTAGGGCTGGAGCCCAGTCGGCCCTGTCTAGGGCTGGAGCCCAGTCGGCCCTGTCTAGGGCTGGAGCCCAGTCGGCCCTGTCTAGGGCTGGAGCCCAGTCGGCCCTGTCTAGGGCTGGAGCCCAGTCGGCCCTGTCTAGGGCTGGAGCCCAGTCGGCCCTGTCTAGGGCTGGAGCCCAGTCGGCCCTGTCTAGGGCTGGAGCCCAGTCGGCCCTGTCTAGGGCTGGAGCCCAGTCGGCCCTGTCTAGGGCTGGAGCCCAGTCGGCCCTGTCTAGGGCTGGAGCCCAGTCGGCCCTGTCTAGGGCTGGAGCCCAGTCGGCCCTGTCTAGGGCTGGAGCCCAGTCGGCCCTGTCTAGGGCTGGAGCCCAGTCGGCCCTGTCTAGGGCTGGAGCCCAGTCGGCCCTGTCTAGGGCTGGAGCCCAGTCGGCCCCGTCTAGGGCTGGAGCCCAGTCGGCCCCGTCTAGGGCTGGAGCCCAGTCGGCCCCGTCTAGGGCTGGAGCCCAGTCGGCCCCGTCTAGGGCTGGAGCCCAGTCGGCCCCGTCTAGGGCTGGAGCCCAGTCGGCCCCGTCTAGGGCTGGAGCCCCGTCGGCCCCGTCTAGGGCTGGAGCCCAGTCGGCCCCGTCTAGGGCTGGAGCCCAGTCGGCCCCGTCTAGGGCTGGAGCCCAGTCGGCCCCGTCTAGGGCTGGAGCCCAGTCGGCCCCGTCTAGGGCTGGAGCCCAGTCGGCCCCGTCTAGGGCTGGAGCCCAGTCGGCCCCGTCTAGGGCTGGAGCCCAGTCGGCCCCGTCTAGGGCTGGAGCCCAGTCGGCCCCGTCTAGGGCTGGAGCCCAGTCGGCCCCGTCTAGGGCTGGAGCCCAGTCGGCCCCGTCTAGGGCTGGAGCCCAGTCGGCCCCGTCTAGGGCTGGAGCCCAGTCGGCCCCGTCTAGGGCTGGAGCCCAGTCGGCCCCGTCTAGGGCTGGAGCCCAGTCGGCCCCGTCTAGGGCTGGAGCCCAGTCGGCCCCGTCTAGGGCTGGAGCCCAGTCGGCCCCGTCTAGGGCTGGAGCCCAGTCGGCCCCGTCTAGGGCTGGAGCCCAGTCGGCCCCGTCTAGGGCTGGAGCCCAGTCGGCCCCGTCTAGGGCTGGAGCCCAGTCGGCCCCGTCTAGGGCTGGAGCCCAGTCGGCCCCGTCTAGGGCTGGAGCCCAGTCGGCCCCGTCTAGGGCTGGAGCCCCGCCGGCCCCGTCTAGGGCTGGAGCCCCGCCGGCCCCGTCTAGGGCTGGAGCCCCGTCGGCCCCGTCTAGGGCTGGAGCCCCGTCGGCCCCGTCTAGGGCTGGAGCCCCGCCGGCCCCGTCTAGGGCTGGAGCCCAGTCGGCCCCGTCTAGGGCTGGAGCCCAGTCGGCCCCGTCTAGGGCTGGAGCCCAGTCGGCCCCGTCTAGGGCTGGAGCCCAGTCGGCCCCGTCTAGGGCTGGAGCCCAGTCGGCCCCGTCTAGGGCTGGAGCCCAGTCGGCCCCGTCTAGGGCTGGAGCCCAGTCGGCCCCGTCTAGGGCTGGAGCCCAGTCGGCCCCGTCTAGGGCTGGAGCCCAGTCGGCCCCGTCTAGGGCTGGAGCCCAGTCGGCCCCGTCTAGGGCTGGAGCCCAGTCGGCCCCGTCTAGGGCTGGAGCCCAGTCGGCCCCGTCTAGGGCTGGAGCCCAGTCGGCCCCGTCTAGGGCTGGAGCCCAGTCGGCCCCGTCTAGGGCTGGAGCCCAGTCGGCCCCGTCTAGGGCTGGAGCCCAGTCGGCCCCGTCTAGGGCTGGAGCCCAGTCGGCCCCGTCTAGGGCTGGAGCCCAGTCGGCCCCGTCTAGGGCTGGAGCCCAGTCGGCCCCGTCTAGGGCTGGAGCCCAGTCGGCCCCGTCTAGGGCTGGAGCCCAGTCGGCCCCGTCTAGGGCTGGAGCCCAGTCGGCCCCGTCTAGGGCTGGAGCCCAGTCGGCCCCGTCTAGGGCTGGAGCCCAGTCGGCCCCGTCTAGGGCTGGAGCCCAGTCGGCCCCGTCTAGGGCTGGAGCCCAGTCGGCCCCGTCTAGGGCTGGAGCCCAGTCGGCCCCGTCTAGGGCTGGAGCCCAGTCGGCCCCGTCTAGGGCTGGAGCCCAGTCGGCCCCGTCTAGGGCTGGAGCCCAGTCGGCCCCGTCTAGGGCTGGAGCCCAGTCGGCCCCGTCTAGGGCTGGAGCCCAGTCGGCCCCGTCTAGGGCTGGAGCCCAGTCGGCCCCGTCTAGGGCTGGAGCCCAGTCGGCCCCGTCTAGGGCTGGAGCCCAGTCGGCCCCGTCTAGGGCTGGAGCCCAGTCGGCCCCGTCTAGGGCTGGAGCCCAGTCGGCCCCGTCTAGGGCTGGAGCCCAGTCGGCCCCGTCTAGGGCTGGAGCCCAGTCGGCCCCGTCTAGGGCTGGAGCCCAGTCGGCCCCGTCTAGGGCTGGAGCCCAGTCGGCCCCGTCTAGGGCTGGAGCCCAGTCGGCCCCGTCTAGGGCTGGAGCCCAGTCGGCCCCGTCTAGGGCTGGAGCCCAGTCGGCCCCGTCTAGGGCTGGAGCCCAGTCGGCCCCGTCTAGGGCTGGAGCCCAGTCGGCCCCGTCTAGGGCTGGAGCCCAGTCGGCCCCGTCTAGGGCTGGAGCCCAGTCGGCCCCGTCTAGGGCTGGAGCCCAGTCGGCCCCGTCTAGGGCTGGAGCCCAGTCGGCCCCGTCTAGGGCTGGAGCCCAGTCGGCCCCGTCTAGGGCTGGAGCCCAGTCGGCCCCGTCTAGGGCTGGAGCCCAGTCGGCCCCGTCTAGGGCTGGAGCCCAGTCGGCCCCGTCTAGGGCTGGAGCCCAGTCGGCCCCGTCTAGGGCTGGAGCCCAGTCGGCCCCGTCTAGGGCTGGAGCCCAGTCGGCCCCGTCTAGGGCTGGAGCCCAGTCGGCCCCGTCTAGGGCTGGAGCCCAGTCGGCCCCGTCTAGGGCTGGAGCCCAGTCGGCCCCGTCTAGGGCTGGAGCCCAGTCGGCCCCGTCTAGGGCTGGAGCCCAGTCGGCCCCGTCTAGGGCTGGAGCCCAGTCGGCCCCGTCTAGGGCTGGAGCCCAGTCGGCCCCGTCTAGGGCTGGAGCCCAGTCGGCCCCGTCTAGGGCTGGAGCCCAGTCGGCCCCGTCTAGGGCTGGAGCCCAGTCGGCCCCGTCTAGGGCTGGAGCCCAGTCGGCCCCGTCTAGGGCTGGAGCCCAGTCGGCCCCGTCTAGGGCTGGAGCCCAGTCGGCCCCGTCTAGGGCTGGAGCCCAGTCGGCCCCGTCTAGGGCTGGAGCCCAGTCGGCCCCGTCTAGGGCTGGAGCCCAGTCGGCCCCGTCTAGGGCTGGAGCCCAGTCGGCCCCGTCTAGGGCTGGAGCCCAGTCGGCCCCGTCTAGGGCTGGAGCCCAGTCGGCCCCGTCTAGGGCTGGAGCCCAGTCGGCCCCGTCTAGGGCTGGAGCCCAGTCGGCCCCGTCTAGGGCTGGAGCCCAGTCGGCCCCGTCTAGGGCTGGAGCCCAGTCGGCCCCGTCTAGGGCTGGAGCCCAGTCGGCCCCGTCTAGGGCTGGAGCCCAGTCGGCCCCGTCTAGGGCTGGAGCCCAGTCTAGGGCTGGAGCCCAGTCGGCCCCGTCTAGGGCTGGAGCCCCGTCTAGGGCTGGAGCCCAGTCGGCCCCGTCTAGGGCTGGAGCCCAGTTGGCCCCGTCTAGGGCTGGAGCCCAGTCGGCCCCGTCTAGGGCTGGAGCCCAGTCGGCCCCGTCTAGGGCTGGAGCCCAGTCGGCCCCGTCTAGGGCTGGAGCCCATTCGGCCCCGTCTAGGGCTGGAGCCCATTCGGCCCCGTCTAGGGCTGGAGCCCAGTCGGCCCCGTCTAGGGCTGGAGCCCAGTCGGCCCCGTCTAGGGCTGGAGCCCAGTCGGCCCCGTGTAGGGCTGGAGCCCAGTCGGCCCCGTCTAGGGCTGGAGCCCAGTCGGCCCCGTCTAGGGCTGGAGCCCAGTCGGCCCCGTCTAGGGCTGGAGCCCAGTCGGCCCCGTCTAGGGCTGGAGCCCAGTCGGCCCCGTCTAGGGCTGGAGCCCAGTCGGCCCCGTCTAGGGCTGGAGCCCAGTCGGCCCCGTCTAGGGCTGGAGCCCAGTCGGCCCCGTCTAGGGCTGGAGCCCAGTCGGCCCCGTCTAGGGCTGGAGCCCAGTCGGCCCCGTCTAGGGCTGGAGCCCAGTCGGCCCCGTCTAGGGCTGGAGCCCAGTCGGCCCCGTCTAGGGCTGGAGCCCAGTCGGCCCCGTCTAGGGCTGGAGCCCAGTCGGCCCCGTCTAGGGCTGGATCCCAGTCGGCCCCGTCTAGGGCTGGAGCCCAGTCGGCCCCGTCTAGGGCTGGAGCCCAGTCGGCCCCGTCTAGGGCTGGAGCCCAGTCGGCCCCGTCTAGGACTGGAGCCCAGTCGGCCCCGTCTAGGGCTGGAGCCCAGTCGGCCCCGTCTAGGGCTGGAGCCCAGTCGGCCCCGTCTAGGGCTGGAGCCCAGTCGGCCCCGTCTAGGACTGGAGCCCAGTCGGCCCCGTCTAGGGCTGGAGCCCCGTCTAGGGCTGGAGCCCAGTCTAGGGCTGGAGCCCAGTCTAGGGCTGGAGACCAGTCTAGGGCTGGAGCCCAGTCTAGGGCTGGAGCCCAGTCTAGGGCTGGAGCCCAGTCGGCCCTGTCTAGGGCTGGAGCCCAGTCGGCCCTGTCTAGGGCTGGAGCCCAGTCGGCCCTGTCTAGGGCTGGAGCCCAGTCGGCCCTGTCTAGGGCTGGAGCCCAGTCGGCCCTGTCTAGGGCTGGAGCCCAGTCGGCCCTGTCTAGGGCTGGAGCCTGACTGAGGTAGTTGGCGAGGAGAAGGGCGAGGTGGGAGTTATGAGGAAAACCTAAGAAACTTCTTCTCACCATTTTGGGAAACATGAAGGATATGAGGCGACAAGACTTGTAAGACACATTTGTAAGATACATTTGTAAGACACACTTGTAAGATACATTTGTAAAACACATTTGTAAGACACTTGTAATATTTTTCAGACAGTAGGAAAAAGGATAAAACAAGATTAGCATTAATCTTGTAAGACACATTTGTAAGACATTTGTAAGATTTTAAACTCAAATCAGCCATGTGAGTGTTAACAATAACTTATTCAGTGTAAAATTAATGAGCAAGTGGAATGAGATACAAGTGGTGATGGGCGAGGCTTCAGTATGGTAGCCAGAATGTCTGGGGGACAATTATATAATAGGCTACCTACGACAGAGAGGCAAGGCCCAGGAGCTGAAGCTCAGCATGCAAGAACATATAAGTGAGCATAACCTGGTGTGAGACATAACGAACAAAGACTGTTCTCAGGGGTCGAGGTATAACCCAAAAAACGTAATATACCTGGACCTAGATTCATGAAGCTCTGTGTATTTCTTCGTAAGTGGGTTTGCTACGAAGGTTCCTAAGTGCGCCCTAAGAAGATGCTTAGGTGCGATTCAATAAGGTATACTTAGGAAGAAAATTGTTGGTTCACCTGCGTGCCGATAGAGGTCACTACTGTGTTTCGTTTGGCCAATCAGAGAGCAGCAACATTCTTCATATTGAAGATTTAGCGCTGGCTGAGCTCTACTGCCTCCTATTTACGTCGAATTTTCTTATAAAATTAGTATATTTCGAAGTAAAACAATGTTTTTTCAACTTCTACAGCCAGCACCGACATTGTAGTAAACAAATATGTTACATTTGTTGTTTACCTACGTAATTCTAAGAGATACTGTGTAGCTGTCCTTGTTGCTCGGAAGATGCGCTGACAATTATTGTATATATTTACTGAATTTACCCAATGGCCACTAACTATCTAGTGACCTCGAAAAGGACAGAAAGCCGGCGGCTTGTTAAAGGGCCCACCAATTGAATTAATGTTATTTTTTAGCTGGAATTTGGCATTTACGGCTTCAGCGGGTAGGCGGTTTCATGGGTTTATAGCCCTCTTGGTGGAAAAAAAAACATCTGTTTTCAGTCCTACTTGAGAGAACATACTCTCCAACACTATATCTGTGATTGTCCTGTTATCAGTGACTTCATACCAAATGGTATGAGGTACTTTGAGCTCTGTAATTACTTCATACACTCAGGAATATTGGAAGATATTCTTGTGCTGCACCCAGATTTTGCCAGTGGAGGCTAATAGATCAGCATTAAGTATTTTGTTCTCTCCTAATTCCATGTATGACTGGCCATCCTGTGAGGTGAGGATGTTGGGTGAGCTTGTAGCTGGTTTTTGATCTACACTGTGTGGTCCTTTATACAGTATAGGGAAGCAGCACATTGCTGTGTATACCTAAACATGTTTAAAAATACATTGTTTGAGAGGAGTTTTGTAGAAACTGGTAAGAGTAATTATAATATAATGTTTCCATGATTCAGTGCTTACCTCTTGTGAAAATTGCTTAGAGTTGTTTAGTCAGAGTTGATTTGTTTTTTGTATTGAGGTTGGTATTTTCTAAATTGATTCCATGTACAGTATGTCTAACCATCCTGTGAGATGGGAGTATTAGATAAACTTATAGCTAGTTTTTAATCTACACTGTGTAATATTCCATATAGAATAGGTTAGCAGCACATTGCTGTGTATACCTAATCTTCTTAATAAAAAAAATCAGTAATAAAGATTTTAAATTATAGTTTGTATTATTACAAATACAGTACTGTATTATCCTTATTAAATCATGTTGACCATGGATCATTAAGATCTCATGTTGATATGTAATACAAGTCATATTCTTTTGAACTGCTAATCCATGCTAATCATTCATTAAATTGTGCATTATGTCTTAATTTTTCACTTCCTTGGATATACTGTACAGTACAAAAAGATAGGATAAAAATAAACCAGTAATATTTCTTTCATTATATTTTTCATTTAAATAACTGCATCAATATTTTTACAGCTGACAGGATTTGTTTTCCCATACAGGTGCATTATTTGTTAAAAAATATTTGGTTTATTGTTACACACAATGGTGCTACATAGCCTTCCCAGCTTGGTGCCTTCTTTTAATACTTACTGATTAAAAAATAAATAATAAATACATTTTATTCAGGAAAAGTACATACAGTTGATTTACAAACATAATGTTGGATTTATAGGCAGAGCTAGTACATACAATACCTAAAGCCACTAATACTCATAGCATTTCGGGCAAGGTGTGGGAAAAAAAAAAACAGACTAAAACTTAATAGCAATCGAGATTAGGTATAAATTGTGTTGAAAGAAGGAATAAAAAATACAAAAAGGGGGTTAACATAGCATAAATCAGCAATTGCACATGTTGGTGAACAGCATTGTTTAAAAAATAGCAAGACATGGGTTGACATTTAGGAGGTAAGTTAGGTTACATGGAGTTAATTAGGCAGTACTTGGTTTAACTCTTAAACTGGTTGAGAGAGGTACAGCCTTTGACATGATTCGGGAGGTCATTCCACATTCTGGGTCCCTTGATTTGTAGAGCACTTCTAGTTTGGTTACACATAGCCAAATTGAGTAACAGGAAGAGGTCTTGGACACAAATTTGTTCCATGCTAAATGTAGAGGAATCAGCTGAGTATTCCTCAAATAAAATAAGTTGCTTCAGCTTATAAGGTAAATAAAATAAGCATTTCTCAAATAAGTAGCTGCCTCACCTCACTGCTACATAGCCTTCCCGGCATGGTGCCTTCTTTTGATAATTACTTGTTCCACACCCAAATTGTATAACACGAAGAGATCTTGGACCCCTACTTCCCTCTCTCTTTTTTAATAATCATATAGTCATAATTATAGCTTTAAGTATTCAATGAATAAAGTTTTTGACATTTTTACCCTTTTCCTTACCTAACATCATTTGTGCAGCATATTTTTATTTTATGTCTCACCCAGATTTAATTTCAAAATAAAACCAAACTAAATAAATTAGAAATGGGTATGTATAGCTAAGGTACACCCTTACTACTAGGTGAACAGGGGCATTTGGTGATAGTAAATGATCCCATCAGGCAGGGCTCATCACCTTCTCTCATATTTCATGTTCACCAGTGTTTATTTACTTAATAACTACTGGTATAATATCTTGCTATTATAAAACTAATTCTACTATCATCAAACACATATTTACTTCAAGTTTCAAGCAGAGAATGCATATATAACTAACACGAAGGACTCCTCTCCACTAGATTCACCAGCTATAATATTTTGGTCATGTTCCAATATCATAAATCGATCCCAGTGTTATGTAGTAGAGAAAAAATGACTTATATCCAGTTTACGTAAAGCTACGAGTGGTCGAAACCACACTTAAATCCCGGAATGAACTTACGAAGATTTTTCCACTTAGGGTAGTTAATTGAATACGGACGTAGCCGCCACGAAGGCGCTAAGACGGAAAACGCTCTTAGCTAAGAGGAAAAACCTTCGTAAGTACCTTCCTGAATCCGGCCCCAGACAGTTATTGTCAGGTTTGTAATGGAGAGCCGAGTGCGCGGCAGTACACTTTTTAAATTTATCATGTGTAATTATCATAAAATATAAACAATAAAATGCCCCAAAAATATTAAAGCAAACACAAAATTATTTAGTAAATTTGTTATATATATTAGAGAAGTGTGGTAGTGGGAATAGATGAGAGTGGTTAAGGAGTAAGAGGTGGGAGTGGAAGGTGGAGGAGGCGGCGACGCTGCTGCTGCCGGCCGCCATGGCGTCTCGCCCCACCAGTCACGCCCACAGTCTCAACGCGTCCACCACACCTACAGTGTCAACACGCCCACCACACGCCCACAGTCTCAACGCGTCCACCACACGCCCACAGACTCAACACGCCCACCACAGACACTACACTCAACAATAAAGGTAAGGTTATGCTGTAACTGAGGCAGAGGAGCACAGCCCTCCGCCGCCGCCATTGTTTACATTGAAAAACGTTTCCAGACATATTTTTTTAAAATTATACTTATTGTGTTTTACGGTTAATAACATGAGGTTAGCTTCTCAGTTCTTCAGCAAAGTTGAAAAGCTTGAACTTGATTAGTTCTTTGTTTTAATATTATAATGGAGACATTGGAGCCAGATGACCAGGTGTATGGCCGGCTGCCTCCCTCACTTGTTTGAAGCGTGGCTGTGGGGGCGTGGCTGTGTGGGCGTGGCTGTGGGGGCGTGGCTGTGGCGTAGTGGCTGTGGTATCGTGGGCGTGACTGTGGCGTAGTGGCTGTGGGGGCGTGGCTGTGGTGTCGTGGGCGTGGGGTCGTGGCTGTGGTATCGTGGGCGTGACTGTGGCGTAGTGGGTGTGGTGTCGTGGCTGTGGGGGCGTGACTGTGGCGTAGTGACTGTGGTGTCGTGGCTGTGGGGGCGTGACTGTGGCGTAGTGACTGTGGTGTCGTGGCTGTGGGGGCGTGGCTGTGGGGGGCGTGGCTGTGGGGGCGTGACTGTGGCGTAGTGGCTGTGGTGTCGTGGGCGTGGGGTCGTGACTGTGGCGTAGTGGCTGTGGTGTCGTGGCTGTGGTATCGTGGGCGTGACTGTGGGGGCGTGACTGTGGCGTCGTGGCTGTGGTGTCGTGGGCGTGGGGTCGTGACTGTGGCGTAGTGGCTGTGGTGTCGTGGGCGTGGGGTCGTGGCTGTGGTATCGTGGGCGTGACTGTGGCGTCGTGGCTGTGGTGTCGTGGGCGTGGGGTCGTGACTGTGGCGTAGTGGCTGTGGTGTCGTGGGCGTGGGGTCGTGACTGTGGCGTAGTGGCTGTGGTGTCGTGGGCGTGGGGTCGTGGCTGTGGTATCGTGGGCGTGACTGTGGGGGCGTGACTGTGGCGTAGTGGCTGTGGTGTCGTGGCTGTGGGGGCGTGACTGTGGCGCTGTGGTGTCGTGGGCGTGGGGGCGTGACTGTGGCGTAGTGGCTGTGGTGTCGTGGGCGTGGGGTCGTGACTGTGGCGTAGTGGCTGTGGTGTCGTGGCTGTGGGGGCGTGACTGTGGCGTAGTGGCTGTGGCGTAGTGGCTGTGGTGTCGTGGCTGTGGGGGCGTGACTGTGGCGTAGTGGCTGTGGTGTCCTGGGGGCGTGACTGTGGCGTAGTGGCTGTGGTGTCGTGGGCGTGGGGTCGTGACTGTGGCGTAGTGGCTGTGGTGTCGTGGGCGTGGGGTCGTGACTGTGGCGTAGTGGCTGTGGTGTCGTGGCTGTGGGGGCGTGACTGTGGCGTAGTGGCTGTGGTGTCGTGGCTGTGGGGGCGTGACTGTGGCGTAGTGACTGTGGTGTCGTGGCTGTGGGGGCGTGACTGTGGCGTAGTGGCTGTGGTGTCGTGGGCGTGGGGTCGTGACTGTGGTGTCGTGGCTGTGGGGGCGTGACTGTGGCGTAGTGGCTTTGGTGTCGTGGCTGTGGGGTCGTGACTGTGGCGTAGTGGCTGTGGTGTCGTGACTGTGGCGTAGTGGCTGTGGTGTCGTGGCTGTGGGGGCGTGACTGTGGGGGCGTGACTGTGAGGGCGTGACTGGCGTAGTGACTGTGGTGTCGTGGCTGTGGGGGCGTGACTGTGGCGTAGTGACTGTGGTGTCGTGGCTGTGGGGGCGTGACTGTGGGGGCGTGACTGTGGCGTAGTGACTGTGGTGTCGTGGCTGTGGGGGCGTGACTGTGGGGGCGTGACTGTGGTGTCGTGGCTGTGGGGGCGTGACTGTGGCGTAGTGGCTGTGGTGTCCTGGGCGTGGGGTCGTGACTGTGGCGTAGTGGCTGTGGTGTCGTGGGCGTGGGGTCGTGGCTGTGGTATCGTGGGCGTGGCTGTGGGGGCGTGACTGTGGCGTCGTGGCTGTGGGGGCGTGACTGTGGCGTCGTGGCTGTGGGGGCGTGACAGTGGGGTCGTGGGCGTGGCTGTGGGGGCGTAGGCGTGGCTTTGGGGGCATGGCTATGGGAGCGTGGGCATGACTGTGGGGTCGTGGGCGTGACTGTGTTCACCTAGTTGTGCTTGCGGGGGTTGAGCTCTGCTCTTTCGGCCCGCCTCTCAACTGTCAATCAATTATTTCTAACTACTACTACTTTCTCCCCCCCATGCCCCCCACCCCCCCACCCCCCCATCGCCCCCACCCCCCACATCCCCTCCAACCCCCCCATCCCCTCCAACCCCCCCCATCCACCCAACCCCCCATCCCCCCAACCCCCCCCATCCACCCAACCCCCCCCCATCCACCCAACCCCCCATCCCCCCAACCCCCCCCATCCCCCCATCCCCCCTCATCCCCCCAACCCCCCCCATCCCCCCAACCCCCCCCCATCCCCCCATCCCCCCCTCATCCCCCCAACCCCCCCCATCCCCCCAACCCCCCCATCCCCCCAACCCCCCCACAACCCCCCCCATCCCCCACCCCCCAACCCATCCCCCCCCAACCCCCCCATCCTCCCCAACCCATCCCCCCCAACCCCCCATACCCCACCCCCCAACCCCCCCATCCCCCACCCCCCCAACCCCCCCATCCCCCACCCCCCATCCCTCACCACCCCAACCCCCCCATCCCCCACCACCCCCATCCCCCAACCCCCCCATCCCCAACCCCCCCATCCCCAACCCCCCCATCCCCCACCACCCCCAACCCCCCCATCCTCCACCACCCCCATCCCCCACCACCCCCATCCCCCACCACCCCCATCCCCCACCACCCCCAACCCCCCATCCCCCTATCACCCCCAACCCCCCCAATTCCCCCATCCCCCTATCACCCCCAATTCCCCCATCCCCCTATCACCCCCAACCCCCCCATCCCCCTATCACCCCCAACCCCCCCATCCCCCTATCACCCCCAACCCCCCATCCCCCTATCACCCCCAACCCCCCCATCCCCCTATCACCCCCAACCCCCCCATCCCCCACCACCCCCAACCCCTCCATCCCCCACCACCCCCAACCCCTCCATCCCCCACCACCCCCAACCCCCCCATCCCCCACCACCCCCAACCCCCCAATCCCCCACCCCCCCAACCCCCACCCCCCATCCCCCCCACCCCCTAACCCCACCCCCAACCCCCCACACCCCCCTTCGTGGGCGTGGCTGTGGGGTCGTGGGCGTGGCTGTGGGGTCGTGGGCGTGGCTGTGGGGTCGTGGGCGTGGCTGTGGGGTCGTGGGCGTGGCTGTGGGGTCGTGGGCCTGGCTGTGGGGGACTTGTGGAGTGGGGGTCGTGGGCTTGAGGAGTGGGGGTCGTGGGCTTGTGGAGTGGGGGTCGTGGGCTTGTGGAGTGGGGGTCGTGGGCTTGAGGAGTGGGGGTCGTGGGCTTGAGGAGTGGGGGTCGTGGGCTTGAGGAGTGGGGGTCGTGGGCTTGAGGAGTGGGGGTCGTGGGCTTGAGGAGTGGGGGTCGTGGGCTTGAGGAGTGGGGGTCGTGGGCTTGAGGAGTGGGGGTCGTGGGCTTGAAGAGTGGGGGTCGTGGGCTTGAGGAGTGGGGGTCGTGGGCTTGAGGAGTGGGGGTCGTGGGCTTGAGGAGTGGGGGACGTGGGCTTGAGGAGTGGGGGACGTGGGCTTGAGGAGTGGGGGTCGTGGGCTTGAGGAGTGGGGGTCGTGGGCTGGAGGAGTGGGGGTCGTGGGCTGGAGGAGTGGGGGTCGTGGGCTTGAGGAGTGGGGGTCGTGGGCTTGAGGAGTGGGGGTCGTGGGCTTGAGGAGTGGGGGTCGTGGGCTTGAGGAGTGGGGGTCGTGGGCTTGAGGAGTGGGGGTCGTGGGCTTGAGGAGTGGGGGTCGTGGGCTTGAGGAGTGGGGACGTGGGCTTGAGGAGTGGGGTCGTGGGCTTGAGGAGTGGGGGACGTGGGCTTGAGGAGTGGGGGACGTGGGCTTGAGGAGTGGGGGACGTGGGCTTGAGGAGTGGGGGACGTGGGCTTGAGGAGTGGGGGTCGTGGGCTTGAGGAGTGGGGGTCGTGGGCTTGAGGAGTGGGGGTCGTGGGCTTGAGGAGTGGGGGACGTGGGCTTGTGGAGTGGGGGACGTGGGCTTGAGGAGTGGGGGACGTGGGCTTGAGGAGTGGGGGTCGTGGGCTTGAGGAGTGGGGGTCGTGGGCTTGTGGAGTGGGGACGTGGGCTTGAGGAGTGGGGGTCGTGGGCTTGTGGACTGGTGTCGTGGAGTGGAGGCGTGGGCGTGGGTTTTCTTGTTATTGGGGGAGGGTGTCCTGACCAATTTTTGCTGGCAGGCTTGAGCTCCAGCTCTTGGAACCCGAATATCTCGATGCTGGTTATCTAATACAATGACTCCTGACCTATTGCCCTATCATACCTGCACTTAAAGTTATGAATAGTTTGCCTCCACAACCTAGCTGCTCCTTAAGGTCATTCCATTCACTAACACAGTCGGGTTTGTTCTCGACGCACTATCATGAATTTCGGGTTCGAATCTCGGTCGGGACAGAAAGGGCTGTGTACTCACCTATTTGTACCCACCTACCTCACCTTGAGCCATCTGTCAATCAACTAATGTACAGATTCCTGAGCCTACTGGGCTCTATCATATCGACATTTGAAACTGTGTATGGAGTCAGCCTCCACCACATCACTGCCTAATGCATTCCACCTGTTAACTTCTGACACTGAAAGTTTTTTCTAACGTCCCTGTGACTCATTTGGGTACTCAGTTTCCATCTGTGTCCTCTTGTTCGCGTACCACCAGTATTAAACAGTTTATCCTTACCTAATCTGTCAATTCCCCTGAGGATTTTGTAGGTACTGATCATGTCTCCCTTACTCTTCTGTTTTCCAGTGTCGTGAGGTGCATTTCCCGCAGTCTTTCCTCGTAACTCATGCCTCTTAGTTCTGGGTTGTGCATGCGGGGGTTAATCTCTGGCTCTTTGGTCCTGCCTCTCAACTGTTAATAAACTGGTGTACTGATTCCTGAGCCTAAGGGGCTATATCTATATTAGAAACAGTGTATGGAGTCAGCCTCCATTACATCACTGCCTAATGCATTCCATCTGTTAAATAATCTTAACACTGATAAAGTTGTTTCCAACGTCCCTGTGGCTCATTTGGGTACTCAGTTTCCACCTGTGTCCCTTTGTTCTTGTAACACCTGTTTTAAACAGTTTATCTTTATCTTCCCTGTTAATTCCTCTGAGAATTTTGTAGGTAGTGATCATGTCTCCCATTACTCTTCTGTCTTCCAGTGTAGTGAGGTGCATTTCTTGCAATCTGTCGTCCTAATTCATGCCTCTTAGTTCTGGGACTAGTCTAGTGGCATACCTCTGAACTTTTTCCATCTTCATGTTGCACTTGACAAGGTACGGGCTCCATGCTGGGGCCGCATACTCCGGGATTGGTCTTACATATGTGGTATACAAGTTTCTGAATGATTCCTTGCACAGGTCCCTGAAGGCAGTTCTGATGTTAGCCGGCCTTGCATACTCTGCAGATGTTATTCTTTTGATGTGGGCTTCGAGAGACAGGTTTGGTGTGATATCAACTCCTAGATCTTTCTCTGACCTTTTCATGAAGGACTTCATCTTCCATTCTGTATCCATTGTCTGGCCGCCTGTTTCCACTGCCTAGTTTCATTACCTTTTATTTACTCGGGTTGAACTTTAGTAGCCATTTGTTGGACCATTCATTCAGTCTGTCTAGGTCATCTTGTAGCCTCATACTCTCTTCCCCTGTCTTAATCTTCCTCATAATTTTTGCATCAGCAAACAATGAGAGGAATGATTCTATATCCTCTGGGAGATCATTTACATATATCAAAAACAGTATTGGTCCAAAGACTGAACCCTTGCGGGACTCCACTGGTAACGCCTCGCCAGTCTGAGGTCTCAACCCTCACAATGACTTACTGTCTTCTGCTATCTCCCTTATCCAGAACCTTCCCTTTCACTCTTGCCTGCATCTCTAGCTTTCGCACTAGTCTCTGGTGTGGTACTGTGTCAATGGCTTTCTGGCAATCCAAAAATATGCAGTCTGTCCACCCCTCTCTTTCTTGCCTGATCATAGAATTCAATTAATCCTGTGAGGCATGACTTGCCATCCCTGAAACCATGATGATGTCGTGTCACAAAGTTCCTTCGCTCCAGATGTTCCACTAGCTTTTTCGCACAATCTTCTCCATCAGCGTGCATGGTACGCAAGTTAGGGACACTGGCCCGTAGTTCCATACCTCCTGTCTACCCCCCTTCTTGTATATCTGGACTACGCTTGCCTTCTTCCATATTTCTTGCAGTTTACCTGTTACCAGTGATTTGTTATACACCATGGAGTATAAGAATTTACTTATACTTATAAATATGGAGTATTTGTTGTACCAAGCAAGCACAGTGCTTCTGCTCCTTCCTTCAGTATCCAAGTATCCATCTGGGCCTATAGCCTTTGACACATCAAAATTTAGCAACAGTTTCCTTACTTCCCCACTGGTGATCTCAAACTCTTCTGGTGGGTCCTGGTTAACTATTCCTTCTCTTATCTCTGGAACTTCTCCTTCCTCTAATGTGAAGACTTCCTGGAATTTCTTATTGAGTTCCTCAAACACTTCCTTGTCGTTTATAGGGAATCCGTCGGCCCCTATCCTTAATTTCATTGCCTGTTCCTTTACTGTATTTTTCCTCCTGATTTGGCTGTGCAGCATTTTAGGTCGAGTCTTTGCCTTGCTTGAGATGTTTTTTTCGTATTGTCTTTCTCCCTCTCTTCTCAACCCCACATATTCATTTATGGCACTCTGGTATTTTTCTCTGGTCTCAATTGTCCTGTTATTTCTATAGTTTCTCCATGCCCTTTTACTTTGCTGCTTAGCTAGCCTACATCTCTGATTAAACCACGAGTTTCTCATCCTCATTTCATTATTTTCCTTTTGGAATGGAACAACCTTGTCTGCTGCCTCCTTACACTTCTGCGTGATGTAGTCTATCATGTCTTGAACCGTCTTAACTTTAGCTATGTTTCCCATGTTATGTTATATCTGTTAGGAATTTTCTTATCACCTCATAGTTTCCCTTTCGGAATGCCAGCCTTTTGTTTTCAGTAGCCCTCCTCGAGTTCAATAACCCTTCTTCAGTTAGATACTCTAACACCAGTACACTGTGGTGGTTCATTCCTATCTGGGCCTTGAAAGCAATTTCTCTTATGCCGGAGTCGTTCAGAGTGAAGACGAGGTCGAGTCTCGCTGGTTCATCGTTTCCTCTCATCCATGTGGGTTCTCCGACATGCTGGCTTAAGAAGTTTCTTGTCACCACCTCCATTAGTTTAGTTCTCCATATATCCTCACCTCCATGCGGTTCCTTCTTATCCCAGTCTATCTTTCTGTGATTGAAGTCCTTCATGATGAGCAGATGGGATATATTCCTACAGGCAGCAGAGGCTGCCCTTGCAATTATAGTGTTAACTGCCATGATGATAATGTCATACTCTTGCCTGGATCATGTGTCATTTGGTGGAGGGTTATATATCACTGCTACTATTACTTTTGGTCCTCCCATTGTCATGGTGCGTGTTATGTAGTCTCCGAATCACTCGCAGCCTGGGATAACCATCTCCTTGAAACTCCGTTCCTTTCTTATTAGTAGGGCCACACCACCTCCTTCCCTTCTTTCCTTCCCTCTCTTTCCTTATTACAGTGTAGTCCTGGGGAAACACTTAATTTGTTATGATTCCTAAGAGTTTTGTTTCTGTGAGTCCAATTACACCTGGGTTCACTTCTTGTGTGCTTCTCCTTAGTTGACTTGCCTTGCTTGGGATCCCATCTATGAGTACATCACCCTGAAACTAACTCTCTACTGTCCTTTCTCAGATCCTATTGCTTCTCCCCGTGAAGCAGGGAGCGACCGGGATGGGAGGGCTTATGAAGGGGAACCTGGAGGATCTGGGATGTGCGGGGGCTGGGAGGATCTGTACTGTGAGGGCTGTGTAGGAATGAGGGCTTGGGGGGTGTGGAGGTGGGGGGGGGGGTGAGAGGGTGTGGCCTGGGGATATGGGAGGAGGGAGGGCTTGGGGGAATGGTGGGCTTAGGGGGCAGAAGAGGAAGGAGGGCTTGGGGTGGGGTGAAGTTGGGGGAAAGGGAGTGTTGAGGGGGGATGAAGAAGGGAGGTCTTAGGGGAGTGGGGGAGAAGGGAAGGCTCAGGGAAGTGGGGGAGAAGGGAGGGCATAGGGGAGTGGGGGAGAAGGGAGGGCATAGGGGGTGGAGGAGAAGGGAGGGCATAGGGGGTGGAGGAGAAGGGAGGGCATGGGATATTAAGGAGGACTTGGGGGGGGGGAGAAGGGAGATCCTGGAGAAGGGGGGGGGGTGCCATAGGTGGGCACCTTGAGCACCAGGTGTTGGGGCATGTAGGACATCTATTGGGTGGCGGATGGGGGTGGTGCTACTCTCACTATATCTGTTGAGCTGCTCGTGGAGGGTTCCCCACTCACTCACACAGGGTGTACTCACCTAGTTGTACTCGCCTAATTGTGTCTGCAGGATCGAGCATTGACTCTTGGATTCCGCCTTTCGAGCATCGGTTCTTTACAGCAATGACTCCTGTCCCATTTCCCTATCATACCTGGTTATAAAATTATGAATAGTATTTGCTTCCACAACCTGTTCCTGAAGTGCATTCCATTTTCCCACTACTCTCACGCTAAAAGAAAACTTCCTAACATCTCTGTGACTCATCTGAGTTTCAAGCTTCCATCCATGTCCCCTCGTTCTGTTACTATTCCGTGTGAACATTTCGTCTATGTCCACTCTGTCAATCCCTCTGAGTATCTTATACATTCCTATCATGTCCCCCCTCTCCCTTCTTCTTCTAGTGTCGTAAGGCACAGTTCCCTCAGGCGCTCCTCATACCCCATCCCTCGTAGCTCTGGGACGAGTCTCGTTGCAAACCTCTGAACCTTTTCCAGTTACGTTATATGCTTCTTCAGATGGGGACTCCATGATGAGGCGGCATACTCTAAGACTGGCCTCACGTAGGCAGTGTAAAGCGCCCTAAATGCCTCCTTACTTAGGTTTCTGAATGATGTTCTAACTTTTGCCAGTGTAGAGTATGCTGCTGTCGTTATCCTATTTATATGTGCCTCAGGAGATAGATTAGGTGTTACGTCCACCCCCAGGTCTCTTTCGCGCGTCGTCACAGGTAGGCTGTCCCCTTCATTGTGTACTGTCCCTTTGGTCTCCTATCTCCTAGTCCCATTTCCATAGCTTTACATTTGCTCGTGTTGAATTCCAGTAGCCATTTCTCTGACATCTCTGCAACCTGTTCAGGTCCTCTTGGAGGATCCTGCAATCCTCATCTGTCACAACTCTTCTCATCAACTTTGCGTCATCTGCAAACATCGACATGTAGGACTCTACGCCTGTAAACATGTCGTTAACATGTACAAAAAATAGAATTGGTCCCAGCACCGATCCTTTTGGTACTCCACTTGTTACTGTTCGCCAGTCCAACTTCTCGCCCCTTACCGTAACTCTTTGGCTCCTTCCTGTTAGGTAGTTCCTTATCCATGCTCGGACCTTTCCCCCCACCCCCGCCTGCCTCTCGAGCTTGAACAGCAGTCTCATGTGCGGTACTGTATCAAAGGCTTTTTGGCAGTCCAGAAATATGCAGTCTGCCCAACCATCTCTGTCCTGTCTTATCCTCGTTATTTTATCATAGAATTCCAGAAGGTTTGTTAGGCACGATTTCCCTGTCCAGAACCCATGTTGATGTTTGTTCACAAACCTAATGTTCTCCAGTTGTGCAACCAGTCGTAGCCTAATTATTCTTTCCAGTATTTTACAGGGGATGCTTGTCAGTGATACAGGTCTATAGTTAAGTGCCTCCTCCCTATTACCTTTCTTGAAGATCGGCACGACATTTGCCTTCTTTCAGCAACTGGGCAATTCTCCCCACATAAGTGACTCATTAAAAGATCATTGCCAGAGGCACACTGAGGGCCTGCGCTGCTTCTTTTAGTATCCACAGTGATACTTTGTCTGGTCCAACTGCTTTAGTTGCATCTAGAGTTGTCAACTGTTTCATTACCTCCTCCGTTGTCACCTCTATATCTGATAGTCTTTCATATAGGGTAACCCCTTCCAACAATGGGAGCTGCTCAGGCTCGGTAGTGAACACTCCATGGAAACTGGCATTCAGTGCCTCACAGATTTCCTTGTCACTTTCAGTATATGCCCCCTCTGTCTTCGTTAGTCTTGTCACTTGGTCGTTCACCGACATTTTTCTTCTTATATGACTGTGTAGTAACTTAGGTTGTTTTTTCGCTTTGATTGCAATATCGTTCTCATAGTCCCTTTCCGATGTTCGTCTTATGTTAATGTAATCGTTCCTAGCTCTGTTGTATCTGATCCTGTTGTCCTCTGTCCTTTGTCTTCTGTACTTCCTCCACTCCCGCCTGCTGGCCATTTTTGTTTCCTGACACTGTCTATTAAACCATGGGTTATTATATTCCTTCTTATTTTTTCTCTTTACTGTTGGTATAAATCTCTCTTCGGCCTCCTGGCATTTCTGTATGACTAGGTCCATCATATCTTGGACTGTTTTTCCTCTAATTTCTTCCTCCCACTGCACTTCACCCAGAGTGTCCCTTATCCTCTTATAGTCCCCTTTCCTGTAGTCAACTCTCCATTCCCAGATCTCTTGTCCCATGGTCATAAGTTTGAATTCCATCATGTAGTCAAAGACTAGGACACAATGGTCACTGGCCCCTAGAGGTATTTCATGCATTAAATTCTCTCTATCTTCTACGTTCTGGGTGAAAATCAGGTCTAATAGGCTCGGTGCCTCTCCTCCTCTTTCCCTTATGTCTTCCTTCACATGTTGTGTTAGGAAATTCCTGTCTATAACATCTACTAATTTTGCTCCCACGTTTCGTCCCCTCCATGGGGATTCCTTGATTCCCAATTTATCTCTCCATGATTTAGGTCCCCCATGATCAGCAGCTTCGCTCTCATTCTGTGGGCTAGTGTAGCTGCCTTCTGCAGTTCATCTATACATGCTTTGTTGTTGTCATCATACTCCTGCCTGGGTCTTCTACTGTTTGGTGGGGATTGTAGATTACCAAGATCACAATCTTCCTCCCATCTACTGTCAGAGTTCCATGTATGAAGCTTGTGCACTCATTGGTAACTCGATTTCCCAGGTCTTCAAACTTCCATTTCCGCTTTATTAGGAGTGCTACTCCCCCTCCCTGTCTCTGTGTCCTCTCTTTTCGTATCACCTGGTACCCTTGAGGAAAGATTGCATCTGAGATCATGTCATTAATTTTAGTTTCCACAATTGCAACTATGTCAGGATCTGCTTCACTCACTCTTCTTTTATCTCTTCTGCTTTATTAGATACCCCATCAGCATTGGTGTACCAAACCTTGAGATTCTTCATGGAAACTCTTGTACCAGAGGGTGTGTGTGGGAGAGTGTGTGTGTACTCAGCCTAATTGTGCTTGTGGGGGTTGCGCTTTGGCTCTTTGGTCCCACCTCTCAACTGGTGTACAGATTCCTGAGCCTACTGGGCCTCTATCATATCTACATTTGAAACTGTGTATGGAGTCAGCCTCCACCACATAACTTGCTAGTGCATTCCATTTATTAACTACTGACACTAAAAAAAATCTTTCTAACGTCTCTTTGGCTCATCTGGGTACTAAGTTTCCACCTGTGTCCCTTTGTTCGTGTCCCTCCTGTGCTGAAGAGTTTGTCCACCCTGTCAACTCCCCTGAGAATTTTGTAGGTAGTTATCATATCTCCCCTTACTCTTCTGTTTTCCAGGGATGTGAGGTTCAGCTCCTTTAGCCTTTCCTCGTAGCTCATTCCTCTCGGTTCCGGGAAGAGCCTGGTGGCATACTGCTGGATCTTCTCTTACTTTGTCACGTGTTTAACTAGGAGCTGCTTACTTCAGGATTGGTCTGACATAAGTGGTATACAGGGTCCTGACCGATTCTTTACACAAGTTTCTAAAGGCAGTTCTTATGTTGGCTAGTCTAGCATATGCCGCTGATGATGTCCTTTTGATGTGGGCCTTTGAGGACAGGTTCGGTGTGATATCAACCCCTTAGATCTTTCTCTCCAATTGACTCGTGCAGGATTTCACCTCCCAGATGATACCTTGTGTTCAGCCTTCTGCTCCCTTCGCCTAATTTCATTACCTTACACTTTCCTGAGTTAAACTTTAGCAGCCATTTTCTAGACCATTCCTCCAGTTTGTCCAGGTCATCCTGTAGTCTCTGTCTATCTTCATCCGTCTTGATTCTTCTCATAATTTTTGCATCAGCAGCAAACATTGAGAGGAACGAATCTATACCCCTGGAAGCTCGTTTACATATATTAGAAACAGGATGGGTCCAAGTACTGAGCCCTGTGGGACTCCGCTGGTGACATCTCGCCACTCTGATGTCTCCCTCCTCACCGTTACTCGCTGTTTCCTGTTGCTTAAGTACTCCCTTATCCACTGGAGCACCTTCCCTTTTACTCCTGCCTGATGCTCCAGCTTTTTTAATAGCCTTTTATGGGGCACTGTGTCAAAGACTTTTGGCAGTCCAGGAAAATGCAGTCGGCCCACCCTTCTCTTTCTTGCCTAATGTTTGTTGCCTGGTCATAGAATTCTATTAAACCTGTGAGGCACGATTTACCATCTCTGAACCCATGTTGGTGGTGTGTTACAAAGTTATTTCCCTCCAGGTGCTCTACGAGCCTTTTCCTCACGATCTTCTCCATCACCTTGCATGGTATACAAGTTAGGGAAACTGGCCTGTAGTTCAATGCCTCTTGCCTGTCACCCTTCTTGTATATTGGGACTATGTTAGCTGTCTTCCAACTTCCTGGTAAGTCTCCTGTTTCCAGTGACCTGTTATACACCATAGAGAGTGGCACACTTAGTGCTTCTGCACCTTCCTTTAGTATCCATGGTGAGATTCTGTCAGGCCCAACAGCCTTTGTCACATCCAGCTCCAGCAGCCACCTTTTGACCTCATCACTGGTGAGGTCAAATTCCTCCGGGGTTGCTTGGTTTGCCGCCGCCTCATTTAGTGCAGGGGCTTCTCCTTGTTCTATTGTGAAGACCTCCTGGAATCTCTTGTTGAGTTCTTCACACACCACCTTGTCATTCTCTGTGTATCTGTTCTCCCCGTTTCTCTGTTTCATCACTTGTTCCTTCACTGCTGTTTTCCTCCTGTGGAGCAGCTTTGGTTGGGTTTTGGCTTTACTCGCTATGTCATTTTCTAACTGTCTCTCTGCTTCCCTCCTCACTCTGAGGTACTCATTTCTGGCCCTCTGGTATCTCTCCCTGCTCTCCGGTGTTCTGTTATTTCTGTAGATTCTCCATGTTCTTTTACTCAGTTACTTTGCTACCTTGCATTCCTGGTTGAACCATGGGTTTTTCTGTTTTTCGTTTTTTCTCCCTTTGGACACGGATAAACCTGTCTGCAGCTTCCTGGCACTTCTGGGTGACAAAATCCATCATGCCCTGCACTTTCTTGTCTAAGTTATGTTTCCCATGGTATTCCCCCGAGGAAGTTCCTGATCTCATCATATTTTCCTCTTCGGTAATTTAGTCTTTTTCCCTCCGATCCTATCCTTGGATAGGTTATCCCTACCTCCGCCAAGTACTCAAAAATCAGTACACTGTGGTCACTCATTCCTACGGGGGCTTCAACTTTGACTTCCCTTATTTCTGACTCATTCAGGGTGAATATCAAGTCAGGTCTAGCTGGTTCATCGTTGCCTCTCACTCTTGTGGGTTCCTTGACATACTGGTTCAGAAAGTTCCTTGTTGCCACTTCCAAGAGTTTAGCTCTCCTCGTATCTGCACCACCATGTGGGTCCCCATTCTCTCAGTCTATCTTTCCATGGTTGAAATCGCCCATGATTAAGAGTCTTAAGCCAGTCCTGCAGGCAACTGAAGCTGCTCTCTCTATTATATTAATGGTTGCCATGTTGTTCCTATCAAACTCCTGGCTAGGTCTTCTGTCATTTAGGGGAGGGTTGTAAATGACTGCCACTATTATCTTAGGTCCACCCATTGTTATAGTTCCTGTTATGTAATCTCTGAATCCGTCACAGTCTGGAATTTCCATCTCGTCAAAACTCCAGTCCTTCCTTATCAGCAGGGCCACTCCTTCACCTCCTCTCCCTTCCCTCTCTTCCTTACTATATAGTAGTCCTTTGGAAACACAGCATCTGTTATGACTCCTGACAATTTTGTTTCCGTGAGTCCTATTACATCAGGGTTTTCTTCTTGCGCCCTTTCTGCCAGTTTACTTGCTTTATTGGTAATCCCATCAATGTTTGAGTACATTACCTTGAAGCTCACTTTCTTATATCCAATTTCACCCTCACTCTCCACAAGTGTAGGAAGTCGTTCCCTAGTCATTGCTACTTGGGTAGGCTCATCCTCCTGTGAGGTAGTTGCTAGGGGTTCAGGGAATGGTGGAGTGGGGGATGGAGGGCTTAGGTCTTCCTCAGGCCTGCTTGGGGCAGGAAGAAGTCCAAGGGTGAGAGGGCACGCCCTCCTGTGGTGTAGTTGACGGGTTTGGGGGGAGGTGCAGTGGGGGATGGACAACTTAGGTCTCGCCTGGGCCTGCTTGGGACAGGAAGAACACCAAGGGCTGGGAAAGCAGGGGATACTTGGGGTAAGGGGAGAGGGAGGATTTGGGTTTTATGATGGGCATTGTGCAAGGGCAAGGAAGGGTTTGTGCTGGTGGATAGGGGGGGGCCCTATTGGGTGGTGGGCAGGAGTGTTGCATTCCCCCTTGGGGTTCCTGAGTTGCTGGATTGGGGTTCCCCACTCCCCTCTGGGATTGCTGAGTTGGAGGCTGAGGTCCTCTGGCTCCCTTCCCTCTCCCTGCGCCTTTTCCTTACATCTGCTGCCCTTACTGTCTCGTCCCTGGTCATGTCCCTCTGAACATATACCTCTTTGTAGTTCCTTGCATACCTCAGTTTGCTCTTCTTTACTAGGATGTCCTCTTTGATGTCTTCACTCTTGAATACTACCTGGATCAATCTCTTTTGTCTCTGTTGTACTGGCCAATCCAGAAAAACTGTTCTATGTCTCATTTAGCCCCTTCCATTCCTATCTCCTTTAATATCTCTGCCACTGCAGCTTTGTCTTTAGTCCTCGATTCCTCCATTGTGGAACCCTTTTGTTTCTTGACACCTACCACTACTACAGCTCTTTTCCTTTCCATTTGCTGGCTTGTGCATCTAGCTGCCTCCTGTGAGGTTACTGCTTTCATTACAACTTCCTTGACTGTGCTCATAGCATCTGGGCTCTTCAGTATTTCAGCAAAGGTTGGACTAATTGTAGGGGTCCCTGCCATTGCTACATCTCCTGGTGCCTAGGGGCTGGTTGCCTGGGCCAGAGTCTGAGGGGGGCCTAATTTTAGGCTTTTTATCTCCTCTTGTGCTGCACTTAGTTCTATCTGCATCTTACGTATAGTTTCCCTCAGGTCCTTCAATTCCCCACTGACTTCTTTTCATGCCTGACCAGTCATCTCCATGTGTGACTCGTCTAGTCCCTCTCCTCCAGCTTTGTTCTGTTGTCTTACCATCCCGCTTGACCTGTGCGTGCGTGTGCGTGTGCATGCGTGCGCATGTGTGCGTGCGTGCGCATGTGTGCATGCGTGCGCATGTGTGTGTGCGCATGCGTGCGTGAGTGTGTTTGTGGGGGTGGCACGGTGGGGGTGGGGTTAACTGGTGGAGGGAGAGGGAATGAGGGGGAGGGAGAGAGAGGGGAGATAGGCAGAACGGAGGAGAACGGCAGGGTAGAGAGGAAGGAGGGTTATCAGGTGGGTGATGGACGGAAGGTCAGTCCCAGGGGTGAGGTTGGCGTAAGGCTGGTTTGTGTGTGTGTGTGTGTGTGTGTGTGTGTGTGGGGGGGAGAGTGTGTGCGCGTGTGTGTGTGTGTGAGAGAGATTGTGTACTCGCCTAATTGTGCTTGTGGGGGTTGAGCTCTGGCTCTTTGGTCACGCCTCTCAACTGTCAATCAACTGATGTACAGATTCCTGAGCCTACTGGGCTCTATCATATCTGTATTTGAAAATGTGTATGGAGTCAGCCTCCACCACATCACTGCCTAATGCATTCCATCTGTTAACTATTCTGACACTGAAAAAGTTCTTTCTAACGTCCCTGTGGCTCATTTGGGTACTCAGTTTCCATCTGTGTCCCCTTGTTCGCATACCACCTGTGTTAAACAGTTTATCTTTATCTACCCTGTTAATTCCTCGTGAGAATTTTGTAGGTAGTGATCATGTCTCCCCTTACCTTCTGTCTTCTAGTGTCGTGAGGTGCATTTCTCGCAGCCTTTCTTCGTAGCTCATGCCTCTTAGTTCTGAGACGAGCCTAGTGGCATACCTCTGAACTTTTTCTAGCTTCGCCTTGGGCTTGACAAGGTACGAGCTCCATGCTGGGGCCGCATACTCCAGGATTGGTCTTACATATGTGGTTAACAAGGTTCTGAATGATTCCTTACACAGGTTCCTGACAGCAGTTCTGATGTTAGCCAGCCTCGCATACGCTGCAGATGTTGTTCTTTTGATGTGGGCTTCAGGAGACAGGTTTGGTGTGATATCAACTCCTAGATCTTTCTCTCTGTCTGTTTCATGAAGGACTTCATCTCCCATCCTGTAACCTGTGTCTGGCCTCCTGCTTACACTGACTAGTTTAATTACCTTTTGTCCTATTTTTTTACATTTACCTCATTTACATCCTTTTTACATTTACCTTGAACTTTAGTAGCCATTTGTTGGACCATTCATGCAGTCTGTCTAGGTCATCTTGTAGTCTCATACTGTCTTTCTCCGTCTTAATCCTCATAATTTTTGCATCATCCACAAACAATGAGAGGAATGATTCTATACCATCTGGAAGATCGTTTACATATATTATAATAATAATAATAATAATAATAATAATAATTTTTATTTAGGTAAAGGTACATACATAAAGAGATTTTACAATGTTTGTTGGCTTTATAGATAGAGCTAGTACATTCAATGCCTAAAGCCACTATTACGCAAAGCGTTTCGGGCAGGAAGAAACACTATGGGTCCAAGGACTGAAGCCTGCAGGACCCCACTAGTGACGTCTCGCCAATCTGAGACCTCACCCCGCACAGTGAATCGCTGCCTTCTGTTACTTAAATACTCCCTCATCCAATGGAGTACCTTCCCTTTTACTCCTGCCTGCATCTGCATCGGCTTTCGCACTAGTCTCTGGTGTAGCACTGTGTCAAAGGCTTTCTGGCATTCCAAAAAAATGCAGTCTGCCCACCCCTCTCTTTCTTGTCTGATTCTTGTTGCCTGATCGTAGAATTCAATTGATCCTGTGAGGCATTACTTGCCATCCCTCAAACCATGGCAACTTTGTTTGTGAAACCATGGCATCCATGGATCTGTGTGTTGTGACACAAAGTTCCTTCGCTCCAGATGTTCGACTAGTTTTTTTTTTTTTTTTTTGCACAATTTTCTCCATTAGCTTGCTTGGTATGCAGGTTAGGGACACTGGCCTGTAGTTCAGTGCCTCCTGTCTATCCCCCTTCTTGTATATCCGGACTATGTTTGCCACCTACCAAATTTCTGGCAGTTCACCTGTTACCAGTGATTTTTTATGCACCATGGAGAGTGACAGGCACAGTGCTTCTGCTCCTTCCTTTAGTATCCATGGTGATATTACATCCGAGCCTATAGCTTTTGTCATATTCAACTCTAGCAAAAGCTTCCATACAACTCTACTGGTAATCTCAAGTTCTTCTAGTGGTGCTTGGTTAATTATCCCTTCTCTTACCTATGGAACTTCTCCTTGCTCTAATGTGAAGACTTCCTGGAATTTCATATCATTGTGTTCTCACAATGAACACACAATTCATTTTGTGTGTGTGTGGGGGGGGGGGGGGAGAGTGTGTGTGTGTGTGGGGGGGAGAGTGTGTGTGTGTGTGGGGGGGGAGAGTGTGTGTGTGTGGGGGGGGGGGGGAGAGTGTGTGTGTGTGTGTGTGGGAGTGTGTGTGTGTGTGTGTGGGAGAGTGTGTGTGTGTGTGTGTGGGAGTGTGTGTGTGTGTGTGTGTGTGTGTGGAGTGTGGGGGAGTGTGTGTGTGTGTGTACTCACCTAGTTGTGTTTCCGGGGATTGAGCTCTGGCTCTTTGGTCCCGCATCTCAACCGTCAATCAACAGGTGTACAGGTTCCTGAGTTCCTATTGGGCTCTATCATATCTACACTTGAAACTGTGTATGGAGTCAGCCTCCACCACATTACTTCCTAATGCATTCCATTTGTCAACCACTCTGACACTAAAAAGTTCTTTCTAATATCTCAGTGGCTCATTTGGGCACTCAGTTTCCACCTGTGTCCCTAGTGCGTGTGCCCCTTGTGTTAAATTGCCTGTCTTTATCAACCCTGTCGATTCCCTTGAGAATCTTGAATGTGGTGATCAGGTCCCCCCTAACTCTTCTGTCTTCCAACGAAGTGAGGTTTAATTCCCGTAGTCTCTCCTCGTAGCTCATACCTCTCAGCTCGGGTACTAGTCTGGTGGCAAACCTTTGAACCTTTTCCAGTTTAGTCGTATCCTTGACTAGATATGGACTCCATGCTGGAGCCGCATACTCCAGGATTGGTCTGACATATGTGGTATATAATGTTCTGAAAGATTCCTTACACAAGTTTCTAAAGACCGTTCTTATGTTAGCCAACCTGGCATATGCTGCTGATCTTATTATCTTGATATGAGTTTCAGGGGACAGGTTTGGCGTGATATCAACCCCCCAGGTCTTTCTCTCTCTGACTCTTGAAGTATTTCATCTCCCAAATAATACCTTGTATCTGGTCTCCTGCTTCCTACCCTCTATCTTCATTACATTACATTTCCTTGGGTTAAACTCTAACAACCATTTGTTCGACCATTCCTTCAACTTGTCAGGTCTTCTTGAAGCCTCAAACAGTCTTCTTCTGTCTTAATCCTTCTTGTAATTTTGGCATCGTTCGCAAACATTGAGAGAAATGAATCTATATCCTCCGGGAGATCATTTACATATATGAGAAACAAGATAGGACCGAGTACAGAGCCTTGTGGGACTCCACTGGTGACTTTATGCCAATCGGAGGTCTCACCCCTCACCGTAACTCTCTGCTTCCTATTGCTTAGGTACTCCCTTATCTACTGGAGCACCTTACCAGCTTTACCTTGCCTGTCTCTCCAGCTTATGTATCAGCCTCTTATGCGGTACTGTGTCAAAGGCTTTCCGACAATCTAAGAAAATGCAGTCCGCCCAGCCCTCTCTTTCTTGCTTAATCTTTGTCACCTGGTCGTAGAATTCCATTAAGCCAGTCAGGCAAGATTTACCCTCCCAGAACCCATGTTGGCGATTTGTCACGAAGTCCCTTCTCTCCAGATGTGCTACCAGGTTTTTTTCTCACGATCTTCTCCATCACCTTGCATGGTATACAAGTTAAGGATACTGGCCTGTAGTTCAGTGCCTCATGCCTGTCACCCTTTTTATATATTGGGACCACATTCGCCGTCTTCCATATTTCTGGTAGGTCTCCTATCTCCAGTGACCTACTATACACTATGGAGAGTGGCAAGCAAAGTTCCTCTGCACACTCTTTCAGTACCCATGCCGAGATCCCGTCTGGATCAACAGCCTTTCTAACATCCAGATCCAGCAGGTATCTCTTGACCTCCTCTCTCGTAATTTTAAACTCTTCCAAGGCTGCCTGGTTTACTTCCCTTTCTCCTAGCACAGTGATCTCACCATGTTCTGTTGTGAAGACCTCCTGGAACCTCTTGTTAAGTTCATCACACACCTCTTTGTCATTCTCTGTATACCTGTCCTCGCCTGTTCTAAGTTTCACTACCTGTTCTTTCACTGTTGTTTTCCTTCTGATGTGACTGTGGAGTAGCTTTGGTTCGGTCTTGGCTTTGTTTGCTATATCATTTTCATAACTTTTATCTGCTTCTCTTCTCACCCTGACATACTCATTCCTGGTTCTCTGGTATCTCTCTCTTTCTGGTGGTCTGTTATTCCCCAAGTTCCTCCACGCCGGAGGAAGCCTGTCGGCCAAGCGGACAGCATGCTGTACATGTGATCCTGTGGTCCTGGGTTCGATCCCAGGCACCGGCGAGAGACAATGGGCAGAGTTTCTTTCACCCTATGCTCCTGTTACCTAGCAGTAAAATAGGTACCTGGGTGTTAGTCAGCTGTCACCGGCTGCTTCCTGGGGGTGGAGGCCTGGTCGAGGACCGGGCCGCGGGGACATTAAAAACCCCGAAATCATCTCAAGGTAACGCCCTTTTGTTCAGTTTATTTGCTTCCATACATGCCCTATTGTACCATGGATTCTTCTTTTGCTTCTCGGATTTTTCCTTTTTGGCCGGGATGTATCTGCTTACTGCCTCCTGACACTTTTGGGTGACATAGTCCATCATATCTTGTACAGACTTAGCTCTGAGGTCTGTGTCCCAAAGTATTTCCCTTTGGTAGCTTCTCATCTCCACATAATTTCTCTTTCAGTATGCCAGCCTTTTGTTTCCTAGTTCTTTTTTGGGGGAGATAATTCCTAGCTCTACCAGGAACTCAAAGTGCAATACACTATGATCACTCATTCCCAAGGGTGCTTCCATCTTGACTTCTTATATCCCACTCATTTAGGGGTAAATATTAGATCAAGCATTGCTGGTTCATCTTCTCCTCTCATTCTTGTTGGTTCCTTGATGTGCTGGCTTAGAAAGTTTCTTGTTGCCACGTCCAGCAGCTTAGCTCTCCATGTTTCTGGTCCTCCATGCGGGTCTCTGTTCTCCCAATCTATCTTCCCATGGGTGAAGTCTTCCATGATTAGTAGTCCAGATCCATTCCTGCTAGCAACAGAAGCTGCTCTCTCTATTATGTTAATGGTGGCCATTTTGTTTATCATTTTCCTGTCTAGGTCTTTTGTCATTTGGTGGTGGATTATATATGACTACGACTATAATTTCTTGCCCTCCAGTTGTTATTGTTCCTATTATGTAGTCACTGAAATCTTCACATCCCTGAACAACCAACTCCTCAAAATCCCAGCCTTTTCTTACCAGCAGGGCTACACCACTACCACCTCTTCCTTTTCTCTCATTCCTCATAACATAATAGTCCTGTGGGAACACTGTATTTGTTATGGTTTTCGTTAGGTTTGTTTCTGTGAGAGCTATTATGTCTGGGTTTTCCTCTAGTACCCATTTTCCAAGTTCATTTGCTTTATTTGTAATTCCATCTATTTTAGTGTACATTGCCTTGAGGCTCACTTTTTTCTGTCCCTTCTCAAATCTCCTCCTTGGTGATTGTTCTGCTGGTGGAGGAAGCTGTGCCATGGGTGTGAGGATTTGTGAGGTGGATACCAGGGTTGCAGAGGATTCTGGGATGAGGGGTGGGGGTCAAGTGAAAGGAAAGGGACAGGGAGGGTATGGGGTGAAAGGGGAAGGAGGACAGGAAGGAAAGGGGGGGGAGGGGGGACTCGGCGGGAGGAGGGGAGGGGTAGAAGGGTGGGGATTGGGTGTGGGGGGAGGGAGATTTGGCTGAACATTTGAGTGGGGGCAGGGAGGGTTTGGGGTAAGGGGGTTTTCTATGCAGAGGAGTGTGGCGGGGTTGTCCTCCCCTCTGGTGTTACTGGTAGCTGGTTGTGGGTTCCCCCTCGCCTCTGGGGGTGTTGTGTTAGGAGCTGTGACTTCCTGGTTTTCTCCTCTCGCCCTGTGCCTCTTCCTTGCTTCTGCCGCCATGGCCCTCTCCTCCCTCGTCATGTCTCTCTGGAGGAATACTTTCTTGAATTCTACATGTTGCAGGTGGCTTTTCTTTGTTAGAATCATCTCCTTTATGTTCTCGTTTGCAAACACTATCTTTAACACACGGTCTCGGGTCTTTTTTGTACCAGCCTAACCTGAAAACCTTCTAAATGCTATGCTCAGCCCCTTCCATGGCTAGTGCCTTCAGTATTTCATTCACTGCCGCTTTGTCCTTATCATTCCACTCTTTCCTATTAGAGCCTTCCTGCTCTTTAATACCCACAGCTACCACTGATCTTTTCCTTTCCAGCAGCTGGCTAGTGGAGCATGCGCTTCCTGTGAGGTGGCTGCTTTCATGGCTACCTCCATCACTGCAGACATTGCTTCAGAGTTGTTTTTTTTTTTTTTAGCATTTCTGCAAATGTTGCTTTTATTGTGGCATTCTCTTCCAAAATACTATTACCACCTTCTCCCTGGGTGGTTATCTGAGTCTTAGCATCGATAGTGTTCTCTTTGAGGGCTCTAATCTTCTCCTTTGCTGCTGTCAGCTCTTTTTAGGTTGCTTATTTCATTCTTCATTCCCTGCATCATTTCCTGCATCTCACTCTTGATGTCCTCTAGAAACTGGGCGAACATTTCCTTCATTTCATCACCTGGACTTTTCCCTGTTCCCCTGTTACCTCTGGCTGTCATGCTTGACCCTGTTCCTAGTTGTCCCGTGATAGGATTTGTCAGAAGGGCAGAGCGGGGTGGGAGAGAGAGAGAGAGAGAGAGAGATAAAGAGGGGGAGAGTATGTGTAAAGGGGATGCTGGGGACTGGGGGGTAGGGAAGGCGGTGATGGCGACCAGGTCAGATGGGGGGTAAGAGGTGGGGTGGAGTATAGTGAGGTCTTACCTCTTTTCACAAAAGGTGTTAATCCTTTCTTCCCTGACTGAATGTTTGTGTGTGCGTGTGTGTGTGTGTGTGCGTGCATACGTACATGGACGTGCGTGCATGTCTCACGAGTTCCCGTAAGAGTTAACCTCTAACCAAAATGAGCCACTTTGAGATTTTAAATATATATGCTATCCTGAACAAGAATTTGATAATATTTTACCTTACACTGTACACCTGATTAATTGACCAGAGAGGGGTACATACCAGTCTGCCTTTCCGCTCACACAACTAGATGAGTAATGACGATGTATGGATGACGATGATGATCCGTCGTCGCCCCCCCACGTGGTGATTCACTAAGTTCTAGTAGATTGATAATGGCGGTTCTTCTCTATCTACACAAACCTCTTGAGTCAGTCACTGTATCGTTGTTACAGTTCACTAATTTACTGTACCACTGATCACAGTCACCACCCAACAAACACAATCAGGCAGTTCCACGGCGGGTCGTCCCACCTGGATGTTAGGTCAGGTCGCTCCATGCGATTCTCCTCACTGTATATACACCACACTCGAACATAGATGGGATGTTCTTACTCGAACATAGATGGGATCACAAGCAAGACAAGTGAACTAAGGGAAAGAGCACAAGAAGTTAACCCAGATGTAATCGGACTCGCTGAAACAAAACTCTCTGCAATCATAACGAATGCCGTGTTTCCCCAGGAGTACACAGTAATAAGGAAAGAGAGGGAAGGTAGGGGAGGAGGCGGAGTGGCCCTACTCATGAGAAGGGAATGGAGTTTTAAGGAGATGGCCATCCCGGGCTGTGAGGAGTTCAGAGACTACATAGCAGGCACCATGACAATGGGCGGACCAAGGATAGTAGTAGCAGTAATATACAACCCTCCACCAAATGACAGGAGACCCAGTCAAGAGTATGAAAACAACAACAAGGCAGTTAACACTATAATTGAGAGGGAAGCCTCTGCTGCCTGTAGAAATAGATCCCACCTGCTCATCATGAGCGACTTCAATCACGGAAAGATTGACTGGGAGAACAAGGAACCGCATGGAGGCGAGGATACGTGGAGAGCCAAACTATTGGAGGTGGTGACAAGCAACTTTTTAACCCAGCATGTCGGAGAACCCACAAGGATGAGAGGCAATGACGAACCAGCGAGACTCGACCTAGTCTTCACTCTGAACGACTCCGACATAAGAGAAATCGGTTTTGAGGACCCAGTAGGAATGAGCGAGCACATTGTACTGGTGTTTGAGTACTTGATTGAAGAAGGGTTATTGAACTCGAGGAGGGATACCGAAACCAAAAGGTTAGCATACCGAAAGGGAAACTATGAGGGGATAAGAAAATTCCTAACAGATATAGCATGGGAAACAGAGCTCAGGGGAAAGACGGCCCAAGATATGATGGATTACATCACGCAGAAGTGCAAGGACGCAGCAAACAAGTTTGTCCCAGTCCAAAAGGAAAACAGAGAAATGAATATGAGAAACCCATGGTTTAATCAGAGATGTAGGCTAGCTAAGCAGCAAAGTAAAAGGGCATGGAGAAACTATAGGAATAACAGGACTCTGGAGAGCAGAGAAAGATACCAGAATGCCAGGAATGAATACGTCAGGATGAGAAGAGAGGCAGAAGGACAATACGAAAATGACATCGCAAGCAAGGCAAAGACTCAGTCTAAATTGTTGCATAGCCACATTAGGAGAAAAACAACAGTAAAGGAACAGGTTATGAAATTAAGGATAGGGGCAGAAGGATTCACTACAAATGACAAGGAAGTGTGTGAGGAATTGAATAAGAAATTCCAGGAGGTCTTCACCTTAGAGCAAGGAGAAATTCCAGAGGTAAGTGAGGGAATAGCTAACCAGGAACCACTGGAAGAGTTTGAGATTACCAGTGGGGAAGTAAGGAAGTGTTTACTAGAGCTGGACGTGACGAAGGCTATAGGCCCAGATGGAATCTCCCCTTGGGTTCTAATGGAAGGAGCAAGAGAACTGTGCCTACCACTCTCCATAGTGTATAACAAATCACTGGCAACAGGGGAACTGCCAGATATTTGGAAAGCAGCTAACATAGTCCCGATATACAAGAAAGGGGATAGACAGGAGGCACTGAACTACAGGCCAGTGACCCTAACCTGCATACCATGCAAGCTGATGGAGAAGATTGTGCGAAAAAAACTAGTGGAGCATCTGGAGCGAAGGAACTTTGTAACACAGCATCAACATGGGTTCAGGGATGGCAGGTCCTGCCTCACAGGGTTACTTGAATTCTACGACCAGGCAACAAAAATAAGGCAAGAAAGAGAAGGGTGGGCAGACTGCATATTTTTGGATTGTCAGAAAGCCTTTGATACAGTGCCACACAAGAGGCTAGTGCGAAAGTTGGAGATGCAGGCTGGAGTGAAAGGGAAGGTACTCCGGTGGATAGAGGAGTACCTAAGCAACAGGAGACAACGAGTCTGTGTGAGGGGTGAGGTCTCAGATTGGCGAGACGTCACAAGTGGAGTCCCGCAGGGGTTAGTCCTTGGACCTATACTGTTTCTGGTATATGTAAATGATCTCCCAGAGGGTATAGATTCGTTCCTCTCAATGTTTGCCGACGATGCAAAAATTATGAGGAGGATTGAAACAGAGGATGATAGGAGGCTACAAGATGACCTGGATAGACTGAGTGAATGGTCCACCAAATGGCTGTTGAAGTTCAACCCGAGTGAATGCAGAGTAATAAAACTAGGCAGTGGAAACAGGAGGCCAGGCACAGGATACAGAATAGGAGATGAAGTACTTAATGAAACAGACAGAGAGAAAGATCTAAGAGTTGATATCACACCAAACCTGTCTCCTGAAGCCCACATAAAGAGAATAACGTCTGCGGCATATGCGAGGCTGGCTAACATCAGAACGGCGTTCAGGAACCTGTGTAAGGAATCATTCAGAATCTTGTACACCACATATGTAAGACCAATCCTGGAGTATGCGGCCCCAGCATGGAGCCCGTACCTTGTCAAGCACAAGACGAAGCTGGAAAAAGTCCAAAGGTATGCTACTAGACTAGTCCCAGAACTAAGAGGCATGAGTTATGAGGAAAGGCTGCGGGAAATGCACCTTACGACACTGGAAGACAGAAGAGTAAGGGGGGACATGATCACAACCTACAAAATCCTCAGGGGAATCGACCGGGTAAACAAGGATGAACTATTCAACACTGGGACGCGAACAAGGGGACACAGGTGGAAGCTGAGTACCCGAATGAGCCACAGAGACGTTAGAAAGAACTTTTTCAGTGTCAGAGTAGTTAGTAAATGGAATGCACTAGGAAGTGATGTGGTGGAGGCTGACTCCATACACAGTTTCAAATGTAGATATGATAGAGCCCAGTAGGCTCAAGAATCTGTACACCAGTTGATTGACGGTTGAGAGGCGGGACCAAAGAGCCACAGCTCAACCCCCGCAAGCACAATTAGGTGAGTACACTAATCGTGTGTGTCTCCCACCCGTGGCGGCCTACTACTGTGTGGGAGAGTGTGTGTGTGTTTGTGGGGGTGACTGTGTTTGCGGGGGGGGGGGGGAGTGTGTGTGTACTCACCTATTTGTGCTTGCGGGGGTTGAGCTTTGGCTCTTTGGTCCCGCCTCTCAACTGTCAATCAACTGGTGTACAGATTCCTGAGCCTACTGGGCTCTATCATATCTACATTTGAAACTGTGTATGGAGTCGGCCTCCACCACATCACTGCCTAATGCATTCCATCCGTTAACTACTCTGACACTGAAAAAGTTCCTTCTAACGTCTCTGTGGCTCATGTGGGTACTCAGCTTCCACCTGTGTCCCCTTGTTCACGTCCCACTAGTG